>NC_091979.1:151332773-151675177 GCF_044704955.1 Pristiophorus japonicus | reverse complement strand
TCCCTCCCTCTCTCTCTCCCTCCCTCCTCCCTCCCTCCCTCTCTCTCTCTCTCTCTCTCTCTCTCTCTCTCTCCCTCCCTCCCTCCCTCCCTCCCTCCCCCTTCCCTCCCTCCCTCCCCCCCTCTCTCCCTCCCTCCCCTTCCTCTCCCCCCCTCTCTCCCTCCCTCCCCCTCTCTCTCCCTCCCCCCCTCTCTCCCCCTCTCCCCCTCCTCCCCCCCTCTCTCCCCCCTCTCTCTCCCCCCTCTCTCCCCCCTCTCTCCCCCCTCTCTCCCTCCCTCCCACCCCTCTCTCCCTCCCTCCCCCCCTCTCTCCCTCCCTCCCCCCCCTCTCTCCCTCCCTCCCCCTCTCTCTCCCTCCCTCCACCCCCTCTCTCCCCCTCCCTCTCTCCCCTCCCTTCCCCCCCTCTCTCTCCCCCCTCCCCCCTCTCTCCCCCTCTCCCCCCTCCACCCCCCCTCCCCCCTCTGTCCCCCCTCCCCCCCTCTCCCCCCCCTCTCTCCCCCTCTCTCTCCCCCCCTCTCTCCCTCCCTCCCCCCCTCTCTCCCTCCCTCCCCCCCCTCTCTCTCTCCCTCCCCCCCTCTCTCTCTCTCTACCCCCCCTCTCTCTCTCTCTCTCTTTCTCCCCCCCCTCTCTCTCTCTCTCTCTCTCTCTCTCTCCCTCTCCCGCTCAGTGGCACGAACGGCTGCAGAATTCTCCCTGGCTGAAGCACTTTCACACAGGTAGGAAGATGGTTTATTTAATCTTTTCTTGGCTTATAAATGTTTATTCAGGTTGGATTTATTTGTATAATATTTGTAGAAGTATAAATAAGGATTTATTGTCGAATTTAATGAGTTCCCTCCCCCCCCCCTCGTTCTGGACGCCTAATTTGTAACCTGCGCCTGATTTTTTAATGTGTAGAACAGGTTTTTTCAGTTCTACAAAAATCTTCACTGGCTCCATTCTACTTTAGTTTGGAGTACATTTTCGCTGTGGAAACTTTCAAATCAGGCGTCAGTGGCCGGACACGCCCACTTTTGAAGAAAAAATTCTGTTCTAAAGTAGAACTGTTCTACCTGACTAGAACTGCAGAAAAAAAAATGTGGAGAATTGCGATTTCTAAAATAGTCCGTTCTCCACCAGTTGCTCCTAAAAATCAGGCGCGAATCATCTGGAAACTTGGGCCCTATGTTTTTATAATAGATTCACGCCCAGTTTTGTGTTCATGCCTGCTAGAATGCTGCCAGAAATGGGATGATAAGACAGAGGAAAATCTGGGTTTAAGTGTTGGCAGGTTGTTGACCATACCGGGAGGGAGCCTTGAGTCTGATACTGTTCTGATCTACCCAAGCACTTTCCAGCTAGGGTCAATGAACAACGATAAAGTGTGGGGACCCACAGCAATTTTTTTCATCCTTCTGTGAGGGCCACGGAGCCCAAGTAAAGCAATCTTTTCTTCTTAAACAGTTGTTCCAGGGCACCAGAAAGACGAGCTAACACCTCTTTCTACTCCCCCCACTACCCCACTTGCATCAATTTTTTTGGAGTAAGTTGTTTTTCTGGCGTAAGTTAGAAAATGCCATTTTCCTCCCAAAATTTGCTCCAGAGTAAATCAGTTACGTACGATTTTTTTTAGGTCAATTTATTTTTCAAAAGGGGATGTTCCCAGACACTTACGACAGTTTTGGCCATTTATGCCACTTTGGCCAGCAAAAACGTACTCTAAATCCACTTAGGTCAGTGTATGTGGCCAGCTCTGAAAAACCTTGCGGGCAGTTAAGAAAAAGCAGCGCACATTCGGCAGACATTAGGGCAGGGATAGGGGATGGAAAGGAACTGGAGAGGACCTCAACAACCAAGCAGCAAACATTAAGGAAAAGCTCAAACCATTAAAATACAATTAAAAAAAGTAGTAAATCCTACGTTATCTTTAAAGTATACCTGGGAAAGGCAGCGGGCCAGCCTGTGCATGAGGCTGTTCGGCCTGGGAAAGGGGAGGGAAGATGTGTACCGGAGAAGTCACAGCTGCTGGGCCGGGGCGTCTCGGGGCGGGGGGTGGGGGAATGGGCGCCTAGTGACCAGAGGAATCACAGCTCCTGCGTGTGAAAGTCTTGGGGGGTGGGGGGCACCAAGCGACCAGAGGAATCACAGCTCGTGGGTCTGGAAGTCTCATTTCCCCCCCGCCACCCAAAACTCTCCTCCTAGCCCCCCACCCACCAAAACTCTCCTCCTCCCCCCCTCAAAACTCTCCTCGTCCCCCCACCAAAACTCTCCTCCTCCCACCATCAAAACTCTCCTCCCCCCCCTCCCCCACCAAAACTCTCCTTCTACCCCCCACCAAAACTCTCCTCCTCCCCCACCCAAAAAAAACTCTCCTCCCGCCCCCCAATCAAAAGTTTCAAGCACAGCCACTAAATAAAAAATAAAAGCAAAGTCCTTACCTGACCGGGAACTCAACTCAACGGGCCAGCCGACCGGTGCAGGAGTCCCCTCGGCCGGGGATAGGGTGCGGCGAGATCGGGCTTCCCTTCAGCCTGGGATAGGGGCTGCGAGCATCGGGTCCTGCTCACAGCTCACAGGACGCACTGGGATGGCGGGGGCATGCGTGCAGCTGTCACTGAGCATGCGCGCCGATGCCGGCACTGCTTTCTGTGTTGGCCTGTTGCTCCACCCCCTCCTTCAGGCGCCACGCCATGCCATGGCTCCGGGGACTCTGAAGAGCGGCCAGGCTGGGGCCCCGTTTTTCTGGCGCCCTTTCTAGCGCACAAAGTCGACGCGCCGAAAAAAGGGGTTGGGCAATGTTGGGCCCATGGCAAGTAACATTTGCCTTTAATTCTGTTATTTAGCCAAAACCAATAGAGTCAAGAAAACTGCTGGACTGAAGGCTAAGTGAAAACATTTTGATTAATTTCTTGGAAAAGATGGTATTAAGTAATGTTATAAACAGGAAAAATGAACATAAATTTTTCGTACCGAGCAATGCAGGCAGTAAGGTTACTGGGTGTGATTTTATTGCATCCTAACAACACAGGAAGAGAGCGTTGAAATATTAAACATGCAATTTCCTTTACACAGACTTTCTCATGTGTACATACTTTTTTTTAAACTTTCAGGAGCTTTATGCAAAAATGTACACACTTGATTTTTTTATATCTTTAGACTTCTGGTCCTGTAAAATTGTAAATTTCCTTTAGTATTGGATACCTTTTGTTTTCCAGTGCTATAGAAGCACATTAATTTTTTGCTGTGTATGATTAATCTTTGAGATCAGTCCAGCTCTAAAAGTAATATTTTATTTTATTGTTCCAATTGCGTGCAATTAATATGTGAGATCCACATCAAAGTGCATGATTAAAGTAACCCAGTTTCAGTAACTTGGCACGAATTGGTATCAACCTAAATTTCCCCAAATTCAGTTCCTTTTAGTTTTTATTTAAAATGTATATTTTACATATAATTACATAGAATGTACAGCACAGAAACAGGCCATTCAGTCCAACTAGCCTATGCTAGCGTTTATGCACCTCATGAGCCTCCTCCCACCCCTCTTCATCCAACTCTTAGCATATCCTTCTATTCCTTTGTTCCTCATAAGCTTATCTAGCTTCCCCTTAAATGCTCTATGCTATTCGCATCAGCTTCACCTTGTGGGAGCGAGTTCCACATTCTTACCAGACTTTGGGTAGATTAGTTTTTCCTGAATTCGCTATTGGAATTATTGATGACTATCTTATATTTCTGGTTTCTTGTTTTGATCTGACTCACAAGTGGAAAAATCTCTCCACACACCCCCCCCTCTCCCCCCACAAGTGGAAACATATTTTGGTTGTTGTGCTTCTGTGCACGGGACCACCAATGCGTGGTGCCAGGGAGCTGAAGGATGCAGGATCAACGTGGGAGGGGGTAGGATTGCATCGCTTGTTTCCATTTGGGCCACTCTTAGTGGTTGACCAAGAGTGGCATTGCTGGTTCCTAGCAGAGTCTGATCCAATGTGTCCTGTGAGGGAGGATGATAGGTGAGGAAACAGGAAGAAGAGGAAGTATATATTGCTTCAAAACAATTGTATAAATATAGTTGCAATAGTGAGGAAAAGGAGCATCGAATTTCTGTTAGAAATTCTAGTTAGAATGAGCACACCCCTCATGGCCCTGTGTGCATCCCAAGTGCTGGTCATCTGTTGGTTGAATAGATTTATGCTATCCTTATAGTGCTAGTCAATGGGAAAGAATATATATTCTGTCAGCTCTTTGGAGGTGTTGAAGTATGTAAGAATTTGTTTTCCCTAATGGATTAGTCAAAAAAAGATGTATGTTCCCTGGCAGGCTTTGGAGAATCACATAATAGCATGGAGGGACTAGACTTCTGGATTTGGATATCTGAGTTGTGGACCCCTCAATTCAGAGCCAAGTCCTCAATAAAATGGAATTCTTCTAAATAGTCATACTTTACCAAGTAAATGACAGTGACTCCAAAATTGTCCTGTGTGTTTTTCTTCTTAGTGATCTTTCTGTTAAATAGAAGTCATAACAATTGCATGAAGCAAAACAAATTTCCTCCTCTTAGCATTTAACTTCAATATTCACAAAGAACTAGAGCATTCAATGACCCCTACCCTTTCTCAGAAAACAGCTTGCTTCATGTGACTTTAAATATAACTCTTCATCCTGCAAAAAAAGAATCAAACCATAAAAATTAACAGATTCTCTCTTTCGGAACAGTAATGTAATTTAAAGCCTATTTGCTATGAGGAAACTCAAAATTGCGAAACTCATTTGGTTCAGTGTGGGGGAAAAAGCATTGAATTTCTATTAGTCCAGTGAGAGTGAGGATACCCATCATTCATCTTGTGGAGTCTCCTAGTTCACTGTTGCCATTAAGCAGGTTGTTCTCCTGTATATGAACATTCACAAGAGAAGCTCTTCACTAGTTACAGAGAAATTATGAAGAGTCAGATTGGACTGCTTGAGTTCACTGTGATTCTACAATAAACAATGTTTAGGATAGCCTCAGTGAAGAGGTGACTTTTAAAAACAGTTTGGTAATGCAAACTTTTGTGGCATTTGAGTAGTGAGGTTGGGGACAGCATCAAACAAGAAATTAGGGATGCGTGCAAGAAAGGTACAGCAGTTATCATGGGTGACTTTAATCAACATATAGATTGGGCTAACCAAACTGGTTGCAATACGGTGGAGAAGGATTTCCTGGAGTGTATTAGGGATGGTTTTCGAGACCAATATGTCGAGGAACCAACTAGAGGGCTGGCCATCCTAGACTAGGTGATGCGTAATGAGAAAGGACTAATCAGCAATCTTATTGTGCGAGGCCCCTTGTGAAAGAGTGACCATAATATGGTAGAATTCTTTATTAAGATGGAGAGTGACTCAATTAATTCAGAGATTAGGGTCCTGAACTTAAAGAAAGGTAACTTTGATGGTATGATACGTGAATTGGCTAGAATAGACTGGCGAATGATAGTTAAAGGGTTGACGGTGGATAGGCAATGGCAAACATTTAAATATCATATGGATGAACTTCAGCAATTGTACATCCCTGTCTGGCGTAAAAATAAAACGGGGAAGGTGGCTCAATCGTGGCTAACAAGGGAAATTAGGGATAGTGTTAAATCCAAGGAAGAGGCATATAAATTGGCCAGAAAAAGCAGCAAACCTGAGGACTGGGAGAAATTTAGAATCCAGCAGAGGAGGACAAAGGATTTAATTAGGAGGGGGAAAATAGAGTATGAGAGGAAGCTAGCTGAGTACATAAAAACTGACTGCAAAAGCTTCTATAGATTTGTGAAGAGAAAGAGATTAGTGAAGACAAATGTAGGTCCCTTGCAGTCAGAATAAGGTGAATTTATAATGGGGAATAGAGAAATGGCAGACCAATTGAACAAATACTTTGGTTCTGTCTTCACGAATAACCTTCCGGAAATACTAGGGGACAGAGAATCTAGCGAGAAGGAAGAACTGAAAGGAATCCTTATTAGTCAGGAAATTGTGTTAGGGAAATTGATGGGATTGAAGGTCGATAAATCCCCGGAGCCTGATAGTCTGAATTCCAGAGTATTTAAGGAAGTGGCCCTAGAAATAGTGGATGCATTGGTGATCATTTTCCAACAGTCTATCGACTCAGGATCAGTTCCTACGGACTGGAGGGTAGCTAATGTAACACCACTTTTTAAAAAAGGAGGGAGAGAGAAAACAGGGAGAAAGCAGGCAGTGACTAGTGGGGTACTGCAAGGTTCTGTGCTGGGGCCCCAGCTGTTTACATTGTACATTAATGATTTAGACGAGGGGATTAAATGTGGTATCTCCAAATTTGCGGATGACACTAAGTTGGGTGGCAGTGTGAGCTGCGAGGAGGATGCTATGAGGCTGCAGAGTGACTTGGATAGGTTAGGTGAGTGGGCAAATGCATGGCAGATCAAGTATAATGTGGATAAATGTGAGGTTATCCACTTTGGTGGTAAAAACAGAGAGACAGACTATTATCTGAATGGTGACAGATTAGGAAAAGGGGAGGTGCAACGAGACCTGGGTGTCATGGTACATCAGTCATTGAAGGTTGGCATGCAGGTACAGCAGGCGGTTAAGAAAGCAAATGGCATGTTGGCCTTCATAGTGAGGGGATTTGAGTACAGGGGCAGGGAGGTGTTGTTACAGTTGTACAGGGCCTTGGTGAGGCCACACCTGGAGTATTGTGTACAGTTTTGGTCTCCTAACTTGAGGAAGGACATTCTTGCTATTGAGGGAGTGCAGCGAAGATTCACCAGACTGATTCCCGGGATGGCGGGACTGACCTATCAAGAAAGACTGGATCAACTGGGCTTGTATTCACTGGAGTTCAGAAGAATGAGAGGGGACCTCATAGAAACGTTTAAAATTGACGGGTTTAGACAGGTTAGATGCAGGAAGAATGTTCCCAATGTTGGAGAAGTCCAGAACCAGGGGTCACAGTCTAAGGATAATGGGTAAGCCATTTAGGACCGAGATGAGGAGAAACTTCTTCACCCAGAGAGTGGTGAACCTGTGGAATTCTCTACCACAGAAAGTAGTTGAGGCCAATTCACTAAATATATTCAAAAGGGAGTTAGATGAAGTCCTTACTACTCGGGGGATCAAGGGGTATGGCGAGAAAGCAGGAAGGGGGTACTGAAGTGCATGTTCAGCCATGAACTCATTGAATGGCGGTGCAGGCTAGAAGGGCTAAATGGCCTACTCCTGCACCTATTTTCTATGTTTCTATAGACCGGATAGCCTGACATCGGTAGTGGGGAAAATGTTGGAATCAATTATTAAAGATGAAATAGCAGCACATTTGGAAAGCAGTGACAGGATCAGTAAAAGTCAGCATGGATTAGGAAAGGAAAATCATACTTGACAAATCTTCTAGAATTTTTTGAGGATGTAACTCGTAGAGTGGACAAGGGAAAACCAGTGGATGTAGTGTATTTGAACTTTCAAAAAGCTTTTGACAAGGTCCCACACAAGAGATTGGTGTGCAAAATTAAAGCACATGGAATTGGGGATAATGTATTGACATGGATAGCGAACTGGCTGGCAGACAGGAAGCAGAGAGTCGGGATAAACAGGTCCTTTTCAGAATGGCAAGCAGTGACTAGTAGGGTGCCGCAGGGCTCAGTGCTGGGACCCCAGCTATTTACAATATACATCAATGATTTAGATGAAGGAATTGTACTATCTCCAAGTTTGCAGCTGCGCTAAGCTGGGTGGCGGTGTGAGCTGTGAGGAGGATGCTATGAGGCTGCAGGGTGACTTGGACAGGTTAGGCAGATGCAATATAATGTGGATAAATGTGAGGTTATCCACTTTGGTGGCAAAAACGTGAAGGCAGAAAATTATCTGAATGGTGACAGACTAGGAAAAGGGGAGGTGCAATGGGACCTGGGTGTCATGGTACATCAGTCATTGAAAGTTGGCATGCAGGTACAGCAGGCGGTGAAGGTGGCAAATGGCATGTTGGCCTTCATAGCTAGGGGATTTGAATATAGGAGCAGGGAGGTCTTACTGCAGTTGTACAGGGCCTTGGTGAGGCCACACCTGGAATATTGTGTTCAGTTTTGGTCTCCTAATCTGAGGAAGGACGTTCTTGATATTGAGGGAGTACAGCCCTTACAGCTAAAGTGATCAAGAGGTATGGAGAGAAAGCAGGAAAGGGGTACTGAGGTGCATGATCAGCCATGATCTTATTGAATGGTGGTGCAGGCTCGAAGGGCCGAATGGCCTACTCCTGCACCTATTTTCTATGTTTCTGAGTGATGCAGACTGTGTGAGAAGGCTGTGTTTCCACAAAGCAGTTGTTAACCCAGGTCTGTGAGTTAGTAAAAGCAGACCTGCAGTCTCGAAGTATCAGGAGGACTGCTTTGTCAGTTGAAGTGAAGGTTACAGCTGCACCTTCATTCTATGTTCTATGCATCTGGATCGTTGCAGACCACAACTGGGGATGTGTGCACCATTTCTCAACAGGTAACAGATATCTGCATTCGGCAGGTGACTGCTGCACTATATGTCTGGAGAAATGACTACGTAAAGTTCCCCATGACCGTCCAGGCAATGTGTGAAAAGGCTTTGGGCTTCTCCAGGATTGCTGGCTTCCCAAATATACAGGGCTGCATTGATTGTACCAGCATTGCCTTGCGAACGCCTTTGGAGGATTCCAAGATGTACAGGAACATAAAAGGCTTCCACTCCATTAATGTGCAACTCGTGTGTGACAACATGCATCGCATCATGTTAGTTGATGCAAGATATCCTGGGAATACCCAAGATGCATTCATCCTACGCAAGAGTGCTATATCTGCCATGCTTCAGCAGCAGTCAGAAGGGCAGAGCTGGCTACTGGGAGACAAAAAGTACGGCCTCGCCATCTGGCTCATGACGCCCCTACGCGTAACCGGGACGGAAGATGAGCGGGAATACAACATGTCGCAAATTGCGACACACAGCATAATAGAGAGAACCTTTGGCATTTTGAAACAACGTTTCCGTTGCCTGGATCATTCTGGAGGCTACTTGCTATACTCCCCTGAGATTGTCGGTCAGTTCACTGTTGTGTGCTGCATGCTGCATAACTTAACCATCATGAGCAGTCAGTCGAGGAGGCGGGAGCTCGGAGCAGCGCGAGTCCGGGGTCGGCGAGAGGCCTATAAAGGCCAGCGGGAGTCGAGCAGTCAGTCGAGGAGGCGGGAGCTCGGAGCAGCGCGAGTCCGGGGTCGGCAAGAGGCCTATAAAGGCCAGCGGGAGTCGAGCAATTCGAGCAGTCAGTCGAGGAGGCGGGAGCTCGGAGCAGCGCGAGTCCGGGGTCGGCGAGAGGCGTACCGGTGCAGCTACAGGGAGAAGGCAAAGAAAGAAACAAAGGTGACGTCACAGCCTAGGGGGTAAGTGATTGGCTGCTGATTGGTGAGTAGTTTTTCTTTTTCTTCTTATATTAGTCAGTAACTTTTAACATTGTTGTTGCCAATTTAAGTGTATCTAAGGGTTAAGTCATGGCAGGAGAGCTCGGTTGGGTGTTATGCTCCTCCTGTACCATGTGGGAGCTCAGGGACACTTCCGGTGTCCCTGACGACTACGTGTGCGGGAAGTGTGTCCACCTCAAGCTCCTGACGGTCCGCGTTGCGGAGTTGGAGCTGAGGGTGGATTCGCTCTGGAGCATCCACGATGCTGAGAATGATGTGAGTAGCACGTGTAGTGAGTTGGTCTTACCGCAGGGAAAGGGTCCACAGCCAGCTAGGGAATGGAAGACCAGCAGGAAGAGTAGTGCAAGGAAGGTAGTGCAGGGGTCCCCTGTGGTCATCCCCCTGCAAAACAGATACACTGTTTTGAGTACTGTTGAGGGGGATGACTCATCAGGGGAGGGCAGCAGCAGCCAAATTCATGGCACCGTGGCTTGCTCTGCTGCACAGGAGGGCAAGAAAAAGAGTGGGACACCAATAGTGATAGGGGATTCAATGGTGAGGGGAATAGATAGGCGTTTCTGCGGCCGCGACCGAGACTCCAGGATGGTATGTTGCCTCCCTGGTGCAAGGGTCAAGGATGTCTCGGAGCGGGTGCAGGACATTCTGAAATGGGAGGGAGAACAGCCAGTTGTCGTGGTGCACATTGGTACCAACGACATAGGTAAAAAAAGGGATGAGGTCCTACGAAACGAATTTAAGGAGCTAGGAGCTAAATTAAAAAGTAGGACCTCAAAAGTAGTAATCTCGGGATTGCTACCAGTGCCACGTGCTAGTCAGAGTAGGAATCGCAGGATAGCGCAGATGAATACGTGGCTTGAGCAGTGGTGCAGCAGGGAGGGATTCAAATTCCTGGGGCATTGGGACCGGTTCTGGGGGAGGTGGGACCAGTACAAACCGGACGGTCTGCACCTGGGAAGGACCGGAACCAATGTCCTAGGGGGAGTGTTTGCTAGTGCTGTTGGGGAGGATTTAAACTAATATGGCAGGGGGATGGGAACCAATGCAGGGAGACAGAGGGAAACAAAAAGGAGGCAAAAGCAAAAGACAGAAAGGAGATGAGGAAAAGTGGAGGGCGGAGAAACCCAAGGCAAAGAACAAAAAGGGCCACTGTACAGCAAAATTCTAAAAGGACAAAGGGTGTTAAAAAAACAAGTCTGAAGGCTTTGTGTCTTAATGAAAGGAGTATCCGCAATAAGGTGGATGAATTAATTGTGCAAATAGATGTTAATAAATATGATGTGATTGGGATTACGGAGACGTGGCTCCAGGATGATCAGGGCTGGGAACTCAACATTCAGGGGTATTCAACATTCAGGAAGGATAGAATAAAAGGAAAAGGAGGTGGGGTAGCATTGTTGGTTAAAGAGGAGATTAATGCAATAGTTAGGAAAGACATTAGCTTGGATGATGTGGAATCTATATGGGTAGAGCTGCAGAACACCAAAGGGCAAAAAACGTTAGTAGGAGTTGTGTACAGACCTCCAAACAGTAATAGGGATGTTGGGGAGGGCATCAAACAGGAAATTAGGGGTGCATGCAATAAAGGTGTAGCAGTTATAATGGGTGACTTTAATATGCACATAGATTGGGCTAGCCAAACTGGAAGCAATACGGTAGAGGAGGATTTCCTTGAGTGCATAAGGGATGGTTTTTTAGACCAATATGTTGAGGAACCAACTAGGGGGGAGGCCATCTTAGACTGGGTGTTGTGTAATGAGAGAGGATTAATTAGCAATCTCATTGTGCGAGGCCCCTTGGGGAAGAGTGACCATAATATGGTGGATTTCTGCATTAGGATGGAGAATGAAACAGTAAATTCAGAGACCATGGTCCAGAACTTAAAGAAGGGTAACTTTGAAGGTATGAGGCGTGAATTGGCTAGGATAGATTGGCGAATGATACTTAGGGGGTTGACTGTGGATGGGCAATGGCAGACATTTAGAGACCGCATGGATGAACTACAACAATTGTACATTCCTATCTGGCGTAAAAATAAAAAAGGGAAGGTGGCTCAACCGTGGCTATCTAGGGAAATCAGGGATAGTATTAAAGCCAAGGAAGTGGCATACAAATTGGCCAGAAATAGCAGCGAACCTGGGGACTGGGAGAAATTTAGAACTCAGCAGAGGAGGACAAAGGGTTTGATTAGGACAGGGAAAATGGAGTACGAGAAGAAGCTTGCAGGGAACATTAAGGTGGATTGCAAAAATTTCTATAGGTATGTAAAGAGAAAAAGGTTAGTAAAGACAAACGTAGGTCCCCTGCAGTCAGAATCAGGGGAAGTCATAACGGGGAACAAAGAAATGGCGGACCAATTGAACAAGTACTTTGGTTCGGTATTCACTAAGGAGGATACAAACAACCTTCCGGATATAAAAGGGGTCAGAGGGTCTAGTAAGGAGGGGGAACTGAGGGAAATCTTTATTAGTTGGGAAATTGTGTTGGGGAAATTGATGGGATTGAAGGCCGATAAATCCCCAGGGCCTGATGGACTGCATCCCAGAGTACTTAAGGAGGTGGCCTTGGAAATAGCGGATGCATTGACAGTCATTTTCCAACATTCCATTGACTGGAGTGGAGGGTAGCCAATGTAACCCCACTTTTTAAAAAAGGAGTGAGAGAGAAAACAGGGAATTATAGACCGGTCAGTCTGACCTCAGTAGTGGGTAAAATGATGGAATCAATTATTAAGGATGTCATAGCAGTGCATCTGGAAAATGGTGACATGATAGGTCCAAGTCAGCATGGATTTGTGAAAGGGAAATCATGCTTGACAAATCTTCTGGAATTTTTTGAGGATGTTTCCAGTAAAGCGGACAAAGGAGAACCAGTTGATGTGGTATATTTGGACTTTCAGAAGGCTTTCGACAAGGTCCCACACAAGAGATTAATGTGCAAAGTTAAAGCACATGGGATTGGGGGTAGTGTGCGGACGTGGATTGAGAACTGGTTGTCAGACAGGAAGCAAAGAGTAGGAGTAAACGGGTACTTTTCAGAATGGCAGGCAGTGGCTAGTGGGATGCCGCAAGGTTCTGTGCTGGGGCCCCAGCTGTTTACATTGTACATTAATGATTTAGACGAGGGGATTAAATGCAGTATCTCCAAATTTGCGGATGACACTAAGTTGGGTGGCAGTGTGAGCTGCGAGGAGGATGCTATTAGGCTGCAGAGTGACTTGGATAGGTTAGGTGAGTGGGCAAATGCATGGCAGATGAAGTATAATGTGGATAAATGTGAGGTTATCCACTTTGGTGGTAAAAACAGAGAGACAGACTATTATCTGAATGGTGACAGATTAGGAAAAGGGAAGGTGCAACGAGACCTGGGTGTCATGGTACATCAGTCATTGAAGGTTAGCATGCAGGTACAGCAGGCGGTTAAGAAAGCAAATGGCATGTTGGCCTTCATAGCGAGGGGATTTGAATACAGGGGCAGGGAGGTGTTGCTACAGTTGTACAGGGCCTTGGTGAGGCCACACCTGGAGTATTGTGTACAGTTTTGGTCTCCTAACTTGAGGAAGGACATTCTTGCTATTGAGGGAGTGCAGCGAAGATTCACCAGACCGATTCCCGGGATGGCGGGACTGACCTATCAAGAAAGACTGGATCAACTGGGCTTGTATTCACTGGAGTTCAGAAGAATGAGAGAGGACCTCATAGAAACGTTTAAAATTCTGACGGGTTTAGACAGGTTAGATGCAGGAAGAATGTTCCCAATGTTGGGGAAGTCCAGAACCAGGGGTCACAGTCTGAGGATAAGGGGTAAGCCATTTAGGACCGAGATGAGGAGAAACTTCTTCACCCAGAGAGTGGTGAACCTGTGGAATTCTCTACCACAGAAAGTAGTTGAGGCCAATTCACTAAATATATTCAAAAGGGAGTTAGATGAAGTCCTTACTACTAGGGGGATCAAGGGTTATGGCGAGAAAGCAGGAAGGGGGTACTGAAGTTTCATGTTCAGCCATGAACTCATTGAATGGCGGTGCAAGCTAGAAGGGCTGAATGGCCTGCTCCTGCACCTATTTTCTATGTTTCTATGAGGCAGCAGCAGCTGGTAATAGAAGACCCACCTGAGGTGCGAGTGGCTGATGATGAGGAGGAAGATGCAGAAGATGAGGAGGATGAGGACGAGGGAGCCATGCAACTACCTGAACCTGGGGCACGACGGCGAAGGAGAGTGGGCCGTCGTGCCCCTTTAAAGATTGCTGGAGCCGTGTGCCAGCAGCTCAAACATGAATGCATTCCTGCCTGAAGGCTCAGCGGCAACTATTCAAAATGGACCATGTTTACTGTTTGGACCTGTTCTGTAATGTTGTATTGTGTTAATGGAACAAATAATAGAAATGATTCTTGTTTACTTCAAACAGTTGTGTTCATAATGGAACAAATAATGGAAATTATTCAGTTATAATTTAAAATCTATTTTATTCAAAAGTTTAACAAACACTTGTCTTAATTTTAATAAATATTCTTGTATCAAACTTTAAAGTTTTCAGTTAAGATCACTTACAAACTTTTAAACTTGTAAATTTACACAGCTTACAAAAAACTTAATTTGAGAACAGTTACAACAGTGACAACAACAACAGCAAACATAGGCTGCACCCATCTCTCCTCCACCTTATTCTAAGACCGCCCGCTGCACTTGGTCTTGTTGACTCCACCCCTGCTCGCTTATTCTTTCGAACATCTCGTGTAATGCCCACTTCCTGATGGGGGGTGGGGGCGGGGATGGTGCAAGATGGGTGGTGGGGCGGGGCAGGCTTGGGCCTCTTTCGAGATTGGTTTGGGGATTGGAGTGCGAGTGGTAGTTGATTCTGTCAATGGGCACGGGGTCTGGACGTGTTCCCTTATTGCAGCAGCAAACTCTGATATTCCCTCCCTCATGTGCCCTGACAGTGTCTTAACTACTTCCAACATTCCCTCCCTCGTGTTCGCCGACAGTGTCTTAGCTACCTGTGACATTCCCTTCTTCATGTTGATCAATAGTGTGTCAGCTGCCTGAGACATTCCCTCCCTCATGTTCCTGGAGAGCGTTCCCATTTCTCGTGAGATTGTTGTTACTTTTCCCGACAGTCCCAATAACTCATCACCCATCCCACTCGATGGTGTCCAGGAGTGATCGTATAAGGTCAATGCTCTCTGCACTCAGTGCCATCATCTGAACCACATCTGTTAGATGCTGCACCTCAAGAGAGCGCTGTTCAGCTCCCCTTCCCTTCCTCACCCTGGGTGTGTCTCGCTGCATCCCACTGGGACCCGCAGCCTCCCCCACCCCCTCCCCCCCATGCTCTTGGTCTGGAAGGTGGGATTGGATGATCGCCTCTTCAGGCTTGTCCGTGGCTAAATCTTCTACTGCATCGTCAGGATTTGCCTCAAGTTCTGCAAAATATAACAGGACAGACAAATGGTTAGCAGCAGAGGAGGGGGCAGGGTAGGTGCAATGAGTAGGCTCAAACAGCACAGGTAGAAGGACCACGATGAATGATAGCACATTACATCAATCAAAGCGTAGCTGACGGAGACATCCCCATGAACCAAAGCATGGCTAGCCCGCGCAGTACTTAACTTTTAGCAAAGCCAAACTGTGGAATTTTCAAAAACTTACCCTCTGTAAGAGTAAGATCACTGTCGGCGGGTGGGGGGGAGAGATCGCTGTGGGTGGGGGGGGGCGGGGGTGAGATCACTATAGGGGGTGAGAGAGACTGGGGGGTGAGTGAGACTAATGTGGGTGAGACTAGTGAGTGAGAGAGACTAAAGGAGTAAATAAGGCTTTATTAGACCATTTATATTATTGCCAAACACTAGAAAATACTACAATCCATTAAAAAATACATCAAACTGTGGAGAACTATAAAGATTTGTGTAATATCAAACAAACCTGTCAGATCTGTGTCCATACTGCCATTGAAGATCCAGTAAGACCTGCTTTTTCAGGATGGTATTAAGGTTCGGTGGTAAACGGATTTCATGATGAAACTTCCAGTTTGGGCGGTAATATATGGGTGGACAGTATCAAATACCGCCTGGCGGTAATGACTGGAATTTACCGCCGGGCCGTATCTGGGCAGTAAATGGGCGATTTGAGAGGAAACTCTAGCCCGGTGTCTTTCTACTGGGTGGGACATATACAGATGGTCACATTTACAATTGCAATTCCAGTGAATAAATGATAATATTACTTCACCAAGATCCTGCCACTTCTTTTTGCACTGGCCTCCAGACCTTGGTGTGGTCACCACTACACAGTAATCATCTGCAAGTTGGTTCCAGCATTTCTTCATTTCTTTTGGTGAAACTTTTACGTGACATCTGCTGGTGTCCAGCTCGTGCCATCTGGCCTCAATTACAGTTAGTAGTGACTCCACTTCATCCTGTAAGAAATTCTTGGTCCTTGAGCCACGTTGCATATTGTATTGTAGCTCTGATTTTTCTAATGAGAATTAAAGTTCCCATACACAACTGGGTCTTTAAAAATGGCCGAATGTAGACCAGGAGCTGTACTGGGCATGCGCACCCATAGCAGTCACGTCAATAACGTCCATTTTTTTCCCGCGCATGCGCAGACGTACAGTGTGGGGGGGGGGGGGGGCGTGGTGCATCATTTTTTTGGCGCAGACATTAGGCTCCATTCCCCGAAGTTAAAGGACAGGCTGCGCAGCACTAAAATCAAAAAATAGAATGGGGAAACTTGCTACTTATTTTTTTGGTGTAGTCGGGGCCAAAAGAAAAGGGCGTAACTCTGGCAAAAAAACAGCATTGAGGAAAATTGAGCCCATTAACAGCTCTTTTTGATAAAGACCAAAATATAATGTTTGATTTTGTTTTACAGGCTGGAGCAGATGAATTGGGGGAAGGTGGATTAGATGATCAGAACAGTCGAAAACTTGTCAGATTCACATTATCGGGTAAGATGCAGCTCCATTCCAAGGAACGCACACCATTTGATAATTAAGATCATTTAGATATTATTAACTTGTATTTTAAACATTTTCAATTCACTTTTCAAACCACTCTTTAAACATCAATTTATTATTGCATTTACATGTCCAGGATGTTAAGTGTGGAAGAACTCCACAAGACTGAGTACTGTGAGCTAAAACTGATGTGACCTTCGTCTCTTTAATACAACTCCAGAGTGCTTAAGCAGCATGGCAGATAACCTTTTATACTCCCTTGCAGAGGTGTGCAGGTGACCCTTGGGCCACCAACAGTTGCGCCCTCTGATGGCAAGTCTTACACAGTTACAATGTTTACATATATAACATCACTCCCCCCCCCCCCCCAAAGTCTTTACAAATTATTTACAAGTTGAGACGATTCGGGGCCCTACACTCCCTGGTTGATCGTCTGAGCTCAAACTCTAGCACGGGTGAGTTGGTCGGATCATTGCTGCACTGCGGCGCGGCTGGTCTGACAGGACTGTTGGGAATGGTGGGTTCATCCTCTTGATTGACAGCGAAGTCGATTGCTGATTGTTGGTGGATCGATGATGGTGATGTCCTCTTCAGGTTGTTCCTGGTTGTCAGTGAACCGCAGTTTGGTCTGAGCCAAATGCTTTCTGAATGTTTGTCCATTCAATAGTTTGATTATAAACACTCTATTCCCCTTCTTGGCCAAGACAGTGCCCGCGACTCATTTAGGACCATGACCATAATTAAGGACAAACACAGGGTTGTTAACATCAATGTCACGCAATACAGCCGCGCGATTGTGGTACATGTTTTGCTGGTGACACCGGGTTTCCACATGATAATTTAGATCCAGGTGGATGAGGGAGAGCCTGGTTTTGAGTGCTCTCTTCATTAACAATTCTGCAGGGGGAACCCCGTGAACGAGTGGGGTCACATCCGGTAGCTGAGCAGAACCCGAGACAAGCGAGATAAGGAGCCTTCCGTCACACGTTTCAAGCTCTGTTTGATAGTTTGGACTGCCTGTTCCGCTTGACCATTGGATGCCAGCTTAAATGGGGCAGACCTGCCATCGTGGGTTATAAACTCGTTGAATTCCGAGCAGGTGAAACACGGCCCATTGTCATTGACAAGTACGTCGAGCAAGCCATGGGTGGCGAACATAGCCCGGAGGCTTTCAATGGTGGCAGTGGATGTGCTGGATGACATGATTACGCATTCAATCCATTTCGAGTAAGCGTCCATGACAACTAAAAACATCTTTCTGAGAAAGGAGCCAGCAAAATCTACATGGATCCTGGACCACGGTTTGGAGGGCCATGACCACAGACTGAATGCAGCCTCCGTTGGTGCATTGCTCAATTCTGAGCACGTGTTGCACTGGTGTACGCATGACTCTAAGTCCGAGTCAATGCCGGGCCACTAAACATGTGACCTGGCTCTAGCCTTCAACATGACTATGCCTGGGTGGGTATTGTATCGGTCGCATATTATCTTTTCCCTGCCTTTTTTTGGCAAAACCACGCGATTACCCCATGAGAGACAATCCGACTGGATGGACATTTCATCTTTGCGTCAGTGAAACGGCTTAATTTCATCTTGCATTTCCCCAGGAACGGCCGACCAGCTCCCATTGAGGACGCAACTTTTTACCAGTGATAGCACAGGATCCTGGTTGGTCCAGATCCTGATCTGGCGAGCAGTGACAGGTGACCCCTCACTCCGAAAAGCATCCATGACCAGAAGCAAGTCTGCGGGCTGCGCCATTTCCACCCCGGTAGTGGGCAATGGTAGCCGACTGAGGGCATCAGCACACTTCTCCGTGCCTGGTCTGTGGCGGATAACATAGTCATAGGCGGACACTATTAGTGCCCATCTTTGGTTGCGGGACGAAGCATTGGTGTTTATACCTTTGCTTTCTGAGAACAGCGAAATGAACGGTTTGTGGTCGGTTTCAAGCTCAAACCGAAGTCCAAATAGGTATTGATGCATCTTCTTAACCCCATGTACACATGCTAACGCCTCTTTCTCGACCATACTGTAGGTTCTTTCTGCCTTAGACTTCTAGACGCGTATGCAACCGGTTGCAGTTTGCCTGATACTTTGGTTTGTGAAACACTCAGCCGACCCCGTACGAAGACGCATCACAAGCTCACGCTAATCGTTTACACGGGTCATACAGTACGTAACTTATTTGAACATAGCAGGTTCCTGGCCTTCTCAAAGGCTGTGCCTTGAGATTTGCCCCAAACCCAGTCATCACCCCTACGTAGCAACATGTGCAAAGGCTCTAACAACGTGCTCAACCCGGGTAGAAAGTTACCAAAATAGTTGAGGATTCCCAGGAACGAACGTAGCTCCATCACATTCTGTGGTCTGGGTGCATTCTTGAGTCCGTGGGCCTGATGCCGTCTGCTGCAATCTTTCTTCCCAAAAATTCAACTTCTGGCGCCAGGAAAACACACTTGGAGCATTTCAGCCTGAGTCCCACTCTGTCTAGTCGAATTAGAACCTCTTCCAGGTTGTGCAGGTGTTCGGTGGTGTCACGACCGGTGATCAGGATGTCGTCTTGAAACACGACGGTGCGCGGAACCAATTTCAGCAGATTCTCCATGTTCTTCTGGAAGATGGCAGCAGCCGAGCGAATCCCAAAAGGGCACCTGTGGTATATAAACAGTCCTTTGTGCGTGTTGATGCACGTCAGTCGTTTCGAAGATTCAGCCAGCTCCTGTGTCATGCAGGCGGAGGTTAGGTCCAACTTGGTGAATGACTTACCCCTGCTAACGTTACGAACAGGTCATCCGCCTTGGGTAGCAGGTACTGATTCTTGTAACGAGATTCGGTTGATCGTTACCTTGTAGTTTCCGCAGATTCTGACCGTGCCATTGCTTTTCAACACCGGAACAGTCGGACTGGCCCACTCGTTGAACTCGACTGGCGAGATGATTCCCTCTCGTTGAAGTCTGTTCAGTTTGATCTCGACTTTCTCCCTCATCATATATGGAACCGCTCGAGCCTTGTGATGAACGGGCCTTGCATTGGGGACTAGATGGGTCTGCACCTTGGCGCCTGTGAAGTTGACGATACCTGGTTCAAATAGTGACGGAAACTTGCTCAGCACTTGGGCGCACGAGGCATCATCCACTGAAGATAGTGCTTTGATGTTGTCCCAGTTCCATCGAATCTTTCCCAGCCAGCTTCTGCTGAATAGCGTTGGGCCATCGCCTGGTACAATCCACAGTGATAACTCATGCACAGCTCCATCATACGATACCTTAACTGCCGCACTGCCAATGAATGGTATGAGCTCTTTGGTGTAGGTACACAGCGTTGTCTGAATCGGGTTCAGTTTAGGCCTTTGTGCCTTGTTGCCCCACAGTTTCTCAAAAGCCTTCTGGCTCATAATTGACTGACTCGCCCCCGTGTCCAACTCCATTGATACCGGAATACCATTCAATTTAACTTTCAGCATGATAGGAGGGCTCTTGGTGGTGAAGGTGTGTATCCCATACACTTCTTCCACGGGTTGAGTTGCCTCTATTTGTTTGTTCTGCGTGATCCACGCTGGATTGATCATCCTCTGCCCCGTGGTGAGTCGCAGCAGTCTTGCACATTCGCTGGAGGTGCCCCATTGTTTCGCAGCCTTTGCACACATAGTACTTGAATCGACATTGATGGGCTCGATGTTTAGCGCCAACATGGATTTGCATTCATGTTGATGATTTGCATTCACGCCGGGTGGTGGACTCTGAATCATCCTCGGTCTTGCAGCTGCAGACGTGTAGGCCCTGCCATATGCAGTTCTGCCTGCTAGCGACGTTATTTTATGCATCAGTACTTGCCAGTGAGCTTCGATGTTGGAAAGATATCTGTCTGGTATTATCACTCGTGGATATGAACGCCTGGGCTATCGTGATGGCCTTGCTCAGGTCTAGGCATTCGGCGGACAGCAGCTTGCGAAGAATGACCTCGTGGCCAATGCCAAGCACAAAAAAGTCCCGCACTATTTCCCCCAAAAATCCAACAAATTCACAATTTCCCGCAAGGCGTCTTAGGTCGGCGACAAAACTCGCCATGTCCTGGCCCTCGGAGCAGTGGTACCTGTAGAAGCGATACCTGGCCATTAAGACGCTCTCCTTCAGCTTGATGAGGTTCCGAATCAGCGTACACAACTCTGTTATATGTCTTCTCCACTGGTTTCTCCGGTGCTAGCAGATTCTTGATGAGGCCGTATATTGTAGACCCACACACGGTGAGGAGAATCGCCCTGCGCTTGATCGCTTTATTGTCCCCATCCAGCTCGTTGGCCACGAAGTACTGGTCGAGACATTCAACGAAGACTTCTCAATCATCACCCTCTACAAATCTCTCTCAAATACCAAAAGCAGCCATGACCGCGTGAATTCGGAATCTGTTACTCGTCGCCAATTGTTAAGTATGGAAGAACTCCACAAGACTGAGTACTGTGAGCTAAAACTGATGTTACCTTAGTCTCTCTCATACCACTCCAGAGTGCCTAAGCAGCATGGCAGATAACCTTTTATACTCCCTTGCACGAGGTGTGCAGGTGACCCTTGGGCCTCCAATAGTTGCGTCCTCTGGTGGCAAGTCTTACACAGTTACAATGTTTACATACATAACACAGGATTTGTGAGATGAACTTTGAAATCAATATATTAGGTGTTTGTAAGGTTAGGTGTTCGCAAGTCACCATTCTGACAGAAGTCAGGCTTCCCCTCAGGCAATATGCAATGTAAGTACACATGTATTGTATGTGTAATATTAGTGGTTTAAGTATTTAAAAGGTTTCTACTGTTTTAAAAAAAAATCATGCGTGGATATTTCTTGATCATTTACTTTCTGTTTCCATTTCTTGCTCTTCCCTGGCCATGAACCAACTGTGGAAGAGGCAACAGGTGGAACATGCAATGGGTTACTAGGCTGCATAATGTGCAAGGGCAATCTGGTGACTACTTTGTGCTGACTCCCCCCCCATCATGCCTAATGTTATTCAAACAAATTTTCTGCATTTGCAAAGGCAGCATGGTGGTGGGAAGAACTGTCATCAAAGGACAAAAAAACAAGTGGGAGGAACGTAGCACTGTCTGTGGGCTTGTGGCAGAGCAGTGCTGCGCCTGACCCCTGTTTGATGGCTGGTGAAGCAGGTGCCCTGCTGTGAGCTTGGTTGCCCTTTTTGGAATTCCAGGATATCCTCTCCAGAGGATCTTTGACAGATGTGTCGGCTGGAATAAATAGTGCCGACAATATTTGCAGGACATGGAACAGATGAACTAAAACGAGACACGTTGAAGTTGAAATATGTAATTGAAAATGTTGCCACAGTGGTATCTTCCATGAACTTCGCACATGAAATCATTGTAGCACAAGTTAGCTGCATGGTTACTTACTGACCTAAAGGTTGGCACATGCCTGTCACTGCATGTTCTCCTTCACCTTCTACCTGAAAACTACTTTTCTGCTTGCACTAAAAGGTGACATAACATTCAAGGGAGCAACTGGAGAAAGGCACGCAAATCACACGGTCTTTGGAAGAGACCACTGTGGATCTCCTGGCATATCAGAGAATGGAGGAGTAAGAAAAGGCAAAGCAGCAGTTTTTCAGACAGGCTGATCTCACTTGTCCCTTTTCTCATTTAATTGTAAACAGGGAGTCACGCAACTGCACAAACATCATATGCTGCACCTTGCAAGCACAGTTTGAAGGTGTTTTAGGGAGTCCGCATTCTAGCCTTTATGTAGAGCAATACATTCGCATCGTCAATGGCCTAGATCAAGGAAGAGCTGCATAGTGTCTCTAACATTGAAGTTTGCAAGTATCAGCACAGCTGTACACATGCATGAAGAGCTGTACACATGTTAGTTGAAGCAGGGTTTACAAGTGAGCAAGTGGTGGTGACAGAAACAGAGTGCCGACCTGTTGGTCAGATGACTGCCTTCTATGCTGCCTGCGCAGCTTGGAATTCTTCTACCCAATAAAGTTCTGTGCACTGTCGCTCTGATGCCCTCTGTCCACAAGGAAAGGTCTCTGTCACTCTCTTGATGCCAGCTGTGCATAGCTGACTGATTGATTTGTCACAGGTCACCAGTGGTGGTTTGGAAGGTTCTGGTTGCACAAGTGTTCAATCTAATCATGACCTTCACTGCCATTGGGAAGAGTTATCCCTGTTGTAGAAGTTGTCAACAAGTTGGTCTCGAGGAGATGGCAGTTTAACTGCCTCTCTTGTAAAGTGGCAGTGAAGACAGGTTTCCTCTGCAATGTCAAGCTTGTACTAGATGGCGCTGTAAATGCAGGTCCTGGAATAAGGGATGGATGTATACATAATGGCCAAAGTATAATTGTGCCTCTTTTCTGTTCGCTTGTTAACTGATCTTCCTCCTTCAAATCTGGTAGAACATAAAGATCCCATGGCACTATTCGAAGAAGAGCAGGTGAGTTCTCCCTGGTGTCCTGGCTATTATTTATCCCTCAACCAACATCACTAAATTCAGGCCCATTGTGTATATCTTTTTAGTGTCCAGAAGGCATCATCTGAGAGAAAATTGAAAATATAGAACCCTGGCAATGGAGTGGTTGTTTATTTAAATGAGCCAAATATAACTCAGTGGATCCTGCACATGCCAGCACAATAACATAAGTGTTCAGAGGAACAATTGGAATTTGAACAAAATTATTGAGAACATTACACAAATATAGGTTTATAAATGATATAAAGTACCTTGTCTGATAAAACACTGTCACTACTTTCCAGTGCGCCAGCGCATCCTTCGGCCGCCTGAGGAAGAGAGTGTTCGAAGATCAGGCCCTCAAATCTGGCACCAAGCTTATGGTCTACAGGGCTATAATGATAACCGCCCTCCTGTATGGCTCAGAGACATGGACCATATACAGTAGACACCTCAAATCGCTGGAGAAATAACACCAACGATACCTCCACAAGATCCTGCAAATCCCTTGGGAGGACAGACGCACCAACGTCAGTTTTCTCGATCAGGCCAACATCCCCAGCATCGAAGCACTGACCACACTCGACCAGCTCCTTTGGACGGGCCACATTGTCCGCATATCCGACACAAGATTCCCAAAGCAAGCGTTCTACTCGGATCTCTTACATGGCAAGCGAGCCCCAGGTGGACAGAGGAAATGTTTCAAGGGCACCCTCAAAGCCTCCTTGATAAAGTGCAACATCCCCACCGACATCTCGGAGCCCCTGGCCAAAGACTGTCCTAAGTGGAGGAAGAGCATCTGGGAGGACACTGAGCACCTCGAGTCTCGTCACCGAGAGCATGCAGAAAACAATCGCAGGCAGCGGAAGGAGATTGCAGCAAACCAGACTCCCCACCTACTCTTTCCTCGAACGACTGACTGTCCCACCTGTGACAGAGACTGTAATTCCCATATTGGACTGTTCAGTCACCGAAGAACTCACTTTCGAAGTGGAAGCAAGTCTTCCTCGATTTCGAGGGACTGCCTATGATGATGACTACTGCATTGCATTACTCTCTCTCCAAGGGGACTGGTACCTACTACAGGGTCTAATATTGTCAGACAGATCCAGGGGACTTTTGACCTCTGCAGGGTCTAACATTGTTACTGTGATATGTAACTGACTGATCGTTTTCTTCCAAACAGATATCAGAGCTGTGGGGCTCAAGAAGGGAATGTTTTTCAATCCGGATCCATATTTAAAGATGTCCATTCAGCCTGGAAAGAAGAGTACTTTCCCTACTTTTGCTCATCATGGACAAGAGAAGAGGTCGACAATAGTGGCAAACACAACAAACCCTATTTGGCAAGGAGAGGTAAAACATGCTGTTATCGTTGACACAGAGCAGATACTTCCTGAAGGAAATAGGCAATGACAAAACAAAATGTTACTGGGAATGTTAAATGGGATTAACGTGACACATATTTTATTATTTTTCAGAAATACTCTTTTGTGGCCCTTCTCACAGATGTACTTGAAATTGATGTTAAAGACAAGTTTGCCAAGAGTCGGCCTATTATAAAGCGCTTCCTGGGTAAACTAACAATACCAGTACAGCGTCTGTTGGAGAGACATGCTATAGGGTAATATGTTATTGAACTTAACAAAGAGTCAGTTCTAATTTTTCTCTCATTATCTCTTTTTCAATAACATGTTTGAAAAATGCTTTAATTTATAGTTGATAGTGCGGCACTGACCTCATCTGTCATTTGTTAGTTGTAAATGCTAAATCTGATGATTTTATTACAGGTATGGGTGTGTTGTTGTCCTTCCTTGCCAATCTTCTAGGAAATGAGCGGGAAACATTAGGACATTTTAAATCACACAATCATTGTGCTAATTTACCTTTCTTTTGATGACAATCTACGTATTTTTGTTTTTTGTAGGTTTCTTTTCTGTTGTCCTTGTTCCGCCTCAGTGTCTGAAGACTTAGTTCCCTAGACTAAAGATAATCAAGACAGAGAGATGTCCTTGATCTGGAGAGACTGAGGTTTTGGGCACTCCATTATAGGAAGGTTATAAAAGTAATGGAAATGTATCGAGTGTAAATTCACTTGGTTGTTACCAGGGACAAGGGGTTAGTTATGAAGAGAGACTTGAGAAGTTTTATGTTCACTTTTACTGATACCAACTTTTCATTTCCAGGTTTTTTGGATCTGAATTCAAATTCTCAAACTGCCGCGGTGGGATTTGAACTCACAGTCTTTGGTTATTAGTTCAGACATCAAGTTTACTAGTTTAGTAACATAACCACTACACTACCATACCCCTATCCCTCTAATGAGTGGGACCTTTTGTTTCCGCTCCTTCCCCCCCCCCCGCCCTCGCCCTCCCCCATTGTGCTTGTTACTTTGCCTAGCATAGTAAAGGTACAGCTTAATAGTGGGTATTTTTTTGAATTGTCAGCCTGAGTCATAAGGACTATAATTTATATGCTAAAACTAGAATAAAAACTTGTTGAAATGGTCAGTTCATAACCTATTTAACTGAAGAATGGGTTGGTGCATTTCAACAAAGTAATTGGGTATTTTGTGAGAAATCACAATTTAACAGCATTAGCTGTTTCATTGGAACAATTGCACATCCCAGTGGCCTATTGTTGTACTACACTTTTTGTAGACTGAATGCTCAAAGACGTTAATGAGGGTAAATTTACTGAGCTGTGCTTCCAGCAGGGAGCAGCACTTGTCAGAAACATGGGTCAGAGATGAGACGACAACACACTACTGCAGATTCTGATCATTTGTAGCTTGTGGCTGCTCTTCTCCGCTTCACTTTGTTCATTCAATTTGAGATTCACTTCCACAAGTTAAAGTTAAGGCAAACAAAAAATGTACACTAAGGCCACTTCCACTCTACCTGATTGCTTTCAAAATCCTATAGCTGACAGCAAAAGTTCCTACTTACCACAAGATCGCTAAGATCTATACAGAAGAGGAAGGACATTTGACTCCTCTTAGCTAACCCATTCAGAAAAACCGTACAGCCCCCCTCAACACCACATCCAACTGTTTGTTAAATGATGATGCCAGGGCTTTTGCCTCCATTACCACACCTGGAACCCCATTTCATATGTTGGTCATTTTTTTTGTTTGAAGAAGAACTTTCTGAAACTTGCCTTTTACTTGTTGAACCTGTATTCCCTTACCCCACTGTTACAGTTTAATTTGAAATCATGCTCTGGATCTGCCTTTCGTTATATTGTTTACTATCTCTTTTGGAAGACTGAAAAGCTGAGGCATTTTCTCGTATACCAGTTCTGTGCCATTAGAAATCAGTCTCCTTGTCTTCTTGCAACCACTTTCAAGACTTGAATGTCTCCCTTGTGTCTCAATGAACAGAGCTTAGACACCATAGTGCACTATATATTTTGAGCATGACTTCTTCCAACTTGTGCTGTACTGTTTGGGCTATATATGTACTGTTTAGCTTACAGTTTGCTTTGTTGATTGCTGCTCCATAATGAATGAATGTATTCAATGTCAAATCTACTAAAACTCATATATCTGTTTGAACTCCATCCTTAGCTATTTCAGCATTACTCACGGAGTTCTTCTGTCACCTCATTTTCTTCTTGTGTGCAGTACCTTACACTTGTTTGTATGAAATTTAATTTGCCTGCCCACTAAAATAATTTGTTTAGCTCATTATGACATTCCGGAGCTGTCTCTTATTCAACTGTCCCTCCCAGTTGTCTACAAATTTGACCAATTTGCATTGAGCGTTTCACTCTAAATTATTAATGTAAATTAGAAACAGTAGGGGTCCCAAAACCAATCTCGATATTACTCCACCCAACACAGTTCCCTCCCCACCTCGGCATAGCTCTTCTAACAAGTATCTGGTGTTTCCTGCCCTTCAATAAATTTCTTATCCAGTTCCAGGTTTTATCCTGAATCCCTACTGCTTTAAGCTTACATAGTCGCCATTCACATGGAATTTTAGCAAATGCATGTTGGAAATTAAGTTATGTCATCTTGTAGGACTTTCCATGGTCCACTTGAGATGTCACTTCCCCAAAGAAGTCAAGGAGGTTGGTCAGAAAGGATCTTCCCCTGCTGTTAACTAGGTTATTATTGCACCGACAACCCTCAAGCTTGATCTTGTTCAATTATATCATTTTATTCTGTATTGATGCAAGGCTAATGGCTCTGTAATGACCTGGGTTTGTTTTATCATCCTTTTAGAAAATGGGTACCATATTAGCCTGTTTCCAGTCGAAGGGTACCTCCTCAGTATTCATTGACTTCATCAATGCCTCACAAATCTCATTCCTCACCATTCGTTACTCAAGGATAAATCTCATCCATTGCTTTGGGATTTATTTGTTTTGAGCCATTTTGATTTCCATCTGCTTCATGCTGAAGTCATTAATTCTGCTTGTGTTATTACTATTTAGTGTGGTGTGTTGCTTATGTATTCTTCAGTGAATACTTGGAGGGAGTAATTATTTAACATATAATTGATCATTCAAAAAATGACGGACAGAAAAAGATATTTGGTTCCATCCAGCCTGTCCTATAGTTATGATGCCGTGTGCATCACAGTACGTATATCCCACCCCACCTTAAGCTATGTATTCTCCTGGGAGAGGCAAAAAATAGATAAAACCCAGGCCAATTATGGCAGAAAGATCTCAAATGTTCCTTTCTGTGATCCTCTTAGGTGATCAAAACTAGTCCATTTATCATTGTCTTGTGTTTATCTTGGTTTTCAGGCTGGTTTGCATTTTTAGGTTTCATGGGCTAGATTTTCGATGACTTTGCGACCGGGTTTTCGCCACGATTTGACCCTCTGCGGTGAAAACCTGGTCAGCAGGTTCTTCGGGATACCTTTTTGCGGCAGCACTTCCATATCCGCCGGGGAGAGGAGTGCCGATGTGCAACATTGCAAATTGTGTTTGCGATCGATTTTTGGCGCTCTCGTATTCTGCGCCCAGTATACCGACAGGGTCAAACCTACGGTGCAGCCCTGCCAGCAGCGATAAGTATGAAGACATGCAAAAAAGATAAATTAAAGTTTTTATTTAAAAAATTTTTTTCACCGATTTAGTAGATAAGGGTTTTGTCAATGTTTTATGAATGTTTTTTTGTTTTTTGCAATTCCCCCCCCCCGCCCCCCCCCACCCCCCACATGGCCTCTCTCGCAGCACTATCAGCCCTGGATTAAATGTGACGAAATTCCCGGTTTGGGGCGTGGATCCTCGTGCAACGCCGATTTTTACGAATGAATTAAAGGCTGAAAAACGGGCCTAAAAATGGTAACACAACGAAAACGGTAATTTTGGGGTAAAACTACCGTTTTTGCTGAAAACAGAAAATCTAGCCCATGCATATCTCTTCTCTGACTATCATCTTGCTGCTACATTATTGAAGAAAAATTTTAATGTTAAATTTTGTGACTGCAGCAATGCTTTTTTTCAGATTCCTCTTTGACTATCCTCCCACCCTTTTAACATATTCTGATTCATTCGAGTCGACCCTTTCACCTTTTTCCTGGCAGGATTTGTAGAGGTTATTTTCCTTGCTTACTTTGCTTCTGATTAAATGGATTAACAAATTATGTATATATCTTGAATGCTACACCCACTTTCAAACTATTTGCTTGAGGTTTGCTCTAATTTTCTTGAAGTTATTCTTTTTAAAATTATATACCTGGCTCCCAGTGTTTCTGAAACCCAGATCATGACAAACTTGGTCATTCTGTGGACAGTATCTCAAATGTGCCAGAACTTCCATTTGCTTTGTGTTATCTGGGTCATTTACATTACCAAGATTGTGCACAGCTTCCCTGATGCATTGGCTCATGAAACAGTTATGTGTTACACTTACAAACGCGAACTCAAAATCACTTGGGTATTCCCAACTTCAAATTGATGGATTGAACTTCCCCATTAAAATACTTATTCTTCCATACCCTTCTGATCTCTTAATAGTTCAAATGGTCATCCTTCTTGTGCTGACCTGTAGCACACTCCTGGTATTATCTTTACCTTTTTCACTTGGAAGCATTGCATCATTATTGCTTATTGTGCAATTTTTAATTTCTTACAAGATCACCTTCTTTAACTTCACAGGTATACATCGCATATAAGGCTACCCACTACATTTCTTCCTGTCGTTTCCGAACAATCCATATCACTGTATATTATATTCATGACGGTTCTCTGGTGTCAGTCATATTTTAATATCCCTTCTACACCATAGTTTTCTACTATCAGATTGCCAGCACCATAATTTTTTTTAGTGAATTCCTCTTTATTGAGCACCAAAATTATACACGAAACATTAATTTGTATCCTTCCCTGCATTTTGACTTGAATTCTTCCTATGTTGTTTACCCCTTCGTGGACAATCAGCATTTGTTTGTTTTCCTCCTTCTAACATTTCCTTAATGTGCACTACTCTAGATCCAGATCGATGACTCACTATCTTACTGGTATTTTAGGAAGCAGGAGGAGGCCATTCAGCCCCTCGAGCCTGCTCCACCATTCAATGAGATCATGGCGACCTAACTCCATGAGGGCCTCCCTTAATACCTTTGGTTAACAGAAAGCTATCAGTCTCCTATTTAAATTAACAATTGACCCAGCATCAATTGCTGTTTGCAGAAGAGAGTTCCAAACCTCTACCACCCTTTGCATGTAGAAATGTTTTTTAATTTCACTCCTGAAAGGTCTGGCTCTAATTTTTACATTATGGCCCCTAGTCCTAGAATTCCCAGCCAGTGGAAATAGTTTCTCTCTACCCTATCTGTTCTCCTTAATAGCTTGAAAACTTCGATCAAACCATTCCTTAACCTAAATTCTAGGGAATACAACCCTAATTTGTGTAATCTCTCCTCGTAATTTAACCCTTGAAGTCCAGGTATCATTCTGGTAAACCTATGCTGCACTCCCTCCAAGGCCAGTATATCCTTCCTAAAGTGTGGTGCCCAGAACTGCTCACAGTACTCCAGGTGTGGTCTAACCAGGGTTTTTTATAGTTGCAGCACAACTTTTTACCCCATTGTATTCTAGTCCTCTTGATATAAAGGCCAGCATCTTATTAGCCTTTTTGATTATTTTCTGTACCTGTTCAGGACATTTTAACGACCTATGAACCTAAACCCCCAAGTCTCTTTGGACATCCACTGTTTTTAGCCTTTCACCATTTAGAAATTATCCTGTTCTATCCTTTTTAGGTCCAAAGTGCATGACCTCATATTTGCCAACATTGAAATCCATTTGCCCCATTTACTAAGTTCACTTAATCTGTCGATATTCCTTTGTAATTTTATGCTTCCATCTACACTACCTACAATTCCACCTATCTTTGTGTCATTGGCAAATTTGGATATATGACTTTCTATGCTATCATCTAAGTCATTAATAAATACTGTGAATAGTTGAGGTCCCAACACAGATCGGGACACCACTCTAGTCACCTGCAAATTTGAGTACATAAGAACATAAGAATTAGGAACAGGAGTAGGCCATCTAGCCCCTCGAGCCTGCTCCGCTGTTCAACAAGATCATGGCTGATCTGGCCATGGACTCAGCTCCACTTACCCGCCCGCTCCCCGTAACCCTGAATTCCCTTATTGGTTAAAAATCTATCTATCCGTGACTTGAATACATTCAATGAGCTAGCCTCAACTGCTTCCTTGGGCAGAGAATTCCACAGATTCACAACCCTCTGGGAGAAGAAATTCCTTCTCAACTCGGTTTTAAATTGGCTCCCCCATATTTTGAGGCGGTGCCCCCTAGTTCTAGTCTTCCCGACCAGTGGAAACAACCTCTCTGCCTCTATCTTGTCTATCCCTTTCATGATTTTAAATGTTTCTATAAGATCACCCCACATCCTTCTGAACTCCAACGAGTAAAGACCCAGTCTACTCAATCTATCATCATAAGGTAACCCCCTCATCTCCGGAATCAGCCTAGTGAATCGTCTCTGTACCCCCTCCAAAGCTAGTATATCCTTAAGTAAGGTGACCAAAACTGCAAGCAGTACTCCAGGTGCGGCCTCACCAATACCCTATACAGTTGCAGCAGGACCTCCCTGCTTTTGTACTCCATCCCTCTCGCAATGAAGGCCAACATTCCATTCGCCTTCCTGATTACCTGCTGCACCTGCAAACTAACTTTTTGGGATTCATGCACAAGGACCCCCAGGTCCCTCTGCACCGCAGCATGTTGTAATTTCTCCCCATTCAAATAATATTCCCTTTTACTGTTTCTTTTTCCCAAGGTGGATGACCTCACACTTTCAGACATTGTATTCCATCTGCCAAACCTTAGCCCATTCGCTTAACCTATCTAAATCTCTTTGCAGCCTCTCTGTATCCTCTACACAACCCGCTTTCCCACTAATCTTTGTGTCATCTGCAAATTTTGTTACACTACACTCTGTCCCCTCTTCCAGGTCATCTATGTATATTGTAAACAGTTGTGGTCCCAGCACCGAACCCTGTGACACACCACTAACCACCAATTTCCAACCCGAAAAGGACACATTTATCCCGACTCTCTGCTTTCTGTTAGCCAGCCAATTCTCTATCCATGCTAATACATTTCCTCTGACTCTGCGTACCTTTATCTTCTTCAGTAACCTTTTGTGTCGCACCTTATCGAATGCCTTTTGGAAATCTAAATACACCACATCTATCGATACACCTCTATCCACCATGCTTGCTATATCCTCAAAGAATTCCAGTAAATTAGTTAAACATGATTTCCCCTTCATGAATCCATGTTGTGTCTGCTTGATTGCACTATTCCTATCTAGATGTCCCACTATTTCCCCCACTACAGATGTTAAACTAACCGGCCTATAGTTACCTGCCTTTTGTCTGCCCCCTTTTTTAAACAGAGGCGTTACATTAACTGCTTTCCAATCCGCTGGTACCTCCCCAGAGTCCAGAGAATTTTGATAGATTATAACTAATGCATCTGCTATAACTTCCGCCATCTCTTTTAATACCCTGGGATGCATTTCATCAGGACCAGGGGACTTGTCTACCTTGAGTCCCATTAGCCTGTCCAGCACTACCCCCCTAGTGATAGTGATTGTCTCAAGTTCCTCCCTTCCCACATTCCTGTGACCAGCAACTTTTGGCATGGTTTCTGTGTCTTCCACTGTGAAGACCGAAGCAAAATAATTGTTTAAGGTTTCAGCCATTTCCACATTTCCCATTATTAAATCCCCCTTCTCATCTTCTAAGGGAGCAACATTTACTTTAGTCACTCTTTTCCATTTTATATATCGGTAAAAGCTTTTACTATCTGTTTTTATGTTTTGCACAAGTTTACCCTCGTAATCTATCTTTCCTTTCTTTATTGCTTTCTTACACATTCTTTGCTGTCGTTTAAAGTTTTCCCAATCTTCTAGTTTCCCACTAACCTTGGCCACCTTATACGCATTGGTTTTTAATTTGATACTCTCCTTTATTTCCTTGGTTATCCACGGCTGGTTATCCCTTCTCTTACCGCCCTTCTTTTTCACTGGAATATATTTTTGTTGGGCACTATGAAAGAGCTCCTTAAAAGTCCTCCACTGTTCCTCAATTGTGCCACCGTTTAGTCTGTGTTCCCAGTCTATTTTAGCCAACTCTGCCCTCATCCCACTGTAGTCCCCTTTGTTTAAGCATAGTATGCTCGTTTGAGGCACTACTTCCTCACCCTCAATCTGTATTACAAATTCAACCATACTGTGATCACTCATTCCAAGAGGATCTTTTACTAGGAGATCGTTTATTATTCCTATCTCATTACACAGGACCAGATCTAAGATAGCTTGCTCCCTTGTAGGTTCTGTAACATACTGTTCTAAGAAACAATCCCGTATGCATTCTATGAATTCTTCCTTCAGGCTACCCCGTGCGATTTGATTTGACCAATCGATATGTAGGTTAAAATCCCCCATGATTACTGCCGTTCCTTTTTCACATGCCTCCATTATTCTCTTGATTATTGCCCGCCCCACTGTGAAGTTATTATTTGGGGGCCTATAAACTACACCCACCAATGACTTTTTCCCCTTACTATCTCTAATCTCCACCCACAATGATTCAACATTTTGTTCATAGGAGCCGATATCGTCTCTCACAACTGCCCTGATATCATCCTTTATTAACAGAGCTACCCCACCTCCTTTCCCTTGTCTATTTTTCCGAATCGTCAGACACTCCTGTATGTTTAATTCCCAGTCTTGGCCACCCTGCAACCACGTTTCTGTAATGGCCACCAAATCATACCCATTTGAAATGATTTGTGCCGTCAACTCATTTACTTTATTTCGAATGCTGCGTGCGTTTAGGTAGAGTGTTTTAATACTAGTTTTTAAACCATGATTTTTAGTTTCGACCCCTCCTGCAGCCCCTATATATTCAGTGGCCCTTTTTGTTTTTTGCCTTGGGTTTCTCTGCCCTCCACTTTTACTCATCTCCTTTCTGTCTTTTGCTTTTGTCTCCTTTTTGTTTCCCTCTGTCTCCCTGCATTGGTTCCCATCCCCCTGCCATATTAGTTTAACTCCTCCCCAACAGCACTAGCAAACACTCCCCCGAGGACATTGGTTCCGGTCCTGCCTAGGTGCAGACTGTCCGGTTTGTAATGGTCCCACCTCCCCCAGAACCGGTTCCAATGCCCCAGGAATTTGAATCCCTCCCTGCTGCTCAAGCCACGTATTCATCTGAGCTATCCTACGATTCCTACTCTGACTAGCACGTGGCACTGGTAGCAATCCTGAGATTACTACTTTTGAGGTCCTACGTTTTAATTTAGCTCCTAGCTCCTTAAATTCGTTTCGTAGGACCTCATCCCTTTTTTTTACCTATAATACCTACCTATTATCCTGACTGCCTGTCTCCTGCCACTCAACCAATTTCCTTACGAGGTCAATAATTTGCCCTCAATTCCGTGGGCTTCTGCCTTAGTTAACAGTCCCTTATGTGGGACTTTTCAAATGCCTTCTGGAAGTCCATATAAATAACATCCACAGACATTCCCCTGTCCACTACTTTAGTCACCTCAGGTTTATCAGGCATGACCTACCTATCACAAATCCATGCTTGCTCTCTCTGATCAAATGAAAATTTTTGAGATGTTTAGTCTCTCTATCCTTAATTATAGACTCTAGCAATTTCCTGACAGCAGATGTTAGACTAACTGGTCTATATTTCCCTGGTTTCCCTCACTCACCATTTTTAAATAGCGGAGTGTCATGCAGTTTTCCAATCTAAAGGAATGGTTCCTGAATCGAGAGAACTTTGGAAGATTATAGTTAAGGCATCTGCAATGTACTCACCTGCTTCTTTTAGAACCCTGGGATGGAAACCATCTGGCCATGGGGATATGTCACTCGTAAGTGCCATTATTTTCTTTATTACATTTATCTATCTTACACAAATTTTATTGAGTCCCTGTTCCTGATTTAGTTTCCTTGAGATTTCAGGCATGCTAACCTCTTCCTCTACTGTAAATACTGACGCAAAGTAATTAGTTAACATGTCCGCCATTTCCTTATTATCACTGATAACATCACTGCTTTCAGTTTTTAAGGGACCAACATTGCTCATGACTACACTCTTTTTCCTAATATAATTGTTTAAAAAAATTGTGTTGAATTTGATATCTCCAGCAAGTTTCCTTTCATACTCCCTTTTTGTAGCTCTCACGATCTGTTTGTGATCCTTTGCTTTCTTTGTAACATTTCCATTTGCCAGGATCTGTGCTTTTTTGCATTTTGCTTACATCACCATCATCATCATCATAATAGGCAGTCCCTCGAAATCGAGGAAGACTTGCTTCCACTCTAAAAGTGAGGTTTCAGATAACTGTACAGTCCAATACGGGAATTACAGTCTCTGTCACAGATGGGACAGTCAGTTGTTCAAGGAAAGAGTGGGTGGAGAGTCTGGTTTGCCACACGCTCCTTCCGCTGTCTGCGTTTGATTTCTGCATGCTCTCAGCGACAAGACTCGAGGTACTCAGCGCCCTCCCGCATGCTCTTCCTCCACTGAGGGCAATCTTGGGCCAGGGATTCCCAGGTGCCGGTGGGGATGTTGCACTTTATCAAGAAGGCTTTGAGGGTGTCCTTAAAACATTTCCTCTGCCCACCTGGGGCTCACTTGCCGTGTAGGAGTTCCAAGTAGAGTGCTTAGTTTGGGAGTCTCGATTCAGGCATGCGGACAATGTGGCCCGCCCAACGGAGCTGGTCGAGTGTGGTCAGTGCTTCAATGCTGGGGATGTTGGCCTTTGTCAGTTCCGGGCTCGATCCAAGGTCGTCCCATCCTCTGTCATCGAATAACAGCACACGGACAATGCTTGTGTCTCCGCACATTCAGAGGCCGAACTCCAAACCATCATCAACATCTTCACTGAGGCGTACGAAAACATGGACCTTACACTAAACATCCGTAAGACAAAGGTCCTCCACCAACTTGATTCCGCCTTTCAGCATTGCCCCCCCGGTCATCAAAATCCATGGCGCGGCCTTGGACAATATGGATCATTTTCCATACCTCAGGAGACTACTATCCGCAAGGGTAGACATCGACGATGAGGTCCAACACTGCCTCCAGTGTGCCAGCACAGCCTTCAGTCGTCTGAGGAAGAGAGAGTGTTTGAAGACAAGGACCTCAAATCTGGCACCAAGCTTATGGTCTACGGAGCAGTGTTACCCGCCCTCCTATATGGCTCAGAGACGTGGACCATATATAGTAGACACCTGAAAGCACTGGAGAAGTACCACCAGCGCTGCCTCCACAAGATCCTGCAAATCCACTGGGAGGATAGACGCACCAACATTAGTGTTCTCGATCAGGCCAACATCTCCAGCATCGAAGCACTGACCACACTCGACCAGCTCCATTTGCTTACAACACATAGGTCTCTCCACCTTCCTGAGTGAAGAGTCCCTTATAACTACACACTTTTTGTGCCTTTCAGTCTGTGCCTTTGCCCTAGCTATTAACTCTGGATTTCTAATCACTACTTCTGTGGCCTGGTTTTGTTTTTGCATTAAGGGGCAGAGCCAGGCATTTGTTCATCTGGTAATCTCTTAACTTTCTTGAGCTTTCCTATTGTATTTGTCTATCTTACTCCATCCAGTGTCAGTATTTTCTGGTTTCCTTGGCAAAGGTCATCTTTTCTTGGTGACCATGTACCTGGTTGCCACGGTGCTTACCTGTGGTCACTGATGATTTGCTCTTGTGGTCAACTGCTTACGCAGTAACTTCACTTTATACAAGTAGAGCTATTTATTGTGTGTACTAAAAAATGCCTCTTGCCCCTACTCTCGTATACAGGTGAGAATCCATAACTTTCACAGAACTTGACCATTTATTATTTATTTAATTATTTAATTTGGCTTGCAAATTTGCCTTCTTTAATGAATGGCACATAATTTTCATGTAAATTAATCTTCTTCACCAAACAGCACATGAGTTGTTCGAAGGGCAAGTATATTTAGTTTGCTCTCCAATCTATTGGGCTCAATTTTGCCCAAGTCCATTTTCTGGCGCATTGCCAGAGTTACGGCGGGTTTTTAGGTCCAGAAATGCGGCATAAACAATTGTCCAAGCTGTCCCCGATCCGTAAATCAAATCCGGAGCCGTGCAGCGTGTCCAGTCGCCTCAGCGATGGAGCCTGCTGTCTGCGCCGAAAAAAGCATGCACGGGGAAAAAAACTTACGTTTTTGACGTCGCTCCAATGGACGCGCATGCTCAGTACAGCTGGGATTTGGCTATCGACCATTTTTAAAGAGACAGTCGTGTGTGTGTAAGAGAAGGAGTGCTGTGTGTGTGTGTGAGAGCATTAGAAAAATCGCAGCTGCAGCAGTACAAGATGCAACGCGGACCAAGGACCAAGAATTTCTTGCTGGAAGAAGTGGAGTCACTAGTTACTGTGATTGAGAACAGATGGCAGGAGCTGGACACCAGAAAAAGTCACATAAAAGTCCCACCAAAAGAAAGAAAGAAACGCTGGTACCAAGTTGCAGAAGATTACTGCGCAGTAGTGAACACCACGAGATCTGGAAGCCAGTGTAAAAAGAAATGGCAGGACCTTGGTCAAGTAGTTAGTGTAAGTAATATTTTCATTTATTCAATGCAATTGTAAATGTGACCAGCTGTGTATATCCCACCTAGCAGAAAGGCATCCTCTCTAAAAAGTTGTATTTTCATCTTTGCAGAAGAAAGGGGAAAGAACACGAACAGGAGGAGGCCCGGCAAATCTGCACCCACTGACACCCTTGGAAGAGAGGATCGCTGCTTTGATGGGTCCTGCCTGGAGAAAAACAATCAGTACTGCACAAGCTGAGCCAACACTCGAGGGAGAGGGTAAATCCTGCAAATTCATCATGGTCCTTCAAATCAACCTGCTGCCTGGCCTGCGATGTGTGAGCCTACTAATGCCACCCATCCTGCCCCCTCCTCTGCTGCTAACCATTTGTCTGTTCTGTTATATTTTGCAGAAGTTGAGGCCAATCCTAAAGATGCAGAAGAAGATTCAGACACGGATGAGCCTGAAGAATAGAACATCTTCCAATCCATTCATGGGGGTGAGGGGGAGGGGATGGAGCTGGATGAAGCTCCCACTGTTGTACTGACTTTGGAGGAGGTGCCACTCATAGAGTTCACAGCCCCTTCCGTGACTAGCGGTTTGAGTGTTGATGGGAAATTCCATGGTTTCACACCTTCCGAGGTTGGGGGTCCCAGTGTTGGGGTGCAGCGAGGCACACCCAGGGCCCCACCGTCCCAGGCTATAGGTCACAGTGGTGGGGTGCAGCGAGGCACACCCAGGATCCCACCGTCCCAGGCTGTGGGTTCCATTGTTGGGGTGCGAGCCACACCCGTGGGGAGGAGGGGAAGGAGCATCGACCACACTCTCCTGAGATGCAGGATGTAACAGATGTGATTCAGGTGATGTCATTGAGTGCGGAGAGCATTGACCTACCCAATCACTCCTGGACACCATCAATGGAGTGAGTGTTGAGGTGGCGGGACTGTCGGGAGAAATAACACTTGCCGGGAGGGAATAGTGTCCATGAGTGAGGGAGTGTCAGAGGTAGTGCAAACCATGGCACTGGCCATGAGGAAGGGAATGTCAGAGGTAATACTGGCCATTAGGGAGGGATTGTTGCAATCCGCTGAGACACTGTCAGGGTGCATGAGGGACGGCATGTGTGAGTTAGCTGCTGCAATAAGGGAACACACTCAGACCCCGCGCCCATTGACAGAATCAACTGCCACTCCCACTGCAATCCCCACACCAGCCTCTGAAGAGCTCAAAGCCGGGTCCTCCAACTTGCCGCCTGACGCTGATGCCCACCACGCTCAAGAGGTGCGCAGTACCCGAGATGTTAGAAGGAATACGCTTGGTGTCAAGCCCAAAATCACTGTGCCACGCCTGCGGGCAGGGGTGCTGGAGAGTCCAAGACCAAGCGCAGCGGGTGGTCTTAGACTAAGGGGGAGAGAGATGGGTGCAGCCTTTCTTTGCTGCTGTTGTTGTTGTTGTTGTTACTGTTGTAACCGTTCTCAAATTAAAAGTTTTTTGTAAGTTATGTAAATTTACAAGTTTATAAGTGATCTTAAAGTTTTTAAGTGATCTTAAAGAGTGATACTAAAGTAAAGTTTGATACTAGAATAATTTTATTAAAGTTAAATTAAGTACATTGTAAACTTTTGAATAAAATATATTTTACATTAAAACTGAATCATGTTTCATTAACAAAACACAACATTACGGAAGCGACCTCTCTCTCCCTCCTCCTCCCCGGGCACTAAGCCTTCTGATCGGTTGTCTCTCCCTCCGCTCCCCCGCCCGACCCTGGCCTGGAGTGCACTCCCGGTCTGCTCCCCGGCCCTATCCCAGGCCGAATGGTCGCTTCCGATTTCCTTACCTGCACTGATTTCTTTAACTCTCCGCAAGGTTTTTCTGGAGAGGCCACATATGCTGGCCTAAGCAGAACTGGAGTAACTCTCAGCTGGCCAAAGTTCCCTAAATGGCCAGAATTGGCATCGGTGGCTGGTTATGCCCCATTTGGCTGAAAAAAAAACTTACCTAAAAAAAATCGTAACTAACTGAGATGGTTGCTGGTGCAAGTTGATTGGGGAAACTATGGATTTTTTACTTAGACCAAAAAAAGCAGCCTGCTCCAAAAAAAACGGCGCAAATCACTGGGGAAAATTGAGCCCTATATTTGTAGGAACTTCTAATGTGACCCGCTGATTTTCAGCCTGAATAGCTGTTCTGTTCCATTGTGATTTTACTTTCAAAGCATTGCAATGAGACGGTACACAGCAGATAGTCCTCTCCTAATGTTTGAATTGCTGCCATTTTATGTGACTATTTTAATTCCTACTCCATGACTTCATGACATATTATGAAGACCATAAGCTCTCCTGCCAGTCACAGTAACCTTAGTGGTTAACCTCCTGGGGCTAGAACCTCTACTTTTGTGCTTATCGCCCAAAAATGGGCGTTATTTCTGGCATGGGCAGTAAAAAAGGGTTTTCAGATCGCGGGCTTCTCGCCCATTCTCAAAGCACTTGAAAATGGGTGTTACAACGAGCAATATGAATTGGGCGGTAGCGTTAAATCTTTTTGACCTACGGCCGTAAAGTGTGGCCGTCCTTAGCAACGGCATGGCAACGCTCGATTCCCGCGATTCAGGAGGTCAAGGGTCATCATGACATGCGCAGAAGAAGAGGCAGAGAAAGAGGGAGCTCAGAGGCACTGAAAGCGTGTGTGGGTGTGGTGTGTGCTTGTCTGGCTGTTGTGGGAGGCACGAGGGAGATTCACCAGAAGCAAAAAGCCTACTAAGCACCAAGAACATAGTTGGCACCGAGTTTTTGTCCAACAAATAATATATAACATGGAAGGGATGGAGAAGGCCCTGGAGCTCGTAGCCAGGAACACTGGTGACAGAGGGCTCCCAGTGGTTCCGGAGCGCGGCACTGCACCCCAAGATGCTGCACCCCCATTGCCAACCACACATGAGAGCCAGCAGCAACATCTTGCTTCTGGCTCGGAGCACATTCCCACCTCGGGACCGTCCTCTCCCATATCCGTCCAAGTAGCGTTTCGGCCGTCACCGCCCCCTCCCCCCCCCACCGCCCCCACACAATGAAGCATCGCCTGAGGAGCTCCTCGGCCAGGCGGCTTGGAGTCAGGAGGGGAAGGGGTAGAGGTGGGGAGGGGTGGGGGGCAGAGGGAGGGTTGGTTTGTACAGAAATACTGATGATTTCAGACTAATGTTTGGTTTAAATGTTCTTTATTTAACCAAACCTTGTAGCGCATTGGCTCAGATAGCTGCACCGTTACACACTGGTGATTCCTTAACATCAAAGAGTATAATATAATGACACTCAACTTCAATCAACGTAAACTTTTACTGTCACTAAGGTGATGCCCACCATTGATGTATCACCTGCACATCCAGCAGTGTGTCAGTCTTGTAAATAACACCAACGTTCTTTCAGGCAAAGCGATCATTGATGAGCTCCTGATGTAAGGCTCTTGCAGCTACATTGCCACCATGGGCCCTTTCATGGCTTCAGCGTCAGTCTGATTGTCTGCGCCGATGTCAGCGTCCGCTTCCTCGTCCTCCTTCCTCTCTCTGGTGAGGTGGACTGTCAGACTCATCAGGCAATTCTTGTCCCCTCCTGATAGCCAAGTTGTGCAGCATGGAGCACACCACCTCAAATTGAGCTACCTGCTCAATGGTGATATTTGAGCTCATCTCCTGAGTGGTCCAGGCATCTAAAGCGCTGCTTCAGCACTCCAGTGGTTTTCTCCACGATATTACGAGTTGCTCTGTGGCTCTCATTCTATCGCCTCTCGGCTTCGGTGTGGGTGCCATGTGGAGAGATCATCAGCCAGGTGGCGAGGCCATATCCTTTGTCACCAAGCATCCAGCATTGACCTTGCGGCTGATTATTAAAGAAGTCAGATACAGTGCTCTCACGCAGGATGTGAGCATCATGGATGCTGCCTGGAAATTGAGCATTCACTGCCAGTATAATTTGCTGGTGGTCGACAACCAGTTGGATGTTCAGGGAGTGGAATCCTTTGTGGTTCCTGAAAACCTCTGCATCCTGAAAAGGTGCCCGCATCGCGATGTGCATACAGTTTATTGCTCCCTGAACCTTGGGGAAGTTTGCAATTCTGGAGAATCCTAGAGCCCTCTCACTCTATGCCTCCCTGGTCAAAGGGAAGCTGATCAAGTCCCTCCTGCATGCATACAGGGCTTCACTGACCTGTCTAATGCAGCGATGTGTGGCATGCTGAGAAAATTCACAAATGTCGTCAGCTGTGGCCTGAAAAGAACCTGAGGCGTAGAACGACAGTGCCGCGGTGACTTTGACCTCGACGGACAGTGCAGTACTAATGGTGCTGGAAGGCTGCAGATCTGCCCTTATCAGCTGGCATACCTCAGTGATAACCTCTTTGTGGAAGCGCAGTCTCTGAAGGCAGGTGGTGTCGGGCAAGTCGAGGTCAGACTGCTTCTCCTTGTACTTGCGGGGGGTGTAACGCCGTCCTCCTCATCAGTCTGGCACGTCTTACATTGGGCACATAATGCAGTGGAGCGTTCCTTCGGCGATGTCGAGTCTATGCATGTAATCGGTCACCGAGAGAGAGTGAGAAAGGACAGGCCCCATTGAAGTTGCTGTTTTCCACCGATTGGTCACAAACAATGAATGTCCCGACGAAGACATCTATTCAATTCCAGTTGGTCACAGTATGGTCAAGATGTTTTTAGAGATGTTCACATCAACTCCAACGACCTGCAGAGTACATCCGAACTCCGCCGAGGTTGAAGCACAGCAGCCTTTTACAAAATGTGACATGTGATCTAGAACATGGCGTCCATAATGCTGTGATTAGTTCCACTTTTTCTGGGCGTTTTTTGGGGCAAGCGATATTGTGGGCGATGTGTGTGCGAGGTGTTGAAATTGACGCTGGGCGATCTCATGGCCACTAGTTTCGGTAAATATGCTCTTTACGACAAAAAAAGTGGGCGGGCGTTAATATTGAATCTCAGCATTAAATCAGTGCGGAAAGTAACTCTGGGCAATATTATGGGTGTTGATTTCGCCCATTCTGATGATTCTGTCCCAAAAAAGTGGGCAGGTGGTAATAGTTTTTCCTGGCATTAAGCACATGGGGAAAGTAACGCTCGACGATAAGTTTCCTAAAAATGCCCGTCAGTTTCCACTTTGTGCCAAAATGGGCACTATATGGGCGTTATATGCTATTTCAGCGGTAAAATGGGCATTAAGTGGGCGTTAAGCATGCAAAAAAAGTGGAGGTTCTAGCCCCTGTTCCCAAAACTGCTGTAGGGAAGAGACAAGTGAAAGTAAACAAAGCCAGTGAGTTCTGTACCACTAGTACTGGAGAAGGTACAAGACTTCATTGTGAATTAGCAATTGCTGTAGTTTAAGTGAAGTAAAGAACCGACAGACAGGCTAAGCTTGTCAATTTGTGTATATGTGTCAAGGACCTTGCAGACTACATTTTTATTTTTGTGGACAAGCATTGTTAAACACACACGTATCTGACTTCAGTAAGAGGGAACACTGAGTAGTATAATCTTTTTAGTATATTTATAGGAGTGCTCCCCGAAGACCAGTTTGAAAATGGAAATAGGGAATATTTTATACAAACGATTACAAGTTTGCCACAGAATCATTGATTTCCCAGACAATATATAAAACTAACTACTGGTCCATTCCTGTCGAAGTGTATTAGGAGGAAAGAATAATATATATTGAGGTACAATGGAAGCAGTAGTTTTAAATCTTGAGGCACGAGGTTCGGGATAGTTTACTATAGGACCTCCTTACTTGCTCTACATTTTCTACTTTAGCAGAAATGAAATAAAAGTTGGTTTACACCATGGCTTTGAAAATATAGAAAGTATAGGGACCTTGTATTCATTGATAAAATGTATTCTTTATTCCCATTGTTTAATGTTTTTTTGAAAAGTTGTTGCTTCAGAAAATAATGCTTCAGTGTTATCAATAAATGGGCAATAATAACACAATATTTGCATGTGAACATTTTTCTAGTCATGGTTTTATTTCATGTGTACAGTTGCTAAAGTCAAGCTGGCAAAGGAAATACAATTTCTGGAGTTAATTCTAGCAGTGAGGTATCTGCATTGTGTGTGTAGCTTCAAGATCAGTGATACAGTCTCTTAAAGGAAAATTAACTCCAGTTAGCATTTTGTCCATTTGGAAGTATCAGAATAAGGAAACAAGCAAGCTGGCAGTTAACATGCATAAAGTAGATAATGGTTAGAAATTACTGAAAATTAGATCTGTAATGTTTCCATAGTATATTATCTTTTAAATGTGAGTCACATTGCATTATTCCTTGTTGCAGTGACCAGATTATAAACTACAACCTGTGCAGAAGACTTCCGACTGACCACGTCAGTGGTCAGCTCCAATTCAGAGTGGAACTTACACCATCTATTCATGAAGGTAAAGGAACCGTGCATCATATCGGAATAGTCATTCACAGTTATCTTTGGTTCCGAACTTCCCTCTGGTCCTGTTGGCCTGCTGAATTTTCTGTTAATGTCACATTACTATTGCTGTGCCTACAGCCTAGACTAACCTGACACCTCATTGATTGTAGGATTCTATGGCCCGGAATTTGCAGTCAGTAGTGAAGCGATGCCAATCGCTGCTGACCTTGGAAGAAAGCTGCCCACAAACATCTCGCGATCTCTGCAGTGAAATCTTGAGCTTTCTTGATGCTAAATTGATTCTAGCGCTGTCAAAAGGAGATCCGTCGCGTACAGCAGTAATGATGTCATCTCGCTATCTCAGCAACCAATCACATTGAAAAATTCTCAGACAGCAAACCAGAAAATAAAAGCACTGATTACCAATTCACTTTTAATTTTTTTTACATAGAGCGAAATAAGGATTGGGATATACACATAGGGTTAAGGTAGAAGTTGAAATATCATAAACAAACATTAGAAAATTTTAAAAATGTTTTATTATTTTAAAAATCTAATAACTTTCTATCATAATGGAAAAATTTGACGTTCCACAAATATAAAATTAATTTTTCAGTGCCAGAACAGTTGTTCAGCAGTCGATATGCTGTTAAAACCCCAGTTACACCTATTCCAACAAGGCTTAACTTTTTATAGAGTGTTTAACAGCGATATTAGATTGGAAAAGCTTTAAGTTTTCGTCAGTTCAACTGATTTCACTCATTGCTAGCTGTGAGGAGTTCTACAGCACAGCCTGTGGAGGAGCAAGGAATGACTGACCGCAACTGCAGGATTTCTGTGTTTAGCTGTGTGTGCGCTAAATCCTGAGCTAACGGTCAATTTCAGAGGGGTAGTGACAGTGAACGCTGATCGTTTGCCATCATGACCACTGCAAAATATAACCTACATGTTGTACCTTGAGCTTTTTGCCAAAAGTTGTATCATTCCTTTGTAGTTGTTGCATTCTCTGCAAATGTTGTACAAATATTGAAAATTAATGCAACCAGTCACACAGATCATGGGTTATAAGCTTTGAAAACACTTTTGGTAATCAACTTCCCACTGCTTGTATCACCTTAGTATTCAGGCAAAGATTTGTAGATGTGAATTGTTACACATCATCAAAGTTTCCCAGCAAACAGATGCCTAATTTGATTTGTCACTTTACCTTTCATTCATGTTTTACGTAAGGAAAAAAAATATGGTACAATTTTCCATGTAATTTTTTGACAATACAAAATGTCCTTAGTGTAAAAGTACAATTTTCACTAAGGTTATGAAATTATTTCTGAATACAAAATGATGCATGTCATATGTAGAAAATTACAGTGCATGTATTTTTGCTTATACAAAAGATGAAAAGGAAAAAGGTCTAGTCAGTTGGGCAGACATTTGCTGGATAATTTGTATTAGATTAATAATTCACAGCAAACAATTTTGTCCTGGAAGGTTAAAGGAATGCAAATAGTAGGAAGTCATATGCTTGGTTTCTTTTGCTTAGCATTTGGTAGCCATCTTTGTTGAGGCCAAATTAATAATGCAAAGAGTACGTCACACACTCTCATTAGTTGCTGTCTGTTTCTACTATGTGTCGGAGGAGCAGCGGAGGAATTAGTAACCTCTTGCACACTTTCTGGATTTGGATCTGTCTACAAATTTGGGTCCACTGGACCTCGACGGTCAGGTGGGTCATATCTGCCACTGGAATCTCTGTTGACCTAGCCCGCTTACAGTATATTTTAGAATTTTTAGAAAGTGGTATTCAGCTTAATGCTGTGAAGGGTCATTTAATTGATCTAGTTTACACCTCATAATTTAATATTCCCAGTTATGTGACAAAGGGCACAGTTACTATCACAGTACCTGGATCCAAATGCTACGGCGGATAGGTTGGAACAAACGTTGTGCTTTCACCCACCGAATAAACTAGGACACATTCCTTCAATGTAAGAGTTGCTGGGTTCCAAGCTGAATTTAAATGACCTCTTACAGAAGAAGGGACATTAATGCAGTCAAGATAGATATCTCGTCTGTTGCAGTGTAATGCAAGAACATAAGGGGAACATTTTAAAATTATCATAATGCTGCCATCCTTAGAATTTCTAGAAACAAATATTAAAATATAGAATCCCTCACAAAATGAAACCTGAGATCCATCATTGATACAACATGTAATAACAGAACACAATATTATATGAAAGAAATTTAAAAAAAAATTAAAGTAAATATACATGTTACTGAAAGAAAAATAACAACTTCAATTTATATAGCACCTGATAATGTAGAAGAAGGTTCCAATGTCGAAAAAGTTCCCAAAATGTTACACAGATGTGTAAATAAAACCAAAAGGATGAATGGTAAGCCAAAGTAGGACCTTTTAGGAGGGGTGATCACAAACTTTGTACAAGAGGTGGCTTTTAAAGAGGGTCATAGAAACATAGAAACATAGAAAATAGGTGCAGAAGTAAGCCATTCGGCCCTTCTAGCCTGCACCGCCATTCAATGAGTTCATGGCTGAACATGCAACTTCAGTACCCCCTTCCTGCTTTCTCGCCATACCCCTTGATCCCCCTAGTAGTAAGGACTTCATCTAACTCCCTTTTGAATATATTTAGTGAATTGGCCTCAACAACTTTCTGTGGTAGAGAATTCCACAGGTTCACCACTCTCTGGGTGAAGAAGTTTCTCCTCATCTCGGTCCTAAATGGCTTACCCCTTATACTTAGACTGTGACCCCTGGTTCTGGACTTCCCCAACATTGGGAACATTCTTCCTGCATCTAACCTGTCCAAACCCGTCAGAATTTTAAACGTTTCTATGAGGTCCCCTCTCATTCTTCTGAACTCCAGTGAATACAAGCCCAGTTGATCCAGTCTTTCTTGAAAGGTCAGTCCCACCATCCCGGGAATCAGTCTGGTGAATCTTCGCTGCACTCCCTCAATAGCAAGAATGTCCTTCCTCAAGTTAGGAGACCAAGACTGTACACAATACTCCAAGTGTGGCCTCACCAAGGCCCTGTACAACTGTAGCAACACCTCCCTGCCCCTGTACTCAAATCCCCTCGCTATGAAGGCCAACATGCCATTTGCTTTCTTAACCGCCTGCTGTACCTGCATGCCAACCTTCAATGACTGATGTACCATGACACCCAGGTCTCGTTGCACCTCCCCTTTTCCTAATCTGTCACCATTCAGATAATAGTCTGTCTCTCTGTTTTTACCACCAAAGTGGATAACCTCACATTTATCCACATTATACTTCATCTGCCATGCATTTGCCCATTCACCTAACCTATCCAAGTCACTCTGCAGCCTCATAGCATCCGCCTCGCAGCTCACACTACCACCCAACTTAGTGTCATCCGCAAATTTGGAGATACTACATTTAATCCCCTCGTCTAAATCATTAATGTACAATGTAAACAGCTGGGGCCCCAGCACAGAACCTTGCGGTATCCCACTAGTCACTGCCTGCCATTCTGAAAAGTACCCATTTACTCCTACTCTTTGCTTCCTGTCTGACAACCAGTTCTCAATCCACGTCAGCACATTACCCCCAATCCCATGTGCTTTAACTTTGCACATTAATCTCTTGTGTGGGACCTTGTCAAAATCCTTCTGAAAGTCCAAATACACCACATCAACTGATTCTCCCTTGTCCACTCTACTGGAAACATCCTCAAAAAATTCCAGAAGATTTGTCAAGCACGATTTCCCTTTCACAAATCCATGCTGACTTGGACCTATCATGTCACCATTTTCCAAATGCGCTGCTATGACATCCTTAATAATTGATTCCATCATTTTACCCACCACTGAGGTCAGGCTGACCGGTCTATAATTCCCTGTTTTCTCTCTCCCTCCTTTTTTAAAAAGTGGGGTTACATTGGCTACCCTCCACTCGATAGGAACTGATCCAGAGTCAATGGAATGTTGAAAAATGACTGTCAATGCATCCGCTATTTCCAAGGCCACATTCTTAAGTACTCTGGGATGCAGTCCATCAGGCCCTGGGGATTTATCGGCCTTCAATCCCATAAATTTCCCCAACACAATTTCCCGACTAATAAGGATTTCCCTCAGTTCCTCCTCCTTACTAGACCCTCTGACCCCTTTTATATCCAGAAGGTTGTTTGTGTCCTCCTTAGTGAATACCGAACCAAAGTACTTGTTCAATTGATCTGCCATTTCTTTGTTCCCCGTTATGACTTCCCCTGATTCTGACTGCAGGGGACCTACGTTTGTCTTTACTAACCTTTTTCTCTTTATATATCTATAGAAATTTCTGCAATCCGTCTTAATGTTCCCTGCAAGCTTCTTCTCGTACTCCATTTTCCCTGCCCTAATCAAACCCTTTGTCCTCCTCTGCTGAGTTCTAAATTTCTCCCAGTCCCTGGGTTCGCTGCTATTTCTTGCCAATTTGTATGCCACTTCCTTGGCTTTAATACTATCCCTGATTTCCCTTGATAGCCACGGTTGAGCCACCTTCCCTTTTTTATTTTTACGCCAGACAGGAATGTACAATTGTTGTAATTCATCCATGCGGTCTCTAAATGTCTGCCATTGCCCATCCACAGTCAACCCCTTAAGTATCATTCGCCAATCTATCCTAGCCAATTCACGCCTCATACCTTCAAAGTTACCCTTCTTTAAGTTCTGGACCATGGTCTCTGAATTAACTGTTTCATTCTCCATCCTAATGCAGAATTCCACCATATTATGGTCACTCTTCTCCAAGGGGCCTCGCACAACGAGATTGCTAATTAATCCTCTCTCATTACACAACACCCAGTCTAAGATGGCCTCCCCCTAGTTGGTTCCTCGACATATTGTTCTAAAAAACCATCCCTTATGCACTCCAGGAAATCCTCCTCCACCGTATTGCTTCCAGTTTGGCTAGCCCAATCTATGTGCATATTAAAGTCACCCATTATAACTGCTGCACCTTTATTGCATGCACCCCTAATTTCCTGTTTGATGCCCTCCCCAACATCACTACTACTGTTTGGAGGTCTGTACACAACTCCCACTAATGTTTTTTGCCCTTTGGTGTTCTGTAGTTCTACCCATATAGATTCCACATCATCCAAGCTAATGTCTTTCCTAACTATTGCATTAATCTCCTCTTTAACCAGCAATGCTACCCCACCTCCTTTTCCTTTTATTCTATCCTTCCTGAATGTTGAATACCCCTGGATGTTGAGTTCCCAGCCCTGATCATCCTAGAGCCACGTTTCCGTAATCCCTTAAAGGAGGTGTGGGTAATGGAGAACTGGAAGGTTTTAGGGAGGGAATTCCAGAGTGTGGGTCTTGGGTAGCTGATGGCACGGCTGTCAGTGGTGGGTTGAAAGGAATGGGTGATGCATATGAGGTCAGAGTCAGAGGAATGGAGCAGTTGGGGTGGGGGTTGTAGGGCTGGACATGGTTACAGCGATAGCAAGTGGTGAGATCATCAAGAGATTTTAAACAAGAGGATGTAAATATTATATTTGAGATGTTGGGGACTGGCAGCAAGGGAGCTCAGCAAGGACTGGGCTAATGGGTGAGCAGGATGGTGCTGGATATCTTAAGGGCAGTAGATTTTTGGATGAGCTGATGTTTACATGGCACAGAGGATGGGAGGCCGGCCAGACCATGAGAACATTGGAATAGGCGCACCTGGAGGTGCCAAATACATGGATGAAAGTTTCAGTGATGGGCTGAGGTGTGGCCGAAGGTAGGTGATCAGCTCAATACTGCATAGGATGCTGAGGTTGTGTACAGTTCTGTTTCAGCTTGAGCTGGTGTTTAGCAGGGAAATGGAGTTAACAGCAAGTGTTGAGAGAGGAGGTGGCTAGGTAGACCAGGTCATCAGTGATCATATGGCCGACTTCATGTGATGAGGAAGAGGAGCAGACGATGAGTATGTTCCTTGGCAAGTCAAGACATAATGATGCAAGGGCTGTCACAAAAATATATTTTTGGGACAATAGTAAGCATTAACTTGCTTGTCTCTGTTGACTTGTATTGATAGTTCTAGTTGGAAGCACTATAGGCACGATTTGCTGTGTTAAGTCTATTTTTTTAGTTAACTGAGTGAACCTACTGTACATCTATAATAAACGTAGCTAATTAGTAGACCTAGAATACGGCATGACTACTTTGACAGTAAATTACGTGATTTTCTTTGAATTGTAAATTAAACTTGAATTTTGTGTTTATTAGATGCTTCTCCTGAGGCTTTGGGCGCTTATCTTGGAGCAAATGCTGTAAATGGAGATTTGGGCAGTCCATCTGATGATGAAGATATGCCAGATCCACTAGAATCAGCAGCACATCCTGGCCAGATGGAAGTTATTGTGAATGGACCTATACAGAAAGAAATTGGGGCTGTGCACATTCCAAGTGCATCCAGCAAAATTGGAGGTATGGTCAACGAATTTGCAGTACTTGGTGAACCTTCAGTAGCAAGGCCATTCCCAGCAAAACATGCAACCTATCGCCAAGAATCACTGAATGATTATCTTGATACAGTTGATGGTAGTGAAAGTACAAAGTCAAGTTTGGCTGAAGTTCACCTGCATAAGGTTGGAGCATCTCCCAAACTGAAAAGTAGTTTCCCTACAGACACTAGATTGAACGCTATGCTTCATATAGACTCTGATGAAGAGGACCATGATATTCATCAAGAATTGGCTTATGGATTCCAGTTAGCAGGAGAAAACGAGGAAAATGGCATACAATTTAACTGTGCTTCTGGCAGCACTGGTAATGAGTACTTGGACAGTCAGCAAAACAGCAATGGAGATCAACTTGGTTTTAGACGGTCTTCTGACTCTCAGATAAATCTGACAGAAATTGAAGAGGCATCAGCCTCAGATGTAGCACATGCACAGTTATCAGACTCTCAGTATAAGAATTTTCATCATCTGCTGGACAGCCTTTCTTCAACGGCACAGGTTGGAGGTGAAGAAGAAGAACAGGAAAATCATGAGTTACAGAGCAATGATAACATTATAACCAGTACCTTCCAAGAAGATGAACATATTCCGGAAACTTCCAGGACTACAGTTGATCAAACTGCTGACGCTGGAAGCAGTGCAGAGAGATTGCTGACACAAACAGAATCGGTAGATCAAACATCGGAACCATCCCAACTGTCTTCAGAGAATGAACAAAGTGATACAACCCGCACAGAGAGTGTTAGTGAAGCCAGCACTAGGCCAGAGGGAGAAAGTGATGCAGAAGGAGCTGATAGCTCCTGCAATGGAAGTGGCAACACAACAAGGGTATCTTCATCTGTAGAAAGCACCACGCGATTTTCCTCTTTTGAAAGTGCCAGGTTCTCAGAAACCCCAGCATTCTCTTCGCAGGATGAGGAAGATGGTGCCAGTCCTGCTGATGTTCTTGCAGAAAACCAAGATTCTGAAGATATTGCAGATATTCCGGTGAGTGAAGAAACTGAAAATAACAATGAGGCACAGCAGCAGGAGCAAGCACCTCTTGAGATGGATACATTACCCTCTGTATCTGAGACAGAAGATATTTGGCAGAGGAGGAGGAGTTTGCAGGCAGCAGCAGCAGCAGCAGCAGCAGCAGCAACAGATGCTCTATCACAGGACGAAGAAGCCAGACCTGCCTCAGCAACTCCAGAGGAGACAAGTGAAGCCACAGCAGAGGCTGAAGGTGACAATCCAGGTAAATTTAAAGAAAACTTTAATGTAGAACAGTTGCATGTAAGGTTCAAGTAATTTAAAGCTTGTTAGTCAAATAGCAAAGTAGAATAATTTAAATAGCATATTGGAGAGACCAATTTATCTTGTGAAGGACGACACTAGACAAAAATATCATTCTACCTGGACCTTTAACCTGAATGCATATAGAAGATATGATGAAGTACCTGTGTGGCACTTTGCATCAGAAGTGATTCAGTGGCGTGGCAGCTTAATGTGTATTAAAATATTGATTAATTTCATAAGAGCCATTTTTCTGTACTACAGCACATTGTGAAACATTTTTATGATTTTAAAACATTATTGGCCAGATTCTCCATCAAGCACCCACCAGCCTTTGAGATCCTTACCCTCAGTGCGGCAGGACGTTACCCGTTATCAGCGTATTGATGAACCACTACCACCAAGTGAGTCTATCAAATTTGCTCAGAATGGATACTTTCAGAACTCATTCCCATAGGGGTTCTCCCGATTGTACGCGATAACTTGAGAAGATTTCTGGAAATCCTGTCGAAATGGCGTTAACAGGAATTCTGTCAAAGTTACAGTGGATGATCTGGGAACCCCTGTGAAAATTCTATCCCACGATGTTTAATACAGTATTGACAAGCCATGTCCCTTTGTGTAAAAATGTCTTTCCATTCCTAGCTGGGGCAGCTGTAGAGGTACTACAGTTGGGATTAACCTCTTCAGGCTATGAGTGGAAAATTGGACAACTTTACCATTTCTGATTGTTATTGAGCAGACACTGGTGTGTGTTCATTGATGAGGGCAGGTTTGCTGTGATGGCCCCTAACAGTTGAATAGACCACTGATGGTCAGTGTCCATCAATACGTGAAGAAACGCCTTGGGACATTTTACTACATTAAAGACGCGATATAAATGCAAATTTTTGTTATTTTTGTTGTTGATTGAACACTGGGATGAAGTATAAGGAGATCGCTGCAATCTCCAGAACCAAATCCCAGCATAAAATTCTACCTTTAGAAAAGAAACAGCAATAGAAAATTGAAGGGAAAACGTCTTTGGAATAATACCCCTTGTAAAATTGCAATTACCTGATTGTTTTTTGATATGTTCATGTGGCCACAGAAGAGGAATTGATTTTCTTCTTAAAAATACTGCACATGTCGAATGCCATTTTTTCTATTTGGTCAATTTGCTCCTCATTTTTAACTTTGCAAAGGTGCTAATCTTTCTGCTTTAAAGAGGTTAGCATTTTCTACAACAACATTGGGGGGGGAGGGGACAAAATCTCACAAAGTTGAATTTATTATGAATGTTAATATTTTCGAAGTTTCAGTAAGTTATTTCTTAGTTTACTTTCCTTTCATCTTTTGAAGTCTCGTTTTGTCAGACACCTTTCTCACATGGTTAAACAGGCCAAGGACAGTTGTTTGTGACTGGCCCTCCAATTTTCCTCCTGTTCTAGTTCGGAAGTGCCTGAAAGCCTGCCTTAATGCAGTCTCTCAGATGATCAGGTCATTTTCAACTTTGTCCAAGAATGATCCGTTCAGTCTTGGATCATGAGCCTCTTCAGATAGCCACAAACAAAAGCTGAACCGTAATATAAAGAGGCACATATGGGCACCAAAGTCCTGGTTGAACATACCATTGCAATGTTGAAACAAAGATTCAGTTACATAGAAAGAAACATAGAAATCTACAGCGCAGAAGGAGGCCATTTCGGCTCATCGTGTCCGTGCCGGCCGACAAAGAGCCACACGGCCCTCGGTCAGCAGCCCTGAAGGTTACATATAAACCTATGAACAATGAACAATGGAGGAAAGGTAAAGAGCATCCAGCCCAACAAGTCCGCCCCACACAACTGTGACACCCCTTACACTGCAACATTCTACACTCCACCCCAACCGGAGCCATGCGATCTCCTGGGAGAGGCAAAAAAACATAAAACCCAGGCCAATTGGGGAAAACAATCTGGGAAAATTCCTCTCAGACCCATCCAGGTGATCGAAACTAGTCCAGTAGATCACCTTGGCCGTATTCTAGTCCCTGCAGTACTTACGATTGTATCTGCACCAGCCAACACGAGGTTATCCAGTCTAATCCCACTTACCAGCTCTAGGTTCCTAACCCTGCAGGTTACGGCACTTCAAGTGCCCATCCAAGCACATTTTAAATGTGTTGAGGGTTTCTGCATTCACCACCCTTCCAAGCAGTGAGTTCCAGACCCCAACAACCCTTTGCGTGAGGAAGCTTCCCCTCAAATCCCGTCTGAACCTTCCACCAATCTTAAAACTATGCCCCCTCGTACTTGACCCGTCCACCAAGGGAAATAGGCCCTTGTTATCCACTTTATCCAGGCCCCTCAGAATTTTATATACCTCAATGAGGTCTCCTCTCAACCCCCTCTGTTCCAATGAGAACAAACCCAGCCTATCCAATTTGTCCTCATAACTAAGATTCTCCATTCCAGGCAGCATCCTAGTAAATCTCCTCTGCACCCCCTCTAGTGCAATCACGTCCTTCCTATAATACGGCGACCAGAACTGCATGCAGTACTCCAGCTGTGGCCTAACCAGAGTATTATACAATTTAAGCATATGCCTCGGCAATAAAGGCAAGCATTCCATATGCCTTCTTAATCACCTTATCCACCTGGCCTGCTACTTTCAGGGATCTGTGGACAAGCACTCCAAGGTCCCTTTGTTCATCTACATTTCTAAGTGGCCTACCCTTTAATGTGTATACCCTTTCCTTATTAACCCTCCCCAAGTGCATTACCTCACACTTCTCGGAATTAAATTCTATTTTCCACTGTTCGGCCCACCTGGCCAGTAGATTGATATCCTCCTGCAGTCCATGACTTTCCTCTTTATTATCAACCACACAGCCAATTTTAGTGTCATCTGCAAACTTCTTAATCATAATCCTTATATTCAAATCTAGATCATTGATGTATACCACAAAAAGCAAGGGACCTTGAGCCTTGAGCCCTGCGGAACCCCACTGGGAACATCCTTCCAGTCACAAAAACATCCATCAATCATTACCCTTTGCTTCCTACCTCCAAGCCAATTTTGGATCCAACTTGCCACTTTGCCCTGAATCCCGTGGGCTTTAACCTTCGTGACCAGTCTACCATGTGAGACTTTATTAAAAGCTTTGCTAAAGTCCACATATACTACATCATACGCACCACCCTCATCAACCCTCCTGGTTACCTCCTCGAAAAATAAAAAAAAAACATGATCTTCCCTTAACAAATCTGTGCTGACTGTCCCGAATTAATCCTTACCTTTCTAAATGTAGATTTATACTGTCTTTCATGATTTGTTTCCAATAATTTTCCCACCACTAACAGGCCTATAATTACACGGCCTATCCCTTTCTCCCTTCTTAAACAAGGGTACCACAATATCAGTCCTCCAGTCCTCTGGCACCATGCCCAAATCCAAAGAGGACTTAGAAAATGATGGTCAAGGCCTTTGCTATTTCCCTTTTTGGTGACAGTTTTGAGGGTCTGGTCTTCAAACACTCTTTTCCTCAGGCAGCCGAAATTGCCACCAAGCTCATGGTCTAAAGGGCTGTAGTAATACCCGCCCTCCTATATGGCTCAGAAACATGGACCATGTATCTCAAATCGCTGGAGAAATGCCACCAATGATGTCTCCGCAAGATCCTATAAATCCCCTGGGGGGACAGATGCACCAACGTTAGCGTCCTCGACCAGGCCAACGTTCTCAGCATTGAAGCACTGACCACACTTGATCAGCTCCGCTGGGCAGGCCACATAGTTTGCATAGCAGACACGAGACTCCCAAAGCAAGCGCTCTACTTGGACCTCCTTCACGGCAAATGAGCCAAAGGTGGGCAGCGGAAACATTACAAGAACATCCTCAAAGCCTCCCTGATAAAGTGCAACATCCCCACTGACACCTGGGAGTTCCTGGCCAAAGACCGCCCTAAGAGGAGGAAGTGCATTCGGGAGGGCGCTAAGCTCCTCGAGTCTCGTCGCCGAGAGCATGAAGAAATCAAGCGCAGGCAATGGAAAGAGCATGCGGCAAACCTTTCCCACCCTCCCCTTCCCTCAACGACTGTCTGTCCCAGAGACTGTGGTTCTTGTATTGAACTGTACAGCGACCTAAGAACTCACGTTAAGAGTGGAAGCAAATCTACCTCAATTCCGAGGGACTGCCTATGATGATGATGATTTATTTTTTTACTTCGCTCAACAGCCTGGGATGCATTTCATCCAGGCCTAGGGACCTATCTACTTTCAAAGCTGCTAAACCCCTTAATACCTCCTCTCTCACTATGTTTATTTCATCCAGAATTTCACACTCCTCCTCGATAGCAGTATCTGCATTGCACCTTTCCTTTGTGAAAACTGATGCAAAGTAAGAACCATACCAACATCCGCCTCGACACAGAGATTACCCTCATGGTCTCTAATAGGCCCTACCCTTTCTTTAGTTATCCTCTTGCTCTTAATATATTTATAGAACATCTTTGGATTTTCCTTAATTTTACTGGCCAAGAATTTTTCATGGTCTCTTTTAGCATTCCTAATATCCTTTTTAATTTTACCTCTGAACTTTCTATATTCCTCCAAAGATTCTATAGTATTTAGCCATCGGTATATGACATAAACTTCTCTTTTTTTCTTTATCATCCCCTGTAAGTCTCTAGACATCCAGGAGGCTCTAGAATTGTTATTGCCACCCTTTTTTTTTAAGGGCACATTTCCTCTTTGAATCCCACTGTTCCGACACTGATTTACCTACAAGTAACTGTTTCCAGTCCACTGTAGCCAAATCACTTCTCAACTTAGCAAAATTAGCATTTCCCCTAATTTGGGACTTTTATTCCTGGTCTGTCTTTGTCCTTATCCATAACTACCTTGAATCTGACTGCATTATGGTCACTGGCACCCAAGTGCTCTCCCATTAATATCCCTTCTATCTGCCCAGCTTCATTCCCCAAAACCAAATCCAAAACCGCCCCCTCTCGTGTTGGGCTTGTTATATACTGCCTAAAAAAGTTCTCTTGAATGCATTTTAAGAATTCCGCACCCACTGTACCCTTCACACTATATTTGATCCAATCAATATTAGGATAGTTAAAATCCTCTACTATTACTGCCCTATGGTTTTTGGACTTTACAGAAATTTGCCTACATATTTGCTCTTCTATCTCCCTCCCACTGTTTGGGGGTCTATAATACACGCCCAGCAGTGTGATTGCCCCTTTTTTATTTTTCAATTTGATCCATATGGCCTCATTTGATCCTTCTAACATATCATTCCCCCTCACAGCTGTAATAGTTTCTTTAATCAATACTGCGCCCCCCCCCCCCTCTTTTACCAATCTCTCTGTCTTGTCTAAAAATCCTGTAACCAGGAATATTGAGCTCCAAATCTGCCCCTCTTTCAGCCATGTACTTGGGCAGATGAAGGGTGGATGATCAGTCAGAAGGGATTGTAGTATTTCCCGACCAAGACTTCAGAAATCATCCTGTTTTGCACACCTTTGTTTCCATGGAAGTAGGCAGAATCTTTTTAATGTCTCATTCACAATCTTTGCAGGGGTGGAGGGGTCCAGTCATGTGACATCAGAGAATATATTTTGTGGTGAAAATAAATCAAAGAAGTTGATGCATTTGCCTGGAGGTATTAAATGTCATATAAATCATAGTTCTGAGATTATCATAGCCCTCCCTAATGATTGCTATAAATGTTTCAGCCATTTTGTAAGAAACTTACTGGGTTCTGCAACTTTCTAAATATTTTAGAAATGCACCGTATTCATACCTCTAAAGATGGCCTGGTTAAAGTATAACTATTTTAAACTAGTACAGAAGCTGCAGTATTAATTTTGCTGTTAAAATATTGTCTTCTGTACTTTTGTCATCACAGTATTTATCTTTGTTCAGGATATGCATTCAGGTGTTGAGATTTGGCTGGTAGAGGTTGACATTTTCAAGTTATTTTTGGGAACAAGTGTTCAATCCTAGTCTTAGCTGAAGTCATAAGGTTTAAGTGTCAGATTGTCTGTCATAATTCTGCCTCTTGATTTGATTTTTTTTAACACCATAGATTGGGAAGCTCGGATTGATAGCCATGGCCGGATCTTTTATGTGGACCATGTGAACAGGACAACCACTTGGCAAAGACCCACAACTCCAGCCTGTCAGCAAATTGTTCAGCGTTCCAATTCAATCCAACAGATGGAGCAGCTTAACAGAAGGTAAATGAAAGAAAATCTGTTCCTAATTTTAGCCTAACTGTTGCTTGCTTGTTGGTCAGTACAGTCTTTTCAGATAACTAGATTGCTGCTGTCAAGCTGATGAGCTGAGAGTGAGGCAAAACCAGAAAAAGCTAAACCAACTTGGCTGACTGTAACTTGACCTGGAAATAGCAACCAGAAACATGAGACGAGGTAAATATATGAATGCACATAAAATGCTGGCAGCTAAGTACAACAATGCCCTCTGAGCATAAAAGGGCTACCTCAGGGTAGCAAGGTAGTAAAGCACAAACTTGTCCAAAAGGTTCAATTGCTAAATTAGATGAAATGTTGTACATAACATTTGAAATCAGTCAAAAAAAGTAGTTTTAATTGGATGTGATTTGAGTCTTAGTGCAGAAATGTCTCACCTCTACAGTCTTCACCTATGCTCACCTATATCTTAGAAACATAGAATTTACAGCACAGAACCAGGCTATTTGGCCCAACTGGTCTATGCCGGTGTTTATGCTCCTTACGAGCCTTCTCCCACCTTACTTCATCTTCCATCAGCATATCCTTCGATTCCTTTCTCCCTCAAGTAATTATCGAGATTCCCCTTAAAAGGCATCTATGTTGTTCACCTCAACTACTTCATGTGGTAACAAGTTCTACATTATAACCACTCTGGGTAAAGAAGTTTCTCCTGAATTTCTTATTGGATTTATTAGTAACTATCTTATATTTGGAACCCCAAGTCTTGGACTCTCCCACAAGTCAAAATATCTTCTCCAATCTATCAAGCCCCTTCATAATTTTAAAGACCTCTATTAGGTCACCCCTCAGCCTTCTCTTTTCTAGCCTGTTCAGTATTTTCAGATAGTCATAACCTCTCAGTTCTGGTATCATTCTTGTAAATCTTTTTTGCATCTTCTCTATATCGTTTTTGTAATCTGGAGAGCAGAACTGTGCACAGCACTCCAAGTATGGTCTAACCAAGGTTCTACATAAGCTTTTCAATTCTATTCCCCTAACTTCTGGCTTCACCCATTTTTCGACCCTATGCTGAGCTTCTAACTCCATATCCACTCCGTCACTAAAATGGCCTAATTCCACCCCCGTAACATTGCCTGTCTCTGCCCATCTGCTGCTGAAATGCTTTTGTTGCCTCCAGACTCGACTATTCCAATGCTCTCCTGGACGGCCTCCCATCTTCCAAACTCCCTTAATTTAAGCTCATCCAAAATTCTGCTCCTCGTACCCTAACTTGCACAAAGACCCATTGAACCATCATCATCATAGGCAGTCCCTCGGGGTCGAGAATGACTTGCTTCCACACTAAAAATGAGTACTCAGGTGACTAATGCACCTATTTTAAATAGTGGAAGATGCCTGTGCGTAAATTCTTTTAACGTGTGGTGGCCGTTGCACACCAGCCACCACAGGGCTTAATGGGGCAAGGTCTTTGTCCAGTGGCTCTGCCACATGTGCCAATACATACACACAAACTCAAACGACTGTCCTTCCTTCCTCCTTCCCACAAGACATCTCTCTACATGGAATTTATAGTTCGCAATGTGAGCCTCACGACCTCACAGTCTCGCTATTGGCCCGTGTTGCACCTTCCTTTGGTCTTGTCCACGCTGCTCCACCTCTGGACTCTGACCTCGCTGGTCCCGACCTCCGCTCCTCGCCGGTCCCGACCTTCGCTCCTCGCCGCTTCCTACCTACGTGCTGTGTTTAACCATCACCCCTGTGTTCGTTGACCGACATTGGCTCCCGTCCTCAAACATCTTTTTAAAATGATCATCCTCATGTTCAAATAATTTCATGGCCTCGCCCTGCCCCACCTCTGTAATCTCATCCAGCCCGATAACCCTCCGATAACTCTGCCCTCTTGTGTATCTCCCACTTCCTTCACAGCATTGGTGGCCGTACTTCTGGTTGTCTAAGCTCTGAACTCTGGATTCCCTCCCTACACCTCTCCACCTCTCTCTCCTCCTTTAAGACTCTCCTTAAAATCTATCTCTTAGACCAAACTTTTGGTCACCTGTCCTAATGTCTCCTTCTTTGGCGCGGTGTCAATTTTTGTCTAATTACACTCCTGTGAAGTGCCTTGGGATGTTTTACTTTGTTGAAGGTGTTATATAAATGCAAGTTGTTATATAAATGCAAGTTGTTGTTATATAAATGCAAGTTGTTATATAAATGCAAGTTGTTGAATGTGAAGATTATGAGACCTCTGTTTCTTGTGTGTCACTAGTGTTGATCTAACACTTCCCAAGTTAATGAGGTCAGATCATTTATATATTTCAAATGTACTCACTGTGAACATTGGTCCAGACATAGGGAGTGCACTGATGGAGGAGCAGGCGAGATCCAGCATCCCATAAGAGCTTCATGAAAGATTTGAAGAGATCTGGCCACGCAGTGAAAGTGGCCCCATAGGGGAACAAAATTTCTTGCAGATTTTAGAAAGGCTGAAAATAGTTTGTAAATTTTGTCAGTCTTTCCAACGCCTGTATTAAAAAGAAAGTAGTAGCAAACATAAAGCAAGGGAAGGCAACCTTGATGTTGGGGTATAGAACCGAGTCTGTGAGCAAGAGGCAGAACAGTTGTTTAATGGCTGGTGATGTGGTGCCGGCTGAGGGTGTAAGGAAGGTTTGCCCTGTTCTTCCATAAGACACCAGTGCACTATTACTGGCCATCTCAATGCTTTGTACAGTATTTGCAGGATCTGAGATCGTAGGCAACATGTGACTACCCAAAAGTACTACTGTATATACAAGGTAGGTGGTCCACAATTTTTTGCCTGCCTACCTGCTCAATATTTACTCCTTGCCTATGGCAGCTATCACACAATCCTGCAGTTCCTCATTTTGATGAAGTGTCACATGTCCAAGAAGTTTTCTCTGGTGTCTCCAGGTGCTGCCTGACCTGCTGAATGTTTCCCACACTCATTTTTGTTTCAGATTTCCAGCCTCTGCAATGTTTTGCTCTTTGTTGCAACTCTCTTGCTGCACCTCATTTATACCCAGACTACAGGGCACACATTCAAGCTGCAGCTTACATAAAGTCATTGTACCACAAACATGATCATTCACTGACACCTAAGATGGCCTTAGGATGGCATATGGCAGCCATCAGTGACCCTTTGTTCTTTTGGAATTGCAACAGTGCAGCGATATTGAGTATGCTGTTAAGTGAATAAGATATGAGAAGTGCCGGTACTTCAGCCACCTGTTTTATGCTTGTGGAAGCAGCACATTAGCTGATATTTCAATGATGGTTGGGAATGAGCTAATCGTTTACAAGGGTTATACAGGACAAGCAGTTTGTTTGAACACAACGGATTTCTGGCTTTCTTAAAGGTAGCCTCTTGTGAATTTCCCCATACCCAGTCATCTCCCTTGCGCAGTAATGCATGTAGAGGTTCTAGCAGGATGCTCAACCCAGGTAGGAAATTACTGAAATAGTTAAGGAGTCCCAGGAACAACTGCAGCTCCATCACGTTCTGTGGTCGCGGCGCTGGGTCTGATGCCGTCTGCCGCGATTCTTCTTCCCAAGAACTCGACGTCCTGACCCAGGAAAACACACTTCGAGCATTTCAACCTGAGCCCCACACGATCCAACCGACTAAGAACCTTTTCCAGATTCTTCAAGTGCTCCATGGTGTCCCGACCTGTAACCAATATGTCGTCCTGAAAAATCACTGTGCAAGGAACCGACTTTAGCAAGCTCTCCATGTTCCACTGGAAGAAAGCCACGGCCGACCGAATCCCGAATGGGCACCTCCAGCTCCTGTGTCATGTAGGCCGAGGTCAGGTCCAGTTTCGTGAACGTCTTCCCTCCAGCCAGGGTCGCAAATAGATCGTCTGCCTTGGGTAGCGGGTACTGGTCCTGCAGCGAAAAACAGTTAATCGTTACTTATAGTCCCCAAAAATTCTGACTGTGCCATCGCCCTTGAGGACTGGAACAATCAGATTGGCCCACTCGTTGAATTCCACCAGCGCGATGATGCTATTTCGCTGCAGCCTGACCAGCTCAATTTCCACTTTTTCACGCATCATGTATGGCACCGCCCGTGCCTTGTGGTGAATGAGTCGCGTAACAGGAACCAAATGGATCTGCACTTTTGCCCCCGAGAAGCTTCCAATGCCTGGCTCGAACAACGATGGAAATTTGTTCAGAACCTGGATACATGAGGCGTCGTCAACGGACGAAAGCGCTCAGATGTCGTCCCAGTTCCAGCGGATTTTTCCCAGCCAGCTTCTGCCAAACAACGTGGGGCCATCCCCTGGCACAATCCACAGCGGGAGTTCGTGTACTGCACCATCATAGGAGACTTTGACTTCTGCACTGCCAATTACAGGGATTAGTTCCTTGGTGTAAATCCTTAGTTTGATGTGAATGGGGCTGAGCTTGGGCCTGTGTGCCTTTTTGCCCCACAGCCTGTCGAAGGCCTTTTTACTCATTATGGACTGACTTGCCCTCATGTCCAGTTCCATAGTGTTATGTCTTTGATAAGGAATCAGACTAAATATTGCAAGCTCAAAGTTAGTGTGACCGTAGTCCTTTATTACAGATCTCAGAATGCCTCTCCAGCCTGGGAGGCCTCTTTATATGCAGCTGTTCCAAGGGATTGTGGGATCCCTTGGGACTCCAAGCAATAAGCCCTCTGGTGGTTAGACATGGTAATTACAGGTTTACATGCATAACAACACTCCCCCCGAAAGTCAATTGTGTAACTATTTACAATGTCAGTCGAACTGGGGCCTTCCTTTCCCTGCTTGATCGTCTCGGTGCAAATGCTGGTGTTGGTGAGTCGTTTGTTGGGCTGCCTGGTGCGGTGAGTCCTGCTGGGCTGCTGCAGGTGATGGGTTCTGCTTCGTGGTCAATCGCTGGGTCAGTTGCCACTTGTGTGTGTTGGAGGGTCGAAAAAGGTAGAGTCTATTGTGGGTTGTTCTGGATAGTACGTAAATCTGAGTTTGGTTTGGTCCAAGTGTTTTCTGCAGGTGAGTCCATTTGCGAGTTTGACCACAAACACCCTGCTCCCCTCTTTGGCCAAAACAGTGCCAGCAATCCACTTGGGACCTTGTCCATAGTTCAACAAACAAACATTTACTTCAATTTCGCGTGACACATTTGTGCGATCATGATATGTATTCTGTAGAAGCCGCCTGCTCTCTACCTGTTCATGTAGATCAGAGTGGACTAATGAGAGCCTTGACTTAAGTGACCTTTTCATGAGCAGTTCAGTGGGAGGGACCCCGGTGAGCGAGTGGGGTCTTGTGCGGTAATTAAGCAGGACTTGGGATAAGCACGTCAGCAGTGAGCCTTCAGTTACCCTTTTCAAGTTCTGCTTGATTGTTTAAACTGCTCGTTCTGCCTGAACGTTGGACGCTGGCTTAAATGGGGCAGGCGTGACATGTTTGACCCCATTGCGGGTCATGAATTCCTTGAATTCAGCACTGGTAAAGCACGGCCCATCTAGCCCCTCGAGCCTGCTCCGCCATTCAACAAGATCATGGCTGATCTGGCCATGGACTCAGCTCCACTTACCCGCCCGCTCCCCATAACCCTTAATTCCCTTATTGGTTAAAAATCTATCTATCTGTGATTTGAATACATTCAATGAGCTAGCCTCAACTGCTTCCTTGGGCAGAGAATTCCACAGATTCACAACCCTCTGGGAGAAGAAATTCCTTCTCAACTCAGTTTTAAATTGGCTCCCCCGTATTTTGAGGCTGTGCCCTCTAGTTCTAGTCTCCCCGACCAGTGGAAACAACCTCTCTACCTCTATCTTGTCTATCCCTTTCATTATTTAAAATGTTTCTATAAGATCATCCTTCTGAACTCCAACGAGTAAAGACCCAGTCTATCATCATAAGGTAACCCCCTCATCTCAGGAATCAGCCTAGTGAATCGTCTCTGTACCCTCTCCAAAGCGAGTATATCCTTCCTTAATAAGGTGACCAAAACTGCACGCAGTACTCCAGGTGCGGCCTCACCAATACCCTGTACAGTTGCAGCAGGACCTTCCTGCTTTTGTACTCCATCCCTCTCGCAATGAAGGCCAACATTCCATTTGCCTTCCTGATTACCTGCTGCACCTGCAAACTAACTTTTTGGGAATCATGCACAAGGACCCCCAGGTCCCTTTGCACCGCAGCATGTTGTAATTTCTCCCCATTCAAATAATATTCCCTTTTACTGTTTTTTTTTTCCAAGGTGGATGACCTCACGTTTTCCGACATTGTATTCCATCTGCCAAACCTTAACTCATTCGCTTAACCTATCTAAATCTCTTTGCAACCTCTCTGTATCCTCTACACAACCCGCTTTCCCACTAATCTTTGTGTCATCTGCAAATTTTGTTACACTACACTCCGTCCCCTCTTCCAGGTCACCTATGTAAATTGTAAACAGTTGTGGTCCCAGCACCAATCCCTGTGGCACACCACTAACCACCGATTTCCAACCCGAAAAGGACCCATTTATCCCGACTCTGCTTTCTGTTAGCTAGCCAATTCTCGATCCATGCTAATACATTTCCTCTCACTCCGCGTACCTTTATCTTCTGCAGTAACCTTTTGTGTGGCACCTTATCGAATGCCTTTTGAAAATCTAAATACACCACATCCATCTGTACACCTCTATCCACCATGCTCGTTATATCCTCAAAGAATTCCAGTAAATTAGTTAAACATGATTTCCCCTTCATGAATCCATGTTGCGTCTGCTTGATTGCACTACTCCTGTCTAGATGTCCCGCTATTTCTTCCTTAATGATAGCTTCAAGCATTTTCCCCACTACAGATGTTAAACTAACTGGCCTATAGTTACCTGCCTTTTGTCTGACCCCTTTCTTAAACAGAGGTGTTACAATAGCTGCTTTCCAATCCGCTGGTACCTCCCCAGAGTCCAGAGAATTTTGGTCGATTATAACATATGCATCTGCGATAACTTCCGCCATCTCTAAATACCCTGGGATGCATTTCATCAGGACCAGGGGACTTGTCTACCTTGAGTCCCATTAGCCTGTCCAGCACTACCCCCCTAGTGATAGTGATTGTCTCAAGGTCCCCCCTTCCCACATTCCCATGAACAGCAATTTTTGGCATGATTTTTGTGTCTTCTACTGTGAAGACCGAAGCAAAATAATTGTTTAAGGTTTCAGCCATTTCCACATTTCCCATTATTAAATCCCCCTTCTCATCTTCTAAGGGACCAACATTTACTTTAGTCACTCTCTTCCGTTTTTTATATCGGTAAAAGCTTTTACTATCTGTTTTTATGTTTTGCGCAATTTTACTTTCGTAATCTATCTTTCCTTTGTTTAATCGCTTTCTTAGCCATTCTTTGCTGTCGTTGAAAATTTTCCCAATCTTCTAGTTTCCCACTAACCTTGGCCACCTTATACGCATTGGTTTTTAATTTGATATTCTCCTTTATTTCCTTGGTTATCCACGGCTGGTTATCCCTTCTCTTACCGCCCTTCTTTTTCACTGGAATATATTTTTGTTGAGCACTATGAAAGAGCTCCTTTAAAAGTCCTCCAATGTTCCTCAATTGTGCCACCATTGAGTCTGTGTTCCCAGTCTACTTTAGCCAACTTTGCCCTTATCCCACTGTAGTCCCCTTTGTTTAAGCATAGTACGCTCGTTTGAGACACTACTTCCTCACCCTCAATCTGTATAACAAATTCAACCATACTGTGATCACTCATTCCGAAAGGATCTTTTACTAGGAGATCGTTTACTATTCCTGTCTCATTACACAGGACCAGATCTAAGATAGTTTGCTCCCTTGTAGGTTCTGTAACATACTGTTCTAAGAAACAATCCCGTATGCATTCTATGAATTCCTCCTCCTGGCTACCCCGTGCGATTTGATTTGACCAATCGATATGTAGGTTAAAATCCTCCATGATTACTGCCGTTCCTTTTACAGATGCCTCCATTATTCCCTTGATTATTGCCCGCCCCACCGTAGGGGCCTATAAACTACGCCACCAGTGACTTTTTCCCCTTACTACCTCTAATCTCCACCCACAATGATTCAATATTTGGTTCATTAGAGCCAATATCGTCTCTCACAACTGCCCTGATATCATCCTTTATTAACAGAGCTACCCCACCTCCTTTCCCTTCTTGTCTATCTTTCCGAATCGTCAGATATCCCTGTATGTTTAATTCCCAGTCTTGGCCACCCTGCAACCACGTTTCCGTAATGGCCACCAAAGCATACCCATTTGTAATGATTTGTGCCGTCAACTCATTTACTTTATTTCGAATGCTGCCTGCGTTTAGGTAGAGTGTTTTAATACTAGTTTTTAAAACATGATTTTTAGTTTTGACCCCTCCTGCAGCCCCTTTATATTCATACATATTGTCCCTTCCTATCACCTTGTGGTTTCCACTTACCCCAGTGCTACTCTGCTCTGTTGCCTCCTGCCTTTTGCATTCTTTCTTGGGGTCCTGTTCATCTGAGCTCTCACCCACCCTAACTAGCTCAGAGCCCTCTCCTGGGTTCCGAATACTCCTCGCATTGAGGCACCAAGCTTTCAGGCTTGACTTTTTATTACACTTTGACCCTTTAGAATTTTGCTGTACAGTGGCCCTTTTTGTTTTTTGCCTTGGGCTTCTCTGCCCTCCACTTTTACTCATCTCCTTTCTGTCTTTTGCTTCTGTCTCCATTTTGTTTCCCTCTGTCTCCCTGCATTGGTTCCCATCCCCCCTGCCATATTAGTTTAACTCCTACCCAACAGCACTAGCAAACACTCCCGCTGGGACATTGGTTCCAGTCCTGCCCAGGTGTAGACCGTCCAGTTTGTACTGGTCCCACCTCCCCCAGAACCGGTTCCAATGCCCCAGGAATTTGAATCCCTCCCTGCTGCACCACTGCTCAAGCCATGTATTCATCTGAGCTATCCTGCGATTCATACTCTGACTAGCACGTGGCACTGGTAGCAATCCAGAGATTACTACTTTTGAGGTCCTACTTTTTAATTTAGCTCCTAGCTCCTTAAATTCGTCTCGTAGGACCTCATCCCTTTTTTTACCGATATCGTTGGTACAAATGTGCACCACGACAACTGGCTGTTCACCCTCCCTTTTCAGAATGTCCTGCACCCGCTCTGAGACATCCTTGACCCTTGCACCAGGGAGGCAACATACAATCCTGGAGTCTCGTTTGCGGCCGCAGAAACGCCTTTCTATTCCCCTTACAATTGAATCCCCTATCTGTATCGCTCTCCCACTCTTTTTCCTGCCCTCCTGTGCAGCAGAGCCAGCCACGGTGCCATGAACTTGGCTGCTGCTGCCCTCCCCTGATGAGTTATCCCCCTCAACAGTACTCAAAGCGGTGTATCTGTTTTGCAGGGGGATGACCGTAGGGGACCTCTGCACTACCTTCCTTGCACTGCTCTTCCTGCTGGCCTTCCATTCCCTATCTGGCTGTGGACTCTTTACCTGCGGTAAGACCAACTCGCTTTACGTGCTACTCACGTCATTCTCAGCATCGTGGATGCTCCAGAGTGAATCTACCCTCAGCTCCAATTCCGCAACGTGGATGGTCAGGAGCTGGAGGTGAATACACTTCCCGCCCACGTAGTCATCAGGGGCACCGGAAGTGTTCCTGAGTTCCCACATGGTACAGGAGGAGCATATCATGTGACCGAGCTCTCCTCTCATGACTTAACCCTTAGATACACTTAAATTGGCAACAACAATGCTAAAGTTTACTCACTGTTATAGAAGAGAAAAAAGAAAAACTACTCACCAATCACCAGTCAATCACTTAACCCCTTGGCTGTGACGTCACCTTTTGATTTCTTTCTACTTCTTTTTTGCCTTCCCCCTGTAGCTGCACAAGCCACAACTCTCGCCGAACTCGCGCTGCTCCCGATCTCACTGGCCTTTTGTAGACCTCTCCGATCCCCGGAACTCCCGCCTCTCGCCGAACTCGCGCTGCTCCCGGTCTCACTGGCCTTTTGTAGGCCTCTCCGATCCCCGGAACTCCCGCCTCTCGCCGAACTCGCGCTGCTCCCGATCTCACTGGCCTTTTGTAGGCCTCTCCGATCCCCGGAACTCCCGCCTCTCGCCGAACTCGCGCTGCTCCTGGTCTCACTGGCCTTTTGTAGGCCTCTCCGATCCCCGGAACTCTCGCCTCTCGCCGAACTCGCGCTGCTCCTGGTCTCACTGGCCTTTTGTAGGCCTCTCCGATCCCCGGAACTCCCGCCTCTCGCCGAACTCATGCTGCTCCTGGTCTCACTAGCCTTTTGTAGGCCTCTCCGATCCCCGGACTGGCCTTGAAGCCTTGTTGCACCACAATTTATTGAAAGTCTTTTTACTCATTATGGACTGGCTTGTGCCCGTGTCCAGCTCCATGGACATCGGGAGTCCATTTAATTCAACTTTCAGCGTTATCAGGGGACACTTTGTGGCAAATGTGTGCACCCCATATACCTCTGCCTTCTCGGTCTGAGGCTCGGGTTCATCATGATCCACCGTGGATCTGTCCTCCTCTGCCACATGTTGGTTTGCAGGATTAGCAGGGTTTGTAGCTCGCCTGCACATACGTTGGAGGTGTCCCATTGTTCCACAGCCCTTGCAACCGTATCCTTTGAAGTGGCGTGAATGGAATCGATGATCACCCCTGCAGCACCAACAAGGTGTTAATTGCCTTGTATTCACCACCCCTGATGGCGGACCCTGAGTCATCTGTGGACGTGCAGCTGTAAGCATGTTAGTCCTGCCCTGTACATTTCGATTCGAAAAGAACATTACTTTGTTCACAGTACTTGCAGCAGCATTAGTATGCTGGGAAACTTGTTTGGCATTGACACTGGTGGCGATAAACGCCTAGGCTATTGCTGTGGCTTTACTCAAGGTTGGGGTCTCTACAGTTAAAAGTTTGCGAAGTATTATTTCATGGCCAATGCCAAGTGCAAAGAAATCCCTGAGCATATGCTCCAAGTGTCCTTCAAATTCGCCATGTCCTGCAAGGCACCTTAGCTCGGCGACGTAGCTCGTCACTTCCTGGCTTCAGACCTCTTGTACGTGTAGAACCGATACCTCGCCATCAGAATGCTTTCCTTTGGGTCTAGATGTTGCCGAACCAGTGTGCACAACTCATCGAACAACTTGTCTGTGGGTTTCGCTGGAGCGAGCAGGTTTTTCATGAGGCCATACGTTGGTGCCCCACAAACGGTGAGGAGGATTGCCCTTCATTTGGCAGCATTCCCTTCTCCTTCCAGCTCGTTAGCCACGAAGTATTGGTCAAGTCGCTCCACGAATCTTTCTCAATCATCTCCCTCTGAAAATTTCTCCAGGATGCCCATAGTTCTCTGCATTGTTGCGTTGAGGTTCGTCATCTGTATCTCATGGCCAGTTGTAATCTCTTTGATAAGGAGTCAGACTAGATACTGCAAGCTCAAAGTAAGTGTGACCATAGTCCTTTATTACAGATCTCAGAGTACCTCTGCAGCCTGTGAGCCTCCTTATATACAGGTGCTCCCAAGGGATTTTGGGATTCCCGGGGATAAGCCCTCTGGTGGTTAGACATGGTAATTACAGGTTTACATACATAACACATAGATACTGGAATACTGTTCAGTTCAACTTTCAACATTATTGGTGGACATTTTGTAGTGAATGTGTGTACCCTGTAAAATTCTGCCTCCTCAGTACGAGTCTCCAATTCAGTCTGATCCACAGTGGATCGATCTTCTTCTGCAACATGGTTGCAGCGTTTGCAGGGGGTGCATTCGCCTGCGCATTCGTTGGAGGTGTCCCATTGTTCTGCAAGCATAGTGCTTGAAGCGGCATTGATGGGGCCGATGATCACCTCCGCAGCGCCAACAAGGTGTTAACTGCCTCGCATTAACGATTGATGATGGACTCTGGGTCAACTGAGGTCGGGCCGCAGCGGTCAGTGTGTACGTTCTGCCCTGTATATTTCTGCTCGAGACTGACGTTACTTTATGCACAGTACTGGCCGAAACTTCTTTACTCTGCGAAATCTGTTTGGTGTTGTCACTGGTAGACATAAATGCCTGGGCTATCGTTATTGCTTTACTTAGATTTGGAGTTTCTGCAGTAAACAGTTTGCGAAGGATTGTCTCATGTCCAATGCCCAGTACAAAAAAGTCTCTGAGCATTTGTTCTAAGAATCCCTCAAACTCACAATGTCCTGCGAGGCGCCTTAGTATGGTGACATAGCTCGCCACTTCCTGGCCCTCTGATCGTTGACATGTGTAGAACCGATATCTCACCAGCAAAACACTTTCCTTAGGATTTAGGTGCTCCCGGACCAGCGTACACAATTCTTCGTAGGATTTCTCTGTTGGTTTTGCCGGGGCCAGAAGATTCTTCATGAGGCCATAGGTTGTTGCCCCACAGACAGTTAGGTGAATCGCCCTTCGTTTGGCAGCGTTCTCGTCCCCTTCCAGTTCATTGGCCACGAAGTATTGGCCGAGTCTCTCCACGAAAGGCTCCCAATCGTCCCCTTCTGAGAACATCTCCAGGTTATCAACTGTTCTTTGCATTTTCATGCGGTTGTTCGTTACTTCATCGCCAATTGGAACACTATAATAAAGGATGAAATTGAGTACTGTGTACAATGAGCAAGTGTGACCTTAGCTCCTTTAATAAGACTCCAGAGTGCAGGTACCTCATGAGTGGCCTGCTTATATACTGTGCTCCCAAGGGATGCTGGGATCCCTTGGGACTCCAACGGGTGGGCACTCTAGGTGGTCAGGTATAATGCAGGTTACAAAGGGTTAAATACATAACAGTTAGCTCCTTAGTCTTCATATGCATCTAGATAACGCTATCCTTACCATTACTGTTAGGTCCTCAACCCCTCATTCAAGCATTGCCACAAGTACTCGAAGCTAATCGAAGTTACACTGACCTTTAAAGATTCTCATACTCTAACATGTTCTGAACTATGTAAGGCACTTTGGATAGACGGATAGAAGGGCACTAATTCTGAAGTTCTCTTTAATCTTGCAGGCCAAGCTCTCACAGATCAGAACACATCAGATTCAGGCCGGAGGAGGGGACTCTGAACTGCAGCCCCTAACTCCGGTGGAGGAACACCCTAATGGGAACACAAGTGGGTGCAGTGGCGGTGGGTCAGGTTGATCCCCCTCGGAACAATGATACCATGTTGAATTCCTCAGATGAATATGTGGCTTGAGCAGTGGTGTAGCAGGGAGGGATTCAAATTCCCGGGGCATTGAATCCGGTTCTGGGGGAGGTGGGACCAGTACAAACCGGTCCTGGGCAGGACCGGAACCAATGTCCTAGGGGGAGTGTTTGCTAGTGCTGTTGGGGAGGAGTTAAACTAATATGGCAGGGGGATAGGAACCAATGCAGGGAGACAGAGGGAAACAAAATGGAGACAAAAGCAAAAGACAGAAAGGAGATGAGTAAAAGTGGAGGGCAGAGAAACCCAAGGCAGAAACAAAAAGGGCCACTGTACAGCAAAATTTGAAAGGGTCAAAGTGTAATAAAAAGGCAAGCATGAAATCTCAGTGCCTCAGTGCAAAGAGTATTCGGAACCCAGGAGAGGGCTCTGAGCTAGTTAGAGTGGGTGGAGCTCAGATGAACAGGACCCCAAGAAAGAATGCAAAAGGCAGGAGACAACAGAGCAGAGTAGCACTGGGATAAGTGTAAGCCACAAGGTGATAGGAAGGGACAATATATTTGAATATAAAGGGGCTGCAGGAGGGGTCAAAACTAAAAATCATGGTTTAAAAACTAATATTAAAACACTCTACATAAAAGCACGCAGCATTCGAAATAAAGTAAATGAGTTGACGGCACAAATCATTGCAAATGGGGTAGCCTTGAGAAGGAATTCATAGAATGCATACGGGATTGTTTCTTAGAACAGTATGTTACAGAACCTACAAGGGAGCAAGCTATCTTAGATCTGGTCCTGTGTAATGAGACAGGAATAATAAACGATCTCCTAGTAAAAGATCCTCTCGGAATGAGTGATCACAGTATGGTTGAATTTGTAATACAGATTGAGGGTGAGGAAGTAGTGCCTCAAATGAGCGCACTATGCTTAAACAAAGGGTACTACAGTGGGACGAGGGCAGAGTTGGCTAAAGTAGACTGGAAACACAGACTAAACAGTGACACAATGAGGAACAGTGGAGGACTTTTAAGGAGCTCTTTCATAGTGCCCAACAAAAATATATTCCAGTGAAAAAGGGCGGTAAGAGAAGGGATAACCAGCCGTGGATAACCAAGGAAATAAAGGAGAGTATCAAATTAAAAACCAATGCGTATAAGGTGGCCAAGGTTAGTGGGAAACTAGAAGATTGGGAAAACTTTAAACGACAGCAAAGTATGTCTAAGAAAGCAATAAAGAAAGGAAAGATAGATTACGAAAGTAAACTTGCGCAAAACATAAAAACAGATAGTAAAAGCTTTTACCGATATATAAAATGGAAAAGAGTGACTAAAGTAAATGTTGGTTCCTTAGAAGATGAGAAGGGGGATTTAATAATGGGAAATGTGGAAATGGCTGAGACCTTAAACAATTATTTTGCTTCGGTCTTCACAGTGAAAGACACAAAAACCATGCCAAAAATTGCTGGTTATGGGAATGTGGGAAGGGAGGACCTTGAGATAATCACTATCACTATGGGGGTAGTGCTGGACAGGCTAATGGGACTCAAGGTAGACAAGTCCCCTGGTCCTGATGAAATGCATCCTAGGGTATTAAAAGAGATGGCGGAAGTTATAGCAGATGCATTCGTTATAACCGACCAAAATTCTCTGGACTCTGGGGAGGTACCAGCGGATTGGAAAGCAGCTAATGTAACGCCTCTGTTTAAAAAAGGGGGCAGACAAAAGGCAGGTAACTATAGGCCGGTTAGTTTAACATCTGTAGCAGGGAAAATGCTTGAAGCTATCATTAAGGAAGAAATAGCGGGACATCTAGATAGGAATAGTGCAATGATGCAGACGCAGCATGGATTCATGAAGGGGAAATCATGTTTAACTAATTTACTAGAATTCTTTGAAGATATAACGAGCATGGTGGATAGAGGTGTACCGATGGATGTGGTGTATTTAGATTTCCAAAAGGCATTCGATAAGGTGCCACACAAAAGGTTACTGCAGAAGATAAAGGTACTCGGAGTGAGAGGAAATGGACTAGCATGGATAGAGAATTGGCTAGCTAACAGAAAGCAGAGAGTCGGGATACATGGGTTCTGTTTGGGTTGGAAATCGGTGGTTAGTGGTGTGCCACAGGGATCGGTGCTGGGACCACAACTGTTTACAATATACATAGATGACCTGGAAGAGGGGACAGAGTGTAGCGTAACAAAATTTGCAGATGACACAAAGATTTGTGGGAAAGCGGGTTGTGTAGAGGACACAGAGAGGGTGCAAAGAGATTTAGATCGGTTAAGCGAATGGGCTAAGGTTTGGCAGATGGAATACAATGTCGGAAAACACGAGGTCATCCATCTTGGAAAAAAAAACAGTAAAAGGGAATATTATTTGAATGGGGAGAAATTACAACATGCTGCGGTGCAAAGGTACCTGGGGGTCCTTGTGCATGAATCCCAAAAAGTTAGTTTGCAGGTGCAGCAGGTAATCAGGAAGGCGAATGGAATGTTGGCCTTCATTGCGAGAGGGATGGAGTACAAAAGCAGGGAGGTCCTGCTGCAACTTTATAGGGTATTGGTGAGGCCGCACCTGGAGTACTGCGTGCAGTTTTGGTCACCTTTCTTAAGGACTAACCATTGGCAGTTCTCTTCCCATGTAACTTAGTTGCAAATGGCGAAGCTCTGTGACTGACTCCAGGCTGACCCTGAAAAAGCTGAAGCAGGTAGCCTTGGTCATATGGCAGTTAGGTGTGTCACGGTTAATAAAATATGGTCTGGTATATTATCCATTTTAATAACAACAGCAAAGAGACTGTCTGCAGCTTTTCCCCAGTCTTATTCCATTTATTTTTAAATGCCAGCTGGCCTTTCTCCTTCTCCCCCTCTTCTTCTCCTTCCTTTCCCCCTCGTCTCTTTTCCTTCCTCTTCTGCCCCTCTTTCTCACTCACCTTTCCTTCTCTCATTCTCTCTTTACCCTCTTCTCTGTCTCTTGCTCTCACCTCTCTCTTTCCATACCCTTCTCTGTTGCTTCCTCTCCTTCTTCCCCTTCCCTATTTCTTCCACCTCTCTTGTTTATCTCCATGGGAACACTGTCAGGTGGAAAGAAAGCAATCTGCTGAACTGATGGACTTCTGACTCATCGTCATAGGCAGTCCCTCGAAACGAGGATGACTTGCTTCCACGCCAAAAAAAAGAATGAGTTCACAGGTGTTTCTAAAGAAGAACCTGAACTGCATCCTCAAGGGTGGAAGATGCCTGTGCGTGGATTTTTTTTAACATGTTGTGGCCGTTGCACACCAGCCACCACATGGGACTTCTGACTAGACCAGGCCTGGGCCACTGACCAACAAGGTCAGCGAGTAGACTGAGACCTTTGCACCAGCTATTGGAATAGGAAGGATTGGGCTTCGGCTGCAGCCGTTGCAGCATTGGGAGCAATAGGAATTTGACTGGGGTCCTTGTAACAGTGGTTGGAGTGGGCTGGAATGCAAGTGGGAGTGAGCGTACCAGGGTAATTGCAGTAGCAGTGACAGTGTAGCCAGGCTAATGTTTGGAAATTAGGTGATGTGACGCAAATGCACTTTTTATCTGTAATCAAATGTCTGATGAGGATTCTTTGTGGCTAGAATCAACATGTAAGTGGTTCAAACAGGTCAACCAATTGTAAAATCAGTCAGCATGTTATTTTCCACAAATTGGGGGTAATTTACATACATTTTAATGTGCAAAAGGGGTCACTTTGGATGCATTCTGTGGTACTTTGCTGCTCATATGTCAATCTACTTAATCTAACAAATAGGTTACAGACAGTCAGGCTGTGAGATACCTCCATTGTCTGCTGGAAGTGCTAATTATATGTTTTGTGTGCTTTCGAGCCATCTTGCACAGATCAGAATCAGGCTACAGCCATGAATAGTGAGTTTGATTGATAGCTGTGTCTGAGAGCTTTGAGAAGGGGAAAAATTCATTGATTGGCTGTAATCCTCTCTGACAGAGCTCAGTCACCAGGGATTTCCAGTCATGGGTTTAATATGGGGCCTCTTGTGGTCAATCCAACAATCAGTGTTTCAGTTCTGCAGCTGACAAGCTAAGTGTGTTTTTAAGTTTTGTGCCAACCAGCAGACATGCTCTGTCAGTGAGAGGCCGTGGCTTGCTTCACAGAGTAAGAAGTGAGCTTATTTTAAAAGTTTATGTGTGACGTATTTAGTTTGTGTGTCGAGGAGACTAGGGAAATATATGATGCACTGTTTTATACCGTTTACTGTTCATCACCTGTCTTGCGTAAATAGACAGGTTTGTTGCCCGAGTCTCTGCCTGGTAAATGTACGGACCAGCTCATTTTTCAGAGATGAGAGTCACGTGGTGGCATGTGACGTGTTCAAGCAGCCAGTATACAGAGTAAAGGTTCTCCGTTATGATCCCCAAGTCTCACTATCATTTACCTAGATATTGGATACAAAAAGGTACATCTAGAATTCTAAAGGACACAAAGTCCACTTCATCATCATCATCACAGGCAGTCCCTCGGAATCGAGGAAGACTTGCTTCCACTCTTGAAGTGAGTTCTTTGGTGGCTAAACAGTCCAATACGAGAGCCACAGACTCTGTCACAGGTGGGACAGATAGTCATTGAGGGAAGGGGTGGATGGGACTGGTTTGCCGCACGCTCTTTCCGCTGTCTGCGCTTGATTTCTGCATGCTCTCGGCGTTGAGATTCGAAGTGCTCAGCGCCCTCTCGGATGCACTTCCTCCACTTAGGGCGGTCTTGGGCCAGGGACTCCCAGGTGTCAATGGGGATGTCGCACTTTATCAGGGAGGCTTTGAGGCATCCTTGTAGCGTTTCCACTGCCCACCTTGGGCTCGTTTGCTGTGAAGGAGCTCCGAGTAGAGCACTTGCTTTGGGAGTCCCATGCGGACTATGTGGCCTGCGCAGCGGAGCTGATCAAGTGTGGTCAGTGCTTCAATGCTGGGGATATTAGCCTGAATGAGGACGCTGATGTTGGTACGTGTGTCCTCCCAGGGGATTTGTAGGATCTTGCGGAGACATCGTTGGTGATATTTCTCCAGCAACTTGAGGTATCTACTCTATATGGTCCATGTCTCTGAGCCATACAGGAGGGCAGGTATTACTACAGCCCTGTAGACCATGAGCTTGATGGCAGTTTTGAGGGCCTGGTCTTCAAACACTCTTTTCCTCAGGCGGCAGTAGGCTTCACTGGCGCACTGGAGGCGGTGTTGGATCTCATCGTTGATGCCTGCTCTTGTTGATAGGTGGCTCCCGAGATCTAGGAAGTGGTCCTATAATGATGCTGAACCCAAGAAAATATCTAGGATAAAAGCCCAAAAATCTGAAAAGAAACCAAACAGTTAGGTCTCTGTTGAAGGGAGGAGATTGCTGGGATGGACTTCAACGATAGCCAATCAGAAAGAACCCAGCCATTCACTCCAATCTCCACGCTGGTACCAGTATAATTCAAATTCACTTGGTTTATTTTTGAACTATTATCCACCTGTGGCTCAGTGGCAGCACTCGCTGCTGAGTACATAAAGCACATATTCCAGGCTGACACTTCAGTGCAGTACTGAGGAATTGATGTACCGTCGGAGGTGCCGTCTTTCAGATGATATGTTAAACCGAAGCCCAATCTGCACTCTCAAGTGACGTAAAAGATACCACAGCACTATTTTGAAGAAGAGTGGGGAATTTTCCATGGTGTCCTGCCCAATATTTATCCCTTAACCAACTGTTCATCACTTATTTAATTACTCAAAACAAATTATCTGGTGATTATCATATTGCTGTTTGTGGGACCTTGCTGTGCGCAAATTGGCTGCCACTTTTCTTACATTACAACAGTGGGTACGCTTCAAAAGTACTTCATTGGTTCTAACACACTGTAGGACGTCCTGAGAGCTTGAAAGAACCTAGATAAAAGCAAGTCTTTCCTTTTTTTAATTATGTTTATGGTGTTCATCGAGGAGGCGTGGGAGATCGGAGGGAGGTGTATAAAAGGCCCATCAGTCGGAGCGGCGGGAGTTCGTCGAGGAGGCGTGGGAGATTGGAGGGAGGTGTATAAAAGGCCCATCAGTCGGAGCGGCGGGAGTTCGTCGAAGAGGCCAGCTGGTGCAGCTGCAGCAGGGAGAGAAGGCAAAAAAGAAGTAGAAAGAATCGAAGGATGACGTCACAGCCAAGGGGGTAAGTGATTGGCTGGTGATTGGTGAGTAGTTTTTATTTTTCTTTTCCTTTATCAGTATGTAACCTTAATCATTGTTGTTGCCAAATTAAGTTAATCTAGGGGTTAAGTCATGGCAGGAGAGATCGGACACATGTCATGCATCTCCTGTGCTATGTGGGAACTCGGGGACGCTTCCATTGTCCCTGACGACTACATGTGCGGGAAGTGTATCCTGCTGCAGCTCCTGACAGACCGCATTGTGGCACTGGAGCTGCGGGTGCTTTCACTCTGGAGCATCTGCGATGCTGAGGATGCCGTGAATAGCAGGTCATACCGCAGGTAAAGATTACACAGACAGATAGGGGATGGGTGACCAGCAGGAAGAGCAATGGAACGAAGGTAGTGCAGGGGTTCCCTGCGGTCATCCCCCTCCAAAACAGATACACCGTTTTTGGGTATTGTTGGGGGGGATGACTCATCAGGGGAGGACAACAGCAGCCAAGTTCATGGTACCGTGGGTGGCTCTGCTGCACAGGAGGGCAGGAAAAAGAGTGGGAGAGCTATAGTGGTAGGGGATTCTATTGTAAGGGGAATAGATAGATGTTTCTGCGGCCACAATCGAGACTCCAGGATGGTATGTTGCCTCCCTGGTGCAAGGGTCAAGGATGTCTCGGAGCGGCTGCAGGACATTTTGGAGGGGGAGGGCCAGTTGCCGTGGTGCATATAGGTACCAACGATATAGGTAAAAAACGGGATGAGGTCCTACAAGCTGAATTTAGGGAGCCAGGAGTTAAATTAAAAAGTAGGACCCCAAATCTCAGGATTGCTCCCAATGCCACGTGCTAGTCAGAGTAGCAATTGCAGGAGAGCTCAGATGAATATGTGGCTTGAGGAGTGGTGCAGAAGGGAGGGATTCAAATTCCTGGGACATTGGAACCGGTTCTGGGGGAGGTGGGACCAGTACAAACCAGATGGTCTGCACCTGGGCAGGACCGGAACCAATGTCCTGGGGGGAGTGTTTGCTCGTGCTGTTGGGGAGGGGTTAAACTAATATGGCAGGGGGATGGGAACCTATGCAGGGAGACTGAGGGAAGTAGAATGGGGGCAGAAGCAAAAGATAGAAAGAAGAAAAGTAAAAGTGGAGGGCAGAGAAACCCAAGGCAAAAATCAAAAAGGGCCACATTACAGCAAAATTCTAAAGGGGCAAAGTGTGTTAAAAAAACAAGCCTGAAGGCTCTGTGCCTCAATGCGAGGAGAATTCGTAATAAGGTGGACGCAGGCAGTTATTAACGAATATGATATAATTTGCTCCAGGATGACCAAGGCTGGGAACTCAACATCCAGGGGTATTCAACATTCAGGAAGGATAGACAGAAAGGAAAAGGAGATGGGTTAGCGTTGCTGGTTAAAGAGGAATTTAATGCAATAATAAGGAAGGATATTAGCTTGGATGATGTGGAATCGGTATTGGTGGAGCTGCGGAATACCAAAGGGCAGAAAACGTTAGTGGGAGTTGTGTACAGACCACCAAACAGTAGTAGTGAGGTTGGGGACAGCATCAAACAAGAAATTAGGGATGTGTGCAATAAAGGTACAGCAGTTATCATGGGCAACTTTAATCTACATATAGATTAGGGCTAACCAAACTGGTAGCAATACGGTCGAGGAGGATTTCTTGGAGTGTATTAGGGATGGTTTTCTAGACCAATATGTCGAGGAACCAACTAGAGGGCTGGCCATCCTAGACTAGGTGATGTGTAATGAGAAAGGACTAATTAGCAATCTTGTTGTGCGAGGCCCCTTGGGGAAGAGTGATGTAGTTAATTCATAGACTCGGGTCCTGAACTTAAGGAAAGGTAACTTCGATGGTATGAGGCGTGAATTGGCGAGAGTAGACTGGCGAGTGATACTTACAGGGTTGACGGTGGATAGGCAATGGCAATCTTTTAAAGATCACATGGATGAACTTCAACAATTGTACATCCCTGTCTGGAGTAAAAATAAAATGGGAAAGGTAGCTCAACCGTGGCTAACAAGAGAAATTAAGGATAGTGTTAAATCCAAGGAGGAGGCATATAAATTGGCCAGTAAAAGCAGCAAACCTGAGGACTGGAAGAAATTTAGAATTCAGCAGAGGAGGACAAAGGGTTTAATTAGGAGGGGAAAATAGAGTATGAGAGGAAGCTTGCTGGGAACATAAAAACTGACTGCAAAAGCTTCTATAGATATGTGAAGAGAAAAAGATTAGTGAAGACAAACATAGGTCCCTTGCAGTCAGATTCAGGTGAATTTATAATTGGGAGCAAAGAAATGGCAGACCAGTTGAACAAATACTTTGGTTCTATCTTCACGAAGGAAGACACAAATAACCTTCCGGAAATACTAGGGGACCTGGGTCTCGTGAGAAGGAGGAACTGAAGGAAATCCTATTTAGGTGGGAAATTGTGTAAGGAAATTGATGGGATTGAAGGCTGATAAATCCCCAGGGCCTGATGGTCTGCATCTCAGAGTACTTAAGGAAGTGGCCCTAGAAATAGTGGATGCATTGGTGATCATTTTCCAACAGTCTATTGACTCTGGATCAGTTGCTCTGGACTGGAGGGTAGCTAATGTAACACCACTTTTTAAAAAAGGAGGAAGAGAGAAAACGGGTAATTATAGACCGGTTAGCCTGACATCAGTAGTGGGGAAAATGTTGGAATCAATTATTAAAGATGAAATAGCAGCGCATTTGGAAAGCAGTGACAGGATCGGTCCAAGTCAGCATGGATTTATGAAAGGGAAATCATGCTTGACAAATCTTCTAGAATTTTTTGAGGATGTAACAAGCAGAGTGGACAAGGGAGAACCAGTGAATGTGGTATGTTTGGACTTTCAAAAGGCCTTTGACAAGGTCCCACATAAGAGATTGGTGTGCAAAATCAAAGCACATGGTATTGGGGGTAATGTACTGACGTGGATAGAGAACTGGTTGGCAGACGGAAAGCAGAGAGTCGGGATAAACGGTTCCTTTTCAGAATGGCAGGCAGTGACTGGTGGAGTGCCCCAGGGCTCAGTGCTGGGACCCCAGCTATTTACAATATACATTAATGATTTAGATAAAGGAATTGAGTGTAATATCTCCAAGTTTGCAGATGGCACTAAACTGGGTGGCGGTGTGAGCTGTGAGGAGGACGCTAAGAGGCTGCAGGGTGACTTGGACAGGTTAGGTGAATGGTCAAATGCATGGCAGATGCAGTATAATGTGGATAAATGTGAGGTTATCCACTTTGGTGGCAAAAACACAAAGGCAGAATATTATGTGAATGGCGGCAGATTAGGAAAAGGGGAGGTGCAATGAGACCTGGGTGTCATGGTACATCAGTCATTGAAAGTTGGCATGCAGGTACAGCAGGTGGTGAAGAAGGCAAGTGGTATATTGGCCTTCATAGCTAGGGGATTTGAGTATAGGAGCAGGGAGGTCTTACTGCAGTTGTACAGGACCTCACCTGGAATATTGTGTTCAGTTTTGGTCTCCTAATCTGAGGAAGAACGTTCTTGCTATTGAGGGAGTGCAGCGAAGGTTCACCAGACTGATTCCCAGGATGGCAGGACTGACATATGAGGAGAGACTGGATCGACTGGGCCTGTATTCACTGGAGTTTAGAAGGATGAGAGGGAATCTCATAGAAACATATAAAATTCTGACGGGACTGGACAGGTTAGATGCAGGAAGAATGTTCCCGATGTTGGGGAAGTCGAGAACCAGGGGACACAGTCTAAGGATAAGGGGTAAGCCATTTAGGACTGAGATGAGGAGAAACTTCTTCACTCAGAGAGTTGTTAACCTGTGGAATTCCCTGCCGCAGAGAGTTGTTGATGCCAGTTCATTGGATATATTCAAGAGGGAGTTAGATATGGCCCTTTCGGCTGAAAGGGTCAAGGAGTATGGAGAGAAAGCAGGAAAGGAGTACTGCGGTGAATGATCAGCCATGATCTTATTGAATGGTGGTGCAGACTCGATGGGCCGAATGGCCCACTGCTGCACCTATTTTCTATGTTTCTATATCATTATATTCCTGACATGCCATCTTTCATCTTGTGCTTCATCTCACCATGAAATACTGGGCCGTAAATTGCGGCATCTCCAGGTGCGTGCGATGTGCGCATATGCCCAAAGAGGCCCCTCCAGTTCCGTGTTTAGGCACGCCAAGCGCATGCAACTAAACCCGGCACTTGCAATCTGTCAAAATTTCTCCCTGGGAGAAGGCCTTCGCAGGCGGAGAGTGGACTCTTGCCCAGTGGATGTCCTTCAAACTCTCGCGCCTGGTAAAAGCAGGTGTAAGAACTGCTTTTACCCAGCGTAAGAGTTTTAAAAGATAGAAAAAATAACTTATTTTTATATTAAAAACCCTGCCCATGAAGGTAAGTTTAAATTTAACACGATTAAAACATTTTAAAAAAAATTAAAAATAATAAAATTTTTTCTAAAATGTTGAATTTAATTTAATTTCTATAACTTTTTTAAAACGTGAAGTTTTCTTTTTATTTATGTGTACGCTTTTTTGTTTTTAGGTGTATTTTCATTTGATATTAATGGGAGCTTGGAGCTCCCATTACCAAGAATGAGAATACTACATTGTGATTGGTGGTTCAGGCCCACCTGATCCCAGGAAGTGCTTACGCTCCCTGGGATCACATGGGCTGGGCTGCGCAGCTAGGCCTGGGACCTGAAGTCTACATTGGAGCGGGACCACCAGGTAATTTCAGATTTTTTTTTGTGGCAGAAGCATCCGCCTACGGGAAGCCTCCAATCCACAATTTGTGGCCCACTGTATTTGTGGGACTTAAAAATCAAATTTGCATTAAGGAATCAAAACAAATCCAAACATTTTCCCAAAAATATTAGCGTAAAATTCAGAAATATGGAATGGTGTCTAATAATTATAACACAACATTAAAGTGTTATTATGTACATTGCAAAAGAAATGGATGCAAAACCTTGTTCCCCTTTGAGAGCTTTGGAGGTTCCCTTTCTGACATTCCAAATGGTGCTAAAGGGAAATATCCCAGAATTGTGCCATGTAGAATCGTAGAATCCTAGAATGGTTATAGCACAGAAGGAGGCCATTCAGCTCGTTCCACTCCCCGTCCCTTCCCTGTGGTCCTGCAAATTCTTTTTCTTTCAGGTACTTATCTAATTCCGTTTCGAAGGTCATAGTTGAATCTGCCTTAACCACCCCTTCAGGCAGTCCATTCCAGATCTTAACCACTCGCTGCATAAAAAAGTTTTTCCTCATGTCACCTTAAAGCTGTGTCCTTTGGTTCTCGACCCTTCTGCCAATGGGAACAGTTTCACGCTTTCTACTCTGTCTCGACTCCTCATGATTTTGAACACCTCTATCAAATCTCCTTTCAGCCTTCTCTGCTCTAAGGAGAACAACCCCAACTTCTCCAGTCTATTCACGTAATTGAAGTCCCTCATCCCTGGAACCATTCTTGTAAATCTTTTCTACACCCTCTCTAAGGCCTTCACAGGAGGTTTTTGCGAATGCATGGAGTCCAATTCGAAGGAGTACTTCCCTACAGAATACTAACTCGGAATTTGGTGAAGGAAAGTGAGGGAACTTGGTGCATTAAGGGAAGTGGTGCTGTTCTGGTATTTTAAAAAACATAGAGCGGTCCGAGAGAGGGAGCATGAGACAGCGAGACCTGAGTGCTGAAGTCTAGAGGCATTGATTAAAATTAATAGTTTAAACAAGATACTAAGTAGATTCTAAAAGAGTGAATAGAGATTTTGTAGATCATGAATGGGCAGCTGAGACCTGTTGCTTGCAATTCCTGCGCCATGTGGGAGCTTCAGGACACTTCATGTCTCTTGGGGGACCACGTGTGTAGGAAGTGTTTCCAGCTGATTGAGCTCGAGCTCAGGGTTTCTGTGCTTGAGGGGTAGCTGGAGTCACAGTGGAGCATCAGGGAGGCTGAGAGTTTCCTTGACCATACGTTCCAGAAGGAGGCCACCCCATAGGCAGAGAGAGTTCAGGATAGTAAATGGGTGGTCATCTGGAAGAGTAGGAAGAGGCAGGAAGTGCAGACAGAAAATTTTGGGTTGTGTGGCACTCTCAAACTAGTACTCAGCATTGGAGACTGCTGGGAGTGAAGAGGAAAATAAGACTGGCAAAGAGAGAATATGAGAATAGAATAGCAGTTAACATAAAAGGGTACCCAAAAATCTTTTACCGGAATGTAAATAGTAAGCGGGTAGTAAGAGGCGGGTTGAGGCCTATTAGGAACAAAGAAGGCGCCGGACAAGGCTAGAATACTCAATGAGTACTTTGTATCGGTGTTTATTACGGAAGAGGATGCTGACTAAATATCGATAGAAGCGGAGATTGTAGAGGTAATGGATGGGGTGAAAATTGATGGGCGGGATGTACTGGATAGGCTGGATATACTTAGAGTGAATAAGTCGCCTGGCCTGGATGGCTTGCATCCCAGGTTGCTAAAGGAAGTGGGAGTGGAGACAGAGAAAGGGCTTGCCATAATCTTCCAATTTTCCCTAGATGCGGGGGAGGTGCCAGAGGATTGGAAAGTGGCAAATGTGACACCCTTGTTCAAGAAAAGGTGCAAGGACATTCCTAGTAACTACAGGCCGGTCAGTTAAACATCAGTGGTGGGCAAGGTTTTAGAAACAATAATCAGGGAAAAAATTAACAGGCACTTGGAGAGGTTTAAGTTCATTAAGGAGAGCCAGCATGGATTTATAAAAGGCGGATCGTGTTTGACTAATCTAACTGAATTTTTTGATGAAGTAACAGAGAAGGTTGATGAAGGGAATGCAGTGGATGTTGTCTCTATGGATTTTAAGAAAGCATTTGACAAAGTACCACTTAAAAAGCTGGTTATCAAAATTGAGGCTCATGGAAAGAGTGTCAGTGTCAGCTTGGATAAAAAATTAGCTTAAGGACAAAAAAAAGCGAGTGTTGCTAAATGGTTGTTTTTCAGACTGGAGGATGGTAGACAGTGGTGTTCCCCAAGGATCAGTGGTCGGATCACTGCTTTTTTGAAATATATAAATGACTTGGATATTGGAATACAGAATAAAATTTCAAAATTTGCCGATGATACCGAACTTGAAGGTGTGGCAAACAGTGAGGATGCTCCTAATCGACTGCACCAGGACATAAATAGGCTAGCAGAATCGGCAGGCAATTGGCAGATGGAATTTAATACAGAGAAGTGTGAGGTGATGCCTTTTGGCAGAAGGGATAGGGAGAGGCAATATAGACTTAATGGCACAGTTCTAAAGAGTGTGCAGGGAGAGCGGGACCTGGGGGTTCATGTGTCTAGATCTTTGAAGGTGGCAGAACATATTGAGAGAATAGTTAGCAAAGCATATGGGATCTTGGGCCTCATAAATAGAGATATTGAGTACAAAAGCAGGGAAGTTATACTGAACCTTTATAAAACTTTGGTTAGGCCACAACTAGAGTATTGGTCACAAAACTTTAGGAAGGATGTGAAGGTCCTTGAGAGGGTGCAGAGGAGATTTACCAGAATAGTTCCAGGGATGAGGGATTTTAGCTACAGGGTTAGGTTGGAGAAGCTGGGGTTGTTCTCCTTGGAGCAAAGGAGTTTGAGGGGAGGTTTGATAGAAGTGTACAAGATTATGACGGTTTGGATAAGGCAGACAGAGAAAGACTGTTCCCATTAGCTGATGGTACAAGGACTAGGGGACATAGATTTAAGATTTTGGACAAGAGATGCAAGGGGATTTGGTGAAGAACTTTTTTACAAAGCGAGTGGTAATGACCTGGAACTCACTGCCAACGAGGGTGGTGGAAACGGAGACGATCAATGATTTCAAAAGGAAATTGGATAGGCACTTGAGGGAAATAAACTTGCAGGGCTATAGGAATAGAGCGGGGGCATGGAACTGACTGGATTGCTCTCGAGAGCTGGCATGGACTCAATGGGCCATATGGCCTCCTTCTGTGCCACAATGAATATGACTCTATGACATCCTTCCTAAAGTGCAGTGCCCAGAATTGGACACAATACTCCATTTGAAGCTGAATCAGCGTTTTATAAAGGTTCATCATAATTTCCTTGCTTTTGTAATCTATGCTTCTATTTACGAAGCCCAGGGTCCCACATAATTTTTTTAACCGCTTTCTCAACCTGCCCTGCCACCTTCAACGATTTGTGCATATATATCCCCAGGTCTCTCTGTTCATGCAACCCCTTTAGAATTGTACCCTTTAGTTTAAGTATTCATTTAAATTTGGGACCATAAAGCATGAAATGGGTACAAGCAATCTCAGCACACTAAATGCAGCAGATTTCAGAATAGTCACAGGGCCTGGTCTGCCAATTATCGAGTTCCTCTGCACCCATTGTCTAACTGCTCTCCAGGGGCACAGCACCACAGACTTGGCCCTTCAATTTCTAGGTGGTATGCTGTTCCATAGGTCTTCTGTGTAGACATAAATTAAACAAGCATTGAGAGTAGTCACCAGGCGATTTTCTTCATTTCTGTTTTAAGTTGTGAGTAAATACCCTGATGCTGTACGCAGCCTTTAAAAATGCATCGATGTTTTACTTTGTTTCTGAGATTAGAGTCTGGGATTTCTGCTTCTATGGTCACCAGCCTGGAATTTTCACCCGATTCACTTTAATGGGTGAAAATAGCGGCTTGAGAACTGCAGTAGACAAGATCACTTCAGCATATAAAAACCACAAAAATTCTTTGATACTCTTTTTCAGGTATCAGAGTATTCGCCGAACAATGACTAGTGAGCGGTCTGAGGACACTGGCCAAGCCAGTGGCATTGATACAGGAGCAGGAGATGAAAGTCATTTTGCTCATTTTAGTTCAGGTAAAGTGCCAAATATTCTCCATTCATTGCTGCATGTTTGGGTTAAAATGTAATAATTGAATAAGAATGTGGAAATGGGAAGCCAAATAAAGGTAGTTTATATTGATTTTTTTTTAAATCAATAAAATGTTCTATGCTTGCATATACATAGTAGGAACTCATTTGTAACAATAGCTTGGAATTTACTGAAAAATAACAGCGTGTGAGCTATGCACAGCCATGTAAATGTGTATATTGTCAGCACTTGTGGTAAGGAAGAGATATCCCGTGAATTGTGAATTGCAGTTTGTTTCACAAAAACGGCACTTACACCAACTTATAGGACAAAAGGTTTTTGAGCTGAAGGGTGCATGAAAAAGTTCAATTAATTGGGCACCCCGCGAGATACCCTTCTCCAGCAAAGTCCAGCCCTTTAAATCCAACATCTTTAGTTATAAAATCTTTGTCAATCTCACTGTTCTAGATTAATAGTAACAGCTCACTCTATCTGAGCAATACAAGATGAAGCCTTTAGGAACTTTGTTCCTCTTTGATTTGAATAATTTCTATTGAAGTATATCTGTAATAAATGTATGAAGATGCCCTGTTTGCTTTTCATTTTAATGAATGATCAAAAACCATTTTTGTTTCTCAAGCTATTCGCATTGACGTTCTTTACATTTCGCATAACAAGTACAGACATGGTGATTCCACTTGCTCGTGGGAAATCACACTTGTTCCAGACAGAGGTTTCATGACTGAAGGTGTCAGAATTTGTTAACCTCCAAAAATTGTCAGCGAAGTTCATTGCCCTACCACCCAAAACAATTAAGAAATGCGATTGTAGCCTGGCGCCAAGCATGGGGTATTCTAGAATTCGAAGACTTACTGAACTATCCTAGTACTTTTGAATTTTGGCTGTTCTATGCCTGGCTTGGGAATGACTGATCGTAACATTGGAGTCTACATTTCCAATCATGTTATTTTAATGCCAGAATGGCAATCATTTTAAATAGGTTAATGTGGTATTAAAATAATGCTTATTGGAAAATCTAAGTTTGTGTGTCCAAGAGAAACATGTCGCATTCTCTTGCATGAACAGCTTCACTTTAAACAGCAGAAATTCCATAAAAGATCTAAAAAAATATACTGTAAAACTCAGTTAGAGTGCTAGACCCAAAGATCTCATTGCACGATAGAACATAAGAACATAAGAAATAGGAGCAGGAGTAGGCCATTTGGCCCCTCGAGCCTGCTCCGCCATTTAATAAAATCATGGCTGATCTGATGTTGGGCTCAGTTCCACTTCGCTGCCCACTCCCCATAACCCTTCACTCCTTTATCGTTCAAAAATCTGTCTATCTCAGCATTAAATATATTCAGTGACCCAGTCTCCACAGCCCTCTGGGGCAGAGAATTCCACAGATTTCCCACCTTCTGAGAAGAAATTCTTTCTCGTCTCAGTTCTAAATGGGTGACCCCTTATTCTTAAACTAGGTCTCCTAGTTCTAGTTTCCCCCACGAGTGGAAACATCCTCTCTGCATCTACCTTGTCGAGCCCCCCTCAGTATCTTATATGTTTCAATAAGATCACCTCTCATTCTTCTCCACTCCAATGAGTATAGGTCCAACCTGCTCAACTTTTCTTCATAATTCAACCCCTTCAACTCCGGAATCAACCGAGTGAACCTTCTCTGAACTGCCTCCAATGCAAGTATATCCCTCCTTAAATAAGGAGACCAAAACTGTACGCAGTACTCTCGGTGTGGTCTCACCAATACCCTGTACAGTTGTAGCAGGACTTTCCCCCAGGTCCCTCTGTATGGTACCATTTCGTAATCTCTCGCCATTTAAATAATAATTTGCTTTTTTATTTTTCCTGCCAAAGTAGATAACATCATACTTTCCCACATTATACTCCATCTGCCAAATGTTTGCCCACTAAACTTAGCCTGTCTATATCCCTTTGCCGATTCTTTGTGTCTTCATAACTTGCTTTCCCACCCACCTTTGTATCATCAGCAAACTTGGATACATTATACTCGGTCCCTTCATCCAAGTTATTAATATAGATTGTAAACAGTTGATGCCCCAGCACCGATCACTGTGACACCTCACTAGTTATTGTTTGCCAACTGGAAAATGACCCATTTATCCCGACTCTCTGTTTTCTGTTAGTTAGCCAAACATCTATCCAAACTAATATATTACCCCCAAAGCCGTGAGCTCTTATCTTGTGCAATAACCTTTTATGTGGCACCTTATTGAATGCCTTCTGGAAATCCACTGGTTCCCCCTCAGCTACCCTGCTCAATACATCCTCAAAGAACTCCAGCAAATTTGTCAAACATGATTTCTCTTTCATAAAACTATGCTGACTCAGTTTGACTATATTATGCTTTTTCCAAATGTCCTACTACTGCTTCCTTCATAATGGACTCCAGCCTTTTCCCAATGACAGATGTTAGGCTAACTGGTATATAGTTTCCTGTGCGCAAAATTAAGGTACATGGTATTGGGGGTAATGTATTGACGTGGATAAAGGACTGGTTGGCAGACAGGAAGCAAAGAGTGGGAATAAACGGGTCCTTTTCAGAATGGCAGGCAGTGACTAGTGGGGTACCGCAAGGTTCAGTGCTGGGACCCCAGCTATTTACAATATATATATTAATGATTTAGACAAAGGAATTGAATGTAATATCTCCAAGTTTGCAGATGACGCTTAACTGGGTGGCAGTGTGAGCTGTGAGGAGGATGCTAAGAGGCTGCAGGGTGACTTGGACAGGTTAGGTGAGTGGGCAAATGCATGGCAGATGCAATATAATGTGGATAAATGTGAGGTTATCCACTTTGTTGGCAAAAACTGGAAGGCAGATTATTATCTGAATGGTGACAGATTAGTAAAAGGGGAGGTGCAACGAGACCTGGGTGTCATGGTACATCAGTCATTGAAAGTAGGCATGTAGGTACAGCAGGTAGTAAAGAAAGCCTTCATGGCGAGAGGATTTGAGTATAGGAGCAGGGAGGTCTTACTGCAGTTGTACAGGGCCTTGGTGAGACCACATCTTGATTATTGTGTGCAGTTTTGGTCTCCTAATCTGAGGAAGGATTATTGAGGGACTGCAGCGAAGGTTCACCAGACTGATTCCCGGGATGGCAAGACTGACATATGAAGAAGACTGGATCAACTAGGCTTATATTCACTGGAATTTAGAAGAATGAGAGGGGATCTCATAGAAGCATATAAAATTCTGACAGGATTGGACAGGTTAGATGCAGGAAGAATGTTCCCGATGTTGGGGAAGTCCAGAACCAGGGGTCACAATCTAAGGATAAGGGGTAAGCCATCTAGGACCGAGATGAGGAGAAACATTTTCACCCAGAGAATTGTGAACCTATGGAATTCTCTACCACAGAAAATTGTTGAGTCCAGTTCATTGGATATCTTCAAACGGGAGTTAGATGTGGCCCTTATGGCTAAAGGGATCAGGGGGTATGGAGAGAAGGCAGGAGTGGGGTATTGAAGTTGCATGATCTGCCATGATCATATTGAATGATGGTGCAGGCTCAAAGGGCCGAATGGCCTGCTCCTGCACCTATTTTCTATGTTTCTATGTTGCCTGCTTTCTGTCTCCCTCATTTTTTAAATATGTGCACTACATTTGCGTATTTCCAATGCGCTGGGACCTCTCCAGAATCCAGGGAATTTTGGTAGATTGCAATCAATGCATCCACTATCTCTGCAGCCACTTCTTTTAAGACCCTAGGATGCAGGCCATCAGGTCCAGCTTTAGTCCCATTATTTTACTGAGTATTTTTTCTTTAGTGATAATGATTGTTTTAAGTTTCCCCCTCCCTATAGCCCGTTGATTATCTATTTTTGGGATGTTTTTAGTATCCTCTCTAGTGAAGACCGATACAAAGTATTCGTTCAAAGTCTCTGCCATTTTCCTGTTCCCCATTATTAATTCCCCAGCCTTATCCTCCAAGGGACCAATGTTTACTTTAGCTACTCTCTTCCTTTTTATATAAATGTAGAATCTCTTACTATCTGTTTTTATGTTTCTTTCTAGTTTACTCTCATAATCTATCTTCTCTCTATTATTTTTTTAATTCTCCTTTGCTGGTTTTTAAAAATTTCCCAATCCTCTGGCCTCCCACTAATCTTGGCAACATTGTATGCCATTGTATTCAATTTGACACCATCCTTTACTTCCTTAGTTTGTCGCAGATCGTTCTCTGTTCTCTGAAAGTCTTTCCTTCGCACTGGAATATATTTTTGTTGAGAGTTATGAAATATCTCCTTAAATGTCTGCCAATGCTTGACAACCGTCTTACTTTAACCGATTTTCCCAGTCCACTTTAGCCAACTCTGCCTTCATACTTTGTAATTGCCTTTATTTAAGATCAGGACTCTGGTTTGAGACCCAACTTTCTCACCCTCCAACTGATTTTGAAATTCAACCGTGCTATGATCACTCTTTCCTAGAGGATCCTTTACTATGAAATCGTTTATTAAGCCTGTCTCATTACACAGTACCAGATCTAAGATAGCTGCTTCCTGGTTTGTTCCACAATGTACTGTTCAAGGAAACCATTCCAGATACACTCTATGAACTGTTTCTCAAGGCTTCCTTGACCAATTTGATTTGTCCAATCAATATGGAGATTAAAATCGCCCATGATTATTGCCGTATCTTTCTTACAAGCCTCCATTATTTATTGACTTATACTCTGTCCAACAGTGTAGCTTACTGTTAGGGAGCCTGTAGACTACGCCCACCAGTGACTTTTTCCCCTTAACGGCCCTTAAATTCCGGTTGAGCTCTTCCCGCGGGCAAACGACAGAAAAAGAGAAAAAAGATGCACGCTTATCTGTTGCTGCTGCGCCTGTTGGAACTTCCGAGCCTGAGGCCTCTCGTGACTGTGCATTGCAGCGCGTGCACGTGGGGACGTGTGCAGGCCGGGAGCTGGAGACAGCGGCCAATCAGATGTAATATAGATTCTCATTCATAGTAAGTCCATAAGTCCGGAACTCCTATTACTATGAATGAGAACCCCCCCCCACTCCCCAAACACCCAAAACACAATAAAAAAGAGAAAATAAACTACATATTTAACATTCATTTAAATTAAAGTTGTTATAAAAAAAAATATTTTCCCAACATTTTTTAAAGTTTTTTAAATTAAGCCTTAAAATAAACTTACCGTAGTGGAGAGGGTTTTGAACAATAAAATGTGTTTTTATAATTTTATTTTAAAATGTTTTTGTGTATTTTTAAACAGTTGCGCCTGTAAAAGTAGGCTATACACCTGCTTTTTCAGGCGCAAGATTTTCAAGGGCATTTGCAGGGCAAGATATTCGTAAATATTCTCCCGAGATACAGAGGATCTGTCAAGCCAGAAACTTGACAGATAGGAAAAGCCGGTTTTTAGCGCATGTGCGTTGCGCGCTGAAAACCGGCTTTTCCGATGCCTTCCCGGGTCCGTAGGAACATCCTACAGACCCGGGACATCGGAATTTCAAGGCCAATATTTCTTATCTCCACCCAAACTGATTCCAGATCTTGATCTTTTGAGTCAATATAATTTCTCACTGTTGCATTGATCTCAGCCTTTATTAACTGAGCTACCTCACCTCTTTTCCCTTTCTGTCTAATCTGTCGAATTGTCACATACCCCAGAATATTCAGTACCCAGCCTTGGTCACCTTGCAACCATGTCTCTGTAATGGCTATCAGATCGTACCCATTTATATCTATTTGTGCCATCAATTCATCTGTCTTGTTACGAATGCTGCGTGCATTCAGGTAAAGAGCTTTTAATTTGATCTTTTTATCACTTTTTCCTGCTTTGACCCCATTTTCTGATTTATTTTTATACATTCTGTCCCATCCTGTCACACTCTGATTATCATTTCCCCCATCGCTATCCTGCTCTATTGCCTTCTCCTTTCTCTTTGACTTTTTAAATTTCCGCTCACCTGAACCCGCCCCCCGCTATTTAGTTTAAAGCTCTTTCTGCAGTCCTAGTTATTCAATTTGCCAGGACACTAGCCCCAGCACGCTTCAAGTGAAGCCCGTTCCAGTGGACAGCTCCCTCTTACCCCAGTACTGGTGCCAGTGCACCAGGAATCGAAACCCATTTCTCCCACACCAGTCTTCGAGCCACGTGTTCATCTCTCTGATCTTATTTACCTTATGCAAATTTGCTCGTGGCTCAGGTAGTAATCCAGAGATTATTACCTTTGTGGTTCTGCTTTTTAATTTAGCTCCTAGCATATTCCCTCAGCAGAACCTCTTTCTTTGTTCTACCTATGTCATTGGTATCCACATGGACCACGACAACTGGATCTTCCCCCTCCCACAGCTTAATTACAGCATTAATGAGCCGGGTGACATTATCCCTTTAAGATGATGTGTTTTTATGTTTTAATCACACAATAAGAGAGAAGATGGCACTAAGTTGGGTGGCAGTGTGAGCTGCAAGGAGGATGCTATGAGGCTGCAGAGTGACTTGGATAGGTTAGGTGAGTGGGCAAATGCATGGCAGATGAAGTATAATGTGGATAAATGTGAGGTTATCCACTTTGGTGGTAAAAACAGAGAGACAGACTATTATCTGAATGGTGACAGATTAGGAAAAGGGAAGGTGCAACAAGACCTGGGTGTCATGGTACATCAATCATTGAAGGTTGGCATGCAGGTACAGCAGGCGGTTAAGAAAGCAAATGGCATGTTGGCCTTCATAGCGAGGGGATTTGAGTACAGGGGCAGGGAGGTGTTGCTACAGTTGTACAGGGCCTTGGTGAGGCCACACCTGGAGTATTGTGTACAGTTTTGGTCTCCTAACTTGAGGAAGGACATTCTTGCTATTGAGGGAGTGCAGCGAAAATTCACCAGACTGATTCCCGGGATGGTGGGACTGACCTATCAAGAAAGACTGGATCAACTGGGCTTGTATTCACTGGAGTTCAGAAGAATGAGAGGGGACCTCATAGAAACGTTTAAAATTCTGACGGGTTTAGACAGGTTAGATGCAGGAAGAATGTTGGGGAAGTCCAGAACCAGGGGTCACAGTCTAAGGATAAGGGGTAAGCCATTTAGGACCGAGATGAGGAGAAACTTCTTCACCCAGAGAGTGGTGAACCTGTGGAATTCTCTACCACAGAAAGTTGTTGAGGCCAATTCACTAAATATATTCAAAAGGGAGTTAGATGAAGTCCTTACTACTCGGGGGATCAAGGGGTATGGCGAGAAAACAGGAAGGGGGTACTGAAGTTTCATGTTCAGCCATGAACTCATTGAATGGCGGTGCAGGCTAGAAGGGCTGAATGGCCTGCTCCTGCACCTATTTTCTATGTTTCTATGTCTATGTTTCTATGAAACATTTTTCTCAGAACATGCCACACTGGTATGCCTTTAACCATTGGGTCTGTGATGCTGGTGTTCACAGGAAAGCTGGTTGCTACTAAATTCTGTAAATATTCTAATCAACGAAAGTACAAAAGCAGCAGCATCTTCAGCTTACAAAAACAGCAACTTGATTTATTTAGCACTTTTAATATAGATAACAAATCACTTTACAGAAGGGTAATCAGAAAAAAAACAACATCGAGCACAATGAGGAGATTTTAGATGGGGTGACTAAAAGCTTGGTCAAATCGGTAGGTTTTAATGAGGTTTTTAAAAAGAGGGGAGAAAGGTGGAGAGGTTGAAGGAGGAAATTCCAAATCCTAGGCAACTAAATACATGACCGTCAATGGTAAAAAAAAAGAAAGACTTGCATTTATATAGCGCCTTTCATGACCACCAGACGTCCCAAAGCACTTTACAGCCAATGAAGTACTTTTTGAAGTGTAGTCACTGTTGCAGCAGTATTATGACGAATGGAGGAGCAAAGACTAAACAGTAGATTGTTTGAAAGTGCAGTTGTAAGTGACTTTGGGGAAAAAACATTCCAGGGATGGACAGAAAACGAGGTGGGATTGAAAGGAATAGGGGGATGTGAGTGCTGAGGGATACAAGGAAGTGATCAGAGATGGCCTCGTCTGTGATCGAGATAATGGGAGTAGAGAGGCAATATGTGATGGCAAAATCAAGTGGTCGCCGTGAATAACGGTAAGTGAGTTTATGTGGAGGGCGAGGTTAAGGGAGGACAGGAAGGCAGTGAAATCAGAGGAGAGAGGGCATGATGAGTTGATACGGAGATTTAAATCTCCGAGGGTGAGGAGTCACTCAGTGCAGAGGCTGAGGGAAGAAAGGAATGAGGATATCTTGGTTAGAAACCGAAGAGTGGGGCTTATGGGGTGATAGAGAACAAGGATTTTACAATAGAGGGGAGAAACAAGGTCAGATGCTCGAAGGTGGAGAAAATGCCAGAGGAGTAGGGGGGGAAACCATGGTGAGATTTGGTAACAAGTGCCACACAGCTACCACAACAGTTTAGGCAGACCAGGTGGAATGTATAGTCAGGCGGGAAGGCTTCAGTTAGCAGGCAAGGTGTCATTACCATGAGCCAAGTTTCTATCAAAGCCATGACATCAATGCAATCTTCCAATAAAATAACAGATGCCAATGGCATTGTTCACAACTGAACAGACATTCTGGAGGGAGATGCAGAGAGGGGTGGTTGATTCGCTGGAAGAATCCAAGGGAGAAACAAAGGTTGGGATGAGTAGAATGGGAAGGAGGTTGGCAGATTTAGCCCCAGTGGGCTGCTGACCGGGAAACTTAGTGGGACAGGAGGATGCGGAAAATGCGGTTGTTACTTATAAGGAGGCGGTGATATAGAAACATAGAAATATAGAAATTTACAGCGTAGAAGGAGGCCATTTCGGCCCATCATGTCCACGCCGGCCGACAAAGACGCACGGCCCTTGATCAGCAGCCCTAAAGATTACATATAAACCTATGAACAATGACGGAAAGGCAAAGAGCACCCAGCCCAACCAGTTCGCCTCACACAACTGCGACACCCCTTATACTAAAAACATCTACACTCCACCCCAACCGGAGCCATGTGATCTCCTGGGAGAGGCAAAAACCAGATTAAAAACTCAGGCCAATTTAGGGAGAAAAAAATCTGGGAAAATTCCTCTCCAACCCATCCAGGCGATAGAAACTAGTCCAGGAGATCACCCTGGCCGTATTCTATTCCCTGCAGTACTTGCCATTATATCTGCGCCGTCCAACAAAAGGTCTTCCAGTCTAATCCCAATTACCAGCTCGAGGTCCGTAACCCTGCAGGTTACGGCACTTCAAGTGCCCATCCAACCATCTCTTAAAAGTGATGAGGGTTTCTGCATCCACCTTTCTTCTAGAAAGCGAGTTCCAGATCCCCACAACCCTCTGTGTAAAGAAGCCCTCCTTCAAATTCCCTCTCAACCTTCCACCAACCACCTTAAAACTATGCCCCCTCGTAATAGACCCGTCCACCAATGGCAATAGACCCTTACTATCTACTATGTCCAGGCCTCTCAATATTTTGTACACCTCAATGAAGTCTCCTCTCAACCTCCTCTGTTCCAATGAGAACAAACCCAGCCTATCCAATCTGTCCTCATAACTAAGATTCTCCATTCCAGGCAGCATCATAGTAAATCTCCTCTGCACCCTCTCTAGTGCAATCATGTCCTTCCTATAATACGGCGACCAGAACTGCACGCAGTACTCCAGCTGTGGCCTAACCAAAGTATTATGCAATTTAAGCATAACCTCCCTGCTCTAATATTCTATGCCTCGGCCAATAAAGGCAAACATTCCGCATACCTTCTTAACCACCTTATCCACCTGGCCTGCTACTTTCAGGAATCTGTGGACAAGCACTCCAAGGTCCCTTTGTTCATCTACACTATTAAGTGGCCTACCGCTTAATGTGTATATCCTTTCCTTATTAGCCCTCCCAAAGTGCATCACCTCATACTTCTCTGAATTAAATTCTATTTGCCACTGCTCTGTCCACCTGACCAGTAGATTGATATTCTCCTGCAGCCCATGACTTTCCTCTTCATTATCAACCACACAGCCAATTTTAGTGTCATTGAACCCTTTGGAGAATGCACAGAGGGTAGCCTTGTTCTTATACAAGGGGAATTCATTCCTGAGATAGTGGCAGAGGAATAATGAGGGTAGGTACTGGGGTTGGGGTGGGGCAAGTACCCAAGAGCGGACAAATGAAAGGTGGCATGGCAGAGGAAAGCCTCGTGACCGTCTCTCTGGGATCACTTGCTCAAGATATCTGAGGGCAACTTGCACCTGTGAAACTGTACCCCAGATCGTTCTTGGTGACAGAAAGGGGAGAAGACAGCAAAGAAGGGCCTAAGAGGGGTCAAGAGAGAAAAAAGGGAGATACAAATAATATAATTTTTTTTGAGCTAAAATTAGAGCATTAACTGTAAAGTGACTGGATTATAAACCTGATAACTGGGACACACACAGCTGATAACAATATGCTTCACATGCTCTGCTGTTACACCGCCATTTTTATTACTACACCACAAACTTCTTTGTTGCATTTAAAATATTTTCTCAAAGTTCTCTCCTCTTTCCATCAATTCCTGCCCCATTTCTCCTGAAGGTGTTGACTCATTGCTGGAGTGCAATTCCACAGGTGCTGGTTGCCCTCGGGTATCTTGAGGAAGTGGCCATTCTCTTATGTAATCCCAGAGAGATAGTCCACCAGGCTATTCATCTGCAGGGACATCATCACTGAGCCTCATTCCTGTCCTCACCCAATAGCCACACAAACATTTCCAACACAGATGTCGGGTAGTGATCAGGCACATGTTGATTTTTCCTCTCTAACCCAGTGATATTGAGGCTATTTGTGGTGTTTTTACTGCCACCCTGCCTGAGATCAACAAATGTAGTAGAGTTGAGTGATTGAACTTGAGGTCTTTCTAGCCTGTATGGTTCAGCTACTCACTGCATTAACCTGCTGAGGCAACAAAGATCCTGACGTCATACTGTTAATTTAGACTAAAAATTTAAATTGTTCCAGCAATAATGGTAGATTGGAAGTTTCCTCTCTGTCCTTAACAAGGTGACTTTAGGCAGCCTCAACCCAGTTCTTTATGGGCGTGGACCCACCACACAAGAATGCTCCTTATCTGGCACTACATTTTCAATCTCATTCAGAGAAGTCATAAGAATATCTGGTGTGGGAACATTTAGCTTATCCTGTGACTAGCACGAGATGGTTTGATGTTGACACTGGAGAGCCTATTTTTATCAATACATGATCCTGACAGGTTGCTGTAATCATTTGAAGCAAGTTGACAAAGTCATGCCTCCTGCCAAAGTAGAAAATGTTTTATTCTCCAACATGAATACTTTTCCCCCTGAAAAGTATAAAAAAATGCTAGAAGTCTAGCAAAAATTAAATTTGGAGCACCAAATCTAAAGATCTCAATGCATCACTTATCACAGACTTTTGCTTATGAACCCGATGATTTTACCCATTTAAGTAATCCCCGAAAGAGAGTGTGTCTGATTAAGTTTTAATTACACAAGGAGAAATATTCTGAAACAACTTCTCAGGATGTTAGCACTGGTTAACTTTAGATGACTTGTATTTTAATTTACTGTAGCGTTTATGGGCTCAATTTTGCCCAAGTCCGTTTTCTGGCGTATTGCCAGAGTTACGCCAGATGTTTAGGTCCAGAAATGCGGCAGAAAAACATGTCCAAACTTTCCCTGATCTTTATACTGCAATCCGGAGTCATGCAGCGTGACCAGTCACCTCGGGGCGGCGGGGTGGGAGTGGCGGTTGGATCCTGCTGTCTGCGCCAAAAAATGCAGTCGGGTCTTCTGCGCATGCGCGGGAAAAAAAGCTTACATTTTTGACGTCACTGCAATGGACGCGCATGTGCAGTACAGCTCTGAGTTGGCAGTCGGCCATTTTTAAAGAGCCAGTTGTGTGTGTGTTAGAGCATTGAAAAATTGCAGCTGCATGCAGAAGCAGTGCTGTGTGTCTGAGAGCTTTTGAAAAAGTGCTGTATGTGTCTGAGAGCAGCTGCAGCAGTGCAAGATGCAACGCGGACCAAGTACCAAGAATTTCTTGCTGGAAGAAGTGGAGGCACTAGTTACTGTGATTGAGAACAGATGGCAGGAGCTGGATACCAGCAGAGGTCACATAAAAGTTCCACCAATAGAAATGAAGAAACGCTGGAACCAAGTTGCAGAAGATTACTGCGCAGTGGTGAACACCACGAGATCTGGAAGCTAGTGTAAAAAGAAATGGCAGGACCTTGGTCAAGTAGTTAGTGTAAGTAATATTTTCATTTATTCAATGCAATTGTAAATGTGAGCAGCTATTTATGTCCCACCCAGCAGAAAGACACCCTCTCTAAAAAGTCGCATTTTCATCTTTGCAGAGGAAAGTGGCTCACAACAAAAGGGAAAGAACACGAACAGGAGGAGGCCCGGCAAATCTGCACCCACTGACACCCTTGGAAGAGAGGGTCGCTGCTTTGATGGGTCCAGCCTGGAGAAAAACAATCACCACTGCACAAGCTGGGCCCACACTCGAGGGAGAGGGTAAGTCATTCATCATGGTCCTTCAAATCAACCTGCTGCCTGGCCTCCTATGTATGGGCCTACTCATGCCACCCATCCTGCCCCCTCCTCTGCTGCTAACCATTTGGCTGTTCTGTTATATTTTGCAGAACTTGAGGCCAATCCTGAAGATGCAGAAGATTCAGAAGCGGACGAGCTTGGAGAACATCTTCCAATCCCACTCTCCAGACCAAGGACATGGGGGGAGGGGGAGGGGATGGAGCTGGATGAAGCTCCCACTGTTCTACTGACTTTGGAGGAGGTGCTGCCGTCAGCCCCTTCCGTGACTAGTGGTTTGAGTGTTGGTGGGACATTCCAGGTTTCGTATCTTCTGAGGTTGCAGGTCCCAGTGGTGGGGTGCAGCGAGGCACACCCAGTGTCCCATCGTCCCAGGCTATGGGTTCCATTGTTGGGGTGCAGCGAGGCACACCCAGGGCCCCATCATCCCAGGCTGCAGGTCCCAGTGTTGGAGTGCGAGCCATACCCATGGGGATGAGGGGAAGGAGAGCTCGACCACGCCCTCCTGAGATGCAGGATCTAACAGATGTGGTTCAGATGATGTCATTGAGTACGGAGAGCACTGATCTTACCTGATCACTCCTGGACACCATCAGTGGGGTGAGTGATGAGGTAGCGGGACTGTCGGGAGAAGTAACAACACTCGCCAGGACCATCAGTGAGGGAGTAGTGTCCATGAGGGAGGGAATGTCAGAGGTAGTGCAAACCACGGCACTGGCCATGAGGGAGGGAATGTCAGAGCTAGTGCAAACCATGGCACTGGCAATGAGGGAAGGAATGTCAGAGGTAGTACTTCTCATAAGAGAGGGAATGTTGCAGTCCGCTGAGACACTGTCAGGGTGCATGAGGGATGGCATGTGTGAGTTAGCTGCTGCAATAAGGGAACATACCCAGACCCCGCGCCCATTGACAGAATCAACTGCCACTCCCACTGCATTCCCTACATCAGCCTCTGAAGAGCCTCAAGCTGGGCCCTCCAACTTGCCGCCTGATGCTGACGCCTCCCATCGTCAAGAGGTGATCAGTACCCGAGATATTAGAAGGAATAAGCTTGGTACCAAACCCAAAATCACTGTGCCACTGCCTGCGGGCAGGGGTGCTGGAGAGTCCCAGACCAAGCGCAGTGGGCGGCCGGTCTTAGACTAAGGGGGATGAGAGATGGGTGCAGCCTTTCTTTGCTGCTGTTGTTGTTATTATTATTGTTATTGTTGTAATTAAAAGTTTTTTGTAAGCTATGTAAATTTACAAGTTTAGAAGTAATCTTAAAGTTTTTAAGTGATCTTAGAATGATATTAAAGTAAAGTTTGATACAAGAATAATTTTATTAAAGTTAAGTTAAGTACATTGTAAACTTTTGAATAAAATATATTTTACATTAAAACTGAGTCATGTTCCACTAACACAACGCAACGCAACAGCTCCAAACAGTAAACATGGTCCATGTGGAATAGTTGTCGCTGAGCCCTCAGGCATCAGTAAAGCGTTCATGGATGAGCTGCTGGCACAAGGCTTGAGCAATCGTTAAAGAGGCACGATGGCCCGCCCTCCTCTGACGTCGTGCTCCGGCCTCAGGCACTTGCATGGCTTCCTCATCCTCGTCATCCTCTTCCTCCTCCTCCTGCTCGTCAGCTGCATCGTCCACATCATTATCATCAGCCACTCTCACCGCAGGTGGGTCTTCCACTATCAGGTGCTGCTGCCTCATGATGGCTAAGTTATACAGCATGCAGCACACAACAGTGAACTGACCGACAATCTCAGGGGAGTACAGTAAGTTGCCTTCAGAAAGGTCCAGTCATCGAGAAAACTGTTTCAAAAGGCCAATGATCCTCTCAATGATGCTGCGCATCGCAATGTGCGACATGTTGTATTGACGGTCAGCTTTCGTCCAGGTTACGTGTAGGGGCGTCATGAGCCAGGTGGCGAGGCCGTACCCTTTGTCTCCCAGTAGCCAGCTCTGCCCTTCTGGCTGTTGTTCAAACATGACAGATATAACACTGTTGCTTAGGATGAACGCATCATGGGTGCTGCCAGGTTATCTTGCATCGGCTGACATGATGCAATGCAGGTTGTCACTCACAACATGCACATTAATGGAGTGGAAGCCTTATCTGTTCCTGTATATCTCGGAATCCTGCAAAGGTGCTCGCAAGATGATGTGGGTACAATCAATGCAGCCCTGTACCCTTGGGAAGCCAGCAATCCTTGAGAAGCCCAAAGCCCCGTAATCCATTGCTTGGGCGGTCATGGGGAACTTGATGAAGTAATTCCTCCAAGCATACAGTGCAGCCGTGACCTGGCGAATGGAGACATGTGTTGCATTTTGAGAGATGGCGCATATATCCCCCAGTTGTAGCTTGAAACGATCCAGAGGCGTAGAATGAAAGTGCAGCTGTAACCTTCACTGATAAAGCAGTCCACCTGTCACTTCTCGGCTGCAGGTCTGGTCTCAGCAACTCACAGATCTCACGGACAACTTCTTTGCAGAAACGCGGCCTTCTGACACAGTCTGCATCACTCAGGTAGAAGTACGAACGCCTGTCTTAATGTACCCGAGGTGGGTAAGGCCTCCTGCCCAGTGGGCTCTGATGTTCCTGATGCGATGAGCTCTAATCAGTTGTCTCCTATGTAGCACTAATCAATTGTCTCCTATGTATATCATGATGCAGAAGGCTTGCACAAGGTATTGTCAGTATTGCCCCATACTTAAAGTTAAACTTTCAAAGAAGCTCAAAACGACGGGAAAGCAGGCAGCATAGGTTCGCAGTTTCTCTCTCCCCAAGGTCTGTATGGATGGACCCAAAGGTCTTGTGACCTCTCCTCTCTTCCCACCTCCGCCCCCCCCACCCCGAGTCTTGTAACCTCTCTCTCCCTCTCCCTCCCCCTCCCCGGGCACCAAACCTTCTGAATGAGAGGGGATCTCATAGAAACGTTTAAAATTCTGACGGGTTTAGACAGGTTAGATGCAGGAAGAATGTTCCCAATGTTGGGGAAGTCCAGAACCAGGGGTCACAGTCTAAGGATAAGGGTAAGCCATTTAGGACCGAGATGAGGAGAAACTTCTTCACCCAGAGAGTGGTGAACCTGTGGAATTCTCTACCACAGAAAGTTGTTGAGGCCAATTCACTAAATATATTCAAAAAGGAGTTAGATGTAGTCCTTACAACTAGGGGGAATCGAGGGGTATGGCGAGAAAGCAGGAATGGGGTACTGAAGTTGCATGTTCAGCCATGAACTTATTGAATGGTGGTGCAGGCTAGAAGAGCCGAATGGCCTACTCCTGCACCTATTTTCTATGTTTCTATGTTTCTATGATCGTCTGTCTCCGACCCGGGCCCCGGGTGAGTGCCTTCCTGGTCCACTCTGCTCCACTTCCCGCCCTTAGCCCAGGCCGAAGGGCTTGCTGGTCAGTCTGCTTTCTCCCCCGCTGACCCTCTCCGGGCCCCGAGTGAGTGCCTTCCCGGTTCGCTCCGCTTCCTGCCCCTAGCCCAGGCTGAATGACCTCCGATTTACTTACCTGCGCCGATTTCTTTAACTCTCCGCAAGGGTTTTCTCGAGAGGCCACATACGCCGGCCTAAGCAGAAATGGAGTAACTATCAGCTGGCCAAAGTCCACTAAATGGCCAGAATTGGTGTAGATGGCTGGTTACGCCTTCTTTAGATGAAAAAAAAACGTACCTAAAAAAAACTTAACGAAATGAGTTACGCTGATGCAACTTGATTGGGGAAATTGTGGATTTTTAAGTTAGGCCAAAAAAAGCAGCCTGCTCCAAAAAAACTGGGGAAAATTGAACCCATAGTATCTGTCTTAAAACTTGAAAATTCAAAACAATTTCCTGTTCATTTCTGTCTCTATTAATCAATCAAAATATGATCAAACAAGAGTGCTATATTTTCTTGAACATTTGCAACATTTTACATTGGCCCTCCTGCACAATAAATATTTTCTGACGGTTGTCCTGTTAAAAATGTAACAATCAACAAAATGTTGTTTAATAATGTGTGGTATAAAACAGAAAATGTTGATCATCACCTAATGAATTAAGACTGCAAGATGTCTGAAAATAGCATGTCTCGTTTAGGGCACAGAGTTATAATCATTCTATGACAAATATGTAAAATGGAGTTTAGCAGTTTTGACTTTCCCTTTGTCGCAACAGATTTCAGAAGAGAACCTACACTCTCTCACTCTGCATCCCGCTCCCGGATGAATTTGCTGCTGCAGTCTCCTCCTGTCAAATTCTTCACCAGCCCAGAATTCTTCACAGTGCTACATTCAAACCCTGTAAGAGAGCTATTCTGTTGTTTTATTTAACTAGATTTGCTGATTATGGTCGGAGCAAAGAGAACAGCTGCTGATCCTAGTTGCATCACATTCTAGTATCTGTAGACACCTTTTTTAAATGTGTTTGAGATCACATTAGAGACTTGAGCACTTTGGAGGAATGAGTGCTCCCAAGCATCTGGACAGATGACCTTCATGTTAAGCTGGTCCTTAGTACAAATTGGTGCACCCAAACATCCAACAAAGTGGCATACGTACTAAGCTAGTGGGCTGTCGTCGTGCTAAAATGTATCCTGTTAACTGGAGCTCTGCACATCAATATTATCCGCTTCCACACTCACTTCTCATACCATGTCACAATTTGGAAAATAATAAATATTACATATTTAACTGAGGATTAGTAAAACTAGACATTTTATTTACCCAAATGGATTAAACAAAGGTTTAGTAATCTTAATATAAAGTTTTAATTGAAAATGGTTCAGAAACTGCTGCATTGGGAATTTCCTGCCATCTGTCACTAAACTAGAAAGCACAACAAGGACACCCAGTTTAATTTGCAACAAAAGTATCCTGCAAATCATACCTTCTAAGTGTATTGATGTATTGGTAAGGGTTCGGATAAGAGCAACAAGAATAACTTTGACTTTAAAAAGTTTTAGATGCTCAGGAGATGCTCAAAGAATTTAACTTGTTTTCATTGAAGAAAATAAGTTTTAGAGAGAGACATGATGCTGTGGATGGTAGATATTGTGGATGGCTATTTAACTTGGTGCAATCACAGAATGAAAGAATATGAGTACAAAAATGGCAAGCTGAATCAAAATTAGGGATTTTTCTTTTCACTGAGTAATAGCTCTGTTGAATTGACTCTCATCAAAAATAGTTTATGCTCTATTGATTCAAATGTTTTTAAAAAGTAATTGGAGGGGTGTTTGAGTAAGACCATGAGTGAAGGACATCAGACACAGGTACAGATGATCAAATACTTCATGGAATATTATATTTCTGATTGTACTAGGACTATGCAAAATTTGTAAAATGTGAGTATATGAGAGGATTTTAAAAGATTTCATTGCAGATTATGTTTGCAACAATGCTATTCATTTAGCATTTTCTCTATCTTAAGTAAGACTTGTCTGAGAAATAGAAATTTCCTGATTATTCTTGTGCATTTTGAATTGTTTTTGATCAGCGTGCCTATCGAATGTTTACAACCAATACATGCTTGAAGCACATGATCACCAAAGTGAGGCGGGACGCCCATAACTTTGAGCGCTATCAGCATAATCGAGACCTGGTGGCATTTCTGAACTTATTTGCTAATAAACAACTGGAACTCCCAAGAGGCTGGGAAATGAAGCACGACCACCAGGGAAAGGTAAGTCGGACCCCAACATGGAAAAGATGTGCAAGGTTACTTGGTCAAAGTATGTGATGAAACTGCCATTTTTTGACATCATGCATTTTAGAATTAAGCCTACTTTAAAAATTTCTTATTGATAAACAATTTAATTTTAGAGTCAAAATGTACAAAAACCAGATATTTATTGATTTCAATCTTCAGAAATTGTGTGCACCTTATAAATAATTTGACCGCATTTGCACTGAGTTTTCAGGATTTATAACTTTTATCCTTAAGTTTAGTGATTTGATGAGAAAACTGAGGACTGATTGCTTCTGCTTCTTTTCCATGATCAAAAGTTTATCACCTCATTAGTTCAGTGCCAGGTTATTTTCCTGCTCCAGCAGGCCAAACACAAACTGCTGAAAAGCCTGGATCTACTGTGCTCAGCACATTTAGTTAAACCAACAAGGCTGATCCATATTAATGACCTGAACCAATGTTATACATAATAGGCTGGATTTTCCGTTAACTTGCGCAACATTTAGGGTGTGAAACGAGACACACTAGATTTTGCACCCTGGCAGAACTTTCGGCAATGGTTTTGCGGCGGAGGTAAAACTTACCGCCCCGCCACTGTCTTGACCGTTGTGATGACATAAATCACCGTGCATTGCTGCGCTAGTGCCCGGGGGGGGGGGGGAACTTTCAAACATTTTGTCCGATTTAGTGCCCGCCCAAGAACCTGCCCAGAAAAACCAGGGCACACCAGGCGCTAACGGCGCCATGTTGAAAGCAAAGGAGAAGGTCGCAGCTGTGAGCAATTAAAAGGATTGGGAGAAGATCGCTGCGTTAATGGATACTTTTGATTGTGAAGTTATATGTGAGTTTCTAGTTTGTTTTATGAAGGACATTTTAAAAGAAGGGGGCCATGCTAGGTCCCGAGCTGTTCATCCTGGCTGCTATTGCCATATGGCTTTAAGCTGGAAGAAGGCTTATTGTTGATCATTTGCAACGTAATCGAAGAGGTCGCAGATGTAGGGGGAGTAGGCCTTGCCTCCCCACGAGTTTACAGGGATCATCGCTCGTACCTTCAGCTCTCTGAAGCACAGTGCGTTAGAAGGCTCCGCTTCCGAAAAGAAGTGTTGAAAGAGATATGCATACAGGTGGACCTTCAACCTACCAGCAGCAACAGGATTGCACTGCCTTTCTATGCCTCCGGCTCCTTCCAGGCATCAGCGAGGGACACATTGCTGCATTCACCAGGTGACTAATGCACTGTACGCACACAGGATGGACTTCATAAACTTCCCAATGACCAGGGAGAACCAAAATGAGAGCTATCGGTTTTGGATGATTTGCTGGCTTCCCCAAGGTTCAGGGTGCTGTTGACTGTATGCACGTTGTCCTGTGAACACCTTTACAGAATCCAGAGATTTTCTCAAAACGAAAGGGATTCCACTCCCTGAACGCATAGATCGTCTTCGATCGTCTTCAGTGCATCATGGTAGTCAATGCCCAATATCCAGGGAGCATCCATGATGCTTTCATCTTGCGTGAGAGCAGTGTCTCACGCATGTTCCAACATCAACCACAAGGCTAGAGCTGGATGCTGGGGGACAAAGGTTACGGCCTCGCCACCTGGCTCATGACCCCCTCCGGAACCCTCAGACAGAAGCCGAGCATCGCCATAATGAGAGCCATGCAGCCACATGCAACATCATCGTCAAATAGGCAATTGGAGTGCTCAAGCAGTGCTTCTGATGCCTGGACCACTCTGGAGGCAGCCTGCGATACTCCCCTCAGCAGGTCTCTGAGTTCATTGTGGTGTGCTGCATGCTACACAACTTAGCCATCATGAGGGGACAGGAATTGCCACTGGGGGTTGCAGGACCACTCTCAGGAGAAAGAGGATGAGAAGGAGGAGGAGGAAGATAAAGAGGAGCCTGGTGAGGAATCCATACCACCACCACAATCTCCATCACAACTACAGGGGAGGCATCGTGGAGATTTTGCCGCTGCAAAAGCCTTATGTCGGCAGCTCATAATTGAACGCTTTGCTTGAAGAGTGAACGGCAGGTTTGAGCTTTGCCTGGCCATTCTATCCCACCATGTTGACGATTCCCTCTCTTACTCTGCAAATGAGTCACGACACAGGAATGGTTAAGGTGAACAAAAAAATGTATTAAACACTGTAACATTGTAAACTTTGTAATCTTCATTGTGAAACTTAAATAAAATAAAGTAATTAGCTGCATCCAGCAGTGTGATAATTCAAGAACATTATCAGAACATAATCTAGCATCAAGAACATAATCCAGCATTGTGATACTGTAACATAAATAAGATGTATTCAGTATCAAGAACAGAATCCAGCAGTGTGATACTATAACATCAATTCCTGCCCCACTATTTTTTCTCTCCGTCTTTTGCCCCCCCTTCCCTTCATCCCCCTCCCTTACCTGCTGCTCCTAATCAAAGTGGCACCAAGGCGTGCAGTAAGGCTGCCAGAGTGCTGTTGTGTTGAGGGGAGAGACAATGGAGATAGCATCTGGGGACGCATTGGACCAGCTCGTGGCATGGAAGGCTCGGCTTCTGACTGGCTAGCCTCTTCATCGGCATCGCCAGTCACAGGTGGTTTGGGTGACAACTGTTGCTGATGCTTGGTTGGCAACGACAGGGGGGGTGGTGGTGAGACGGAATGCTGTCCTCCGGAGGAATGACACCATCTCCTATATCCCTGGAGCCACTCAGTCACCGACGGAGCTGGCCCCTAACAACCGGAGCACGATGTAAACTAACACCTTGCTGGCCTGCTTCAGAACCGTCACTTCCCCGTGTGACAGTGGGGAACGCAGAGAGTATGGTGGCAGGCATGGACTGCATCACCTGCCCAAGCTGATTCAGAGCTTGTGCCTGTGATGCGCCATATTCAAGGGGTCAAGGGTTCGCGCCACACTCTCCGGGATGCCACTGTCACTGCTGGATGCCACCAGCCTCGTGTGGGCATTGATGGCCTCTCTGGTATCACGTCTCGCACTGACAATCTGCAACCCTACCTCTCTAATCATCGCTTTCAGACTGTCAATGCTAGCGGGAATCTTTCCCAAGACATCAAGGAGCTGACAGCTGATTTGGATGCTTTCCTTGGACATTCCCACCATGTCCAGTTTCACGTCTGCCTGTCTGTCAGCAGACCGACTTTGCCAACTCACCCTCTGGAGAGATAGCCTGCGGGATTCTACCCCAGCACTGCTTTGCTGCATGCCACTGGTCCCAGGAGCCTCGGATTCCTTGAACCCCGGGAAAGTCACGTCTTCCTCAGAGGAGCTGAGTGTCAGTGGTGGAGCAGGGCTCGATTGGTGCTGCGCCGGAGTCAGCTCATCGGTATCCTCCTCTTCCTCCTCCTCCAGATGATGGCCTGACATGGAGGGGGTCCTTTGAGGGTTACGGCGCCTGTGTCTGGTCATCGAGAAGTAGAAAGCAACAGACGAGTGGTTAGCAGCAGGAGAGGGGACAGGGTGACATGAGGAAGGTCGTATAGCACAGACTCATTTGAAGGACCGCTGTTACTTCATTATATCTAGTCCAGAGACACTGCAGGATATTGCCCCAACCTAGTCCAGAGGCACTGCAGGACATTACCCCAACCTATCCTAGGGAGTGTGCAGGACTTACCCTCAGTATCCGTGCAGGGGTCAGTGCCCCCAGTAGCAGCTGCTCGACCTATGACGCTGATGAATCCTGCCACTCTCTCCTCAATGTCAATGAGTGGCAGGGTCTGAGGCGGACCGCTGCCTGTCCGCACCTGCTCGCGGCGATTGTGAGACTTCTTGGTCTGCAATGATGAAAATGGGAATTGTAGTGTCTCTGCATCTTGTTACAAACTCACACGAGGCATGTATATATCAGACACAGTCACTCTGTGACCTTCACTTTATTCCCAGGACCAAGGAGTGCTGACTCTGGGTGGGACCTCCCCTTTTATACCTGGAAACCCCAGGTGAGGAGTGGCTCCCGCAAGCTCACCCCCTGTGGTCAAGGTGTGCATTTCAAGGGTGCAAGTACAGTGTGCATGAGTTACAGTTACATAACTATTGTCATTGCAAGATGGTGAAATACATGACATCACCTTCCCCCTTGAGTCTTTTAATTTCAGAGGTTAAGTCTATCGGGTGGTCGGCGCTCTCTCGTGGAGCGCCGCAGTTGTGGCTCTGATGGCTGAGCCTCGGCACGCATCTCTGTCACTTGAGGTGATTCCGGCCTGTCCGGGCTGGCCGCCGGGACTGTGCATGCTGAGGGCTGTCTTTGTTGCTCGTACACTGGCAGTGGTGTGGGTGCTATCTCATCATGCTCTTCTTCCGGTTCCTCCGTGTCTATGCTGAACCTTGTCTTTACTTGGTCCAAGTGTTTGCAGCATACCTGCCCATTGTTTAGTCGGACCACCATGACTCTATTTCCTTCTTTGCCAATTACGGTGCCCTCAAGCCATTTGAGTCCCAAAGCATGGTTAAGAGCAAATACCGGGTCATCCATTTCTATACATCTCCCCCTTGAGCCTCGATCATGGAGCTCGGTTTGGGACTGGCGCTTGCCCTCAACAATGTCTGCCAGGGCTGGGTGAATGAGGGACAGCCGCGTCTTGAGCGTGCGTTTCATGAGGAGTTCCACTGACGGGACTTCCGTGAGCAAGTGCGGCCGGGACCTGTAGGCCAGCAGGAGGCGCCATAGGCGGTACTGAAGGGAGGGTCCTTGGATGCATAGCATGCCCTGCTTTATGACTTGGACCGCCCATTCCGCCTGGCCATTGGAAGCCGGCTTGAACAGTGCTGTCCGGACGTGCTTGATCCCATTGCCCGACATAAACTCCTGGAACTCATGGCTGGTAAAACACGGGCCATTGTCGCTGACCAGGATGTCTGGCAAGCCGTGGGTCGCGAAAACCGTACGCAGACTCTCCACTGTGATGAATGTCGTGCACGAGTTCAATATGATGCACTCGATCCACTTCGAGTATGCATCGACTACGATCAGGAACATTTTCCCCATGAACGGGCCCGCATAGTCTACGTGAATATGTGACTATTGCCTAGTGGTCCAGGGCCACAGGCTGAGTGGAGCCTCCCTGGGGGCATTGCCCAGCTGGGCACACGTCGTGCACCTGCGAACCCAGTGTTCCAGGTCTGAGCCAATCCCCGGCCACCATACATGTGACCGGGCAATGGCCTTCATTAACACGATGCCAGGGTGCTCGCTGTGGAGTTCCCTGATGAACGCTTCCCTTCCTTTCTGGGGCATGACTACCCGGCTGTCCCAGGCAGTCAGCTTGGAAGGAGAGGTCATCCATCCGTCTCTGAAATGGCCTGACTTCCTCGGGGCACGCCCTGTGTGCGGGCGCCCAATTCCCAGTCAGGACACATTTCTTTATCATGGATAGGAGGGGGTCCCTGTTGGTCCAGAGTTTGATCTGTCTGGCTGGGTGATGGGGGAGCCCGCAGTGTCAAAAGACTCAACGGCCATGACCATCTCGGCACTCTCCTCTGACGCCCACTCGGTTGTGGCCAGTGGGAGCCTGCTGAGTGCATCAGCGCAATTTTCGGTGCCTGGCCGGTGCCGTATGGTGTAGTCATACGCAGCCAGAGTGAGGGCCCATCGCTGTATGCGAGCTGATGCGTTAGCGTTGACAGCCTTGCTGTCGGACAACAGGGATGTTAACGGCTTGTGGTCCGTCTCTAGCTCGAACTGCCTACTGAAAAGGTACTGGTGCATCTTTTTCACACCGTACACACACGCGATTGCTTCCTTCTCGACCATGCCGTATCCACGCTCTGCCTGGAAGAGCGACCTGGAGATGTAAGCCACCGGCTGGAGTCAGCCGTCATCGTTACCCTGCTGCAATACACACCCAACCCCGTAGGATGACGCATCGCATGTTAAAACCAGTTTTTAACAAGGGTCATACAAAGTCAACAGTTTGTTGGAACACAGCAGGTTCCTCGCCTTATTGAAAGCCCGTTCTTGACAATTCCCCCAAACCCATTCACAACCTTTACGGAAGAGCATGTGTAACGGCTCCAACAATGTGCTTAAGTTCGGCAGAAAGTTCCCAAAATAATTCAAAAGTCCCAGGAATAATCGCAACTTCGACGTGTTGCCGGGCCTGGGTGCCCGGCGAATTGCCTCAGGTTTTGATTCAGTGGGCCGATCCCGTCTGCGGCAACCCTCCTGCCCAGGAACTCGACCTCTGGGGCCAAAAACACACACTTGGCCTTTTTCAGCTGCAAGCCTTCCCGATCCAATCGGCGTAGCACCTCCTCCAGGTTGCGGAGGTGTTCCTCGGTATCTATAACCGTTATAAGGATGTCGTCTTGGAATACGACCGTTCCAGGGATGGACTTGAGCAAGCTTTCTATGTTTCGCTGAAAGATAGCTGCTGCGGAACGAATGCCAAACGGGCACCTGTTGTAGACAAATAATCCTTGTGCATCATGATGGTGGTCAGAAGCTTGGAATCTTCCGCCAGTTCCTGAGTCATGTAGGCCGAAGTGAGGTCCAGCTTCGTGAACAGCTTTCCACCTGCCAGCGTGGCAAAGAGGTCCTCCGCTCTCGGAAGCGGGTATTGGTCTTGCAGCGTCGCTCGGTTGATGGTGGCTTTGTCGTCGCCACAAATCCTAACCGAGCCATCTGCTTTGAGGACGGGAACGATGGGACTTGCCCAGTCGTTGAATTCAACGGCCGAAATTATGTCCTCTCTGAGCAGACTGTCCTGTTCACTTTCACTTTTCTCACGCGTCACGTAAGGCACAGCTCTGGCTTTGTGGTGCATTGGTCTGGCGTCTGGAGTGATGCGTTTCACTACTTTAGTGCCCTTGCACGTTCGACACCGGGTTGAAAGAGTGACTCGAATTTTTGCAATACCTGCGAGCATGAACTTCGCTCCACGGATGAAATGGCGTGCACATACCCCCATTTGCAATTCATCTCAGCTAGCCAACTCCTCCCCAAAAGCACGGGGCCATTTCCAGGAACAATCCAGAGTGGCAGCCGGTTCTGTAATCCGCTATGTGTTACCACCAAATTTGCACTGCCCAGCACTGGGATGATCTCTTTGGTGTATGTACGTAGCTGCGTCTCAATGCGTTCCAGTTTGGGCCTGCTAGCTCTGTGTGGCCATAGTCTCTCAAATTGTTGGGTGCTCATGAGCTCCCGTATCCAGCTCCATGTGCACCGGGATGCCATTCAGTAAGACTTTCATCATCATGGGTGGCGTTTTAGTGTGTGAGCTGTGGACGTCAGCCACATGAACTCTCTGAACTTCAGCATCCATGGTTGTTCCCCAGGCCTCATCCTGCATTGCAGACCCCTCGTCTGGTTCCTCTGTCTCGCAGACAAGCGTTGCTACTGCCTTTTTGCATATCCTGGCCAAGTGTCCACTGACATTACAAATCCTACAGGTATAAAACTAGAACCTGCAGCTTTTGGCAGTGTGTCTACCCCCGCATCTCCAACATGAGCTGAGAGTGCTGTTAACAAAAGGACTATTCCCAGGCATTCCTCTCTGAATTGCCGATCCCCTTTCCATTGTCCCTGTTGCAGGCCCACCCTGGAGCTTGTTGCTGCCTGGGCGGTGTCGAATTGCCCTTGCCTGCCTGCCTGCCTGGGCGGTGTCGAATTGCCCTTGCCTGCCTGCGGGGTTCTGTATCACTTTTACAACATTGACTCCCTGGTTCATCACAACGTTAAAACCAGGGCTGCGTGCGTAAATTAGCTTGGTCTCCTCTTCCCCTACCATAAATGTCGAGCTATCAACGCCACCCTTCTAATGTCAAGTCATTGATCTTTATGAGCTTCCTGAAAATGCCGGCATAATTAATGCCCTCCATGAAAAAGTCCCTTAACATCTCCCCTCTGCAGGCATCGGAGAACTTAGAGACTGGCCAAACGCCGCAGTTCCGCCACGAAGTCCGAGATGTTTTGACCCTCCCGACGCTGGTGAGAGTAGAACCGGTGCCGGGCCATGTGTATGCTACTTGCTGACTTGAGATGCTCACTGATCAGCTGGCTGAGCTCTTCGAAGGACTTGTCCGCTGGCTTTTGGGGTGTGAGCAGGTCTTTCATCAGCGCATACGTCTGTGGACCGCAGCTGGTCAGTTGATGCGCCCTCCGCTTGTCAGCCGCTGTCTCTTCCAGCCAGTCCTTTGTGACAAAGCTCTGCTGGAGTCTTTCCACAAAGTCGTCCCAGTCCTCACCCACACAGTAACGTTCCTCTGTGCCACTGGTGGCCATCCTCGTGGTTCGGTGATTCCCGTTTCTCGTCGCCAAATGTAGTCCCTATACCCTGTTACAAACTCACATGAGGCATGTATATATCAGACACGGTCACTCTGTGACCTTCACTTTATTCCCAGGACCAAGGAGTGCTGATCCTGGGTGGGACCTCCCCTTTTATATCTGGAAACCCAGGTGAGGAGTGTCTCCCGCAAGCTCACCCCCTTTGGTCAGGGTGTGCATTTCAAGGGTACAGGTACAGTGTGCATGAGTTACAGTTACATAACTATTGTCATTGCAAGATGGTGAAATACATGACAGGAATGGTTACAAGAGGGCCCATCTGCTCTTGTGGCACAGATAGCCACCAAAGCACTTACACCATACTGTCTGAATACAATCGAGTCCTCTGTTTAATGTCCTTGGAGTTGCACATGGTTCATCAGGAGGACATTGAAGTGGGGAGCCATCTTATAAAATCTCAGAAAGCAATGTTAATAATGTGTAAAGATCATTCATGCAAATAGGGTGCCAAACTAAGCCTACCTATGTGTCATGCATTTTATCAGGCAACTCAGTGTGAGAGGCCGTTAGCACCGAAATTTTTTTGTGGCTGGGCCACTCCATATTCAGTTCCAAAAGTGAACAAATGGGTTCCAGCCCTAATAAACCCTTCCAAAGTGAATTTTTCAGTGGTGTGGGTGTCTTAATTTGAGCGTTATCACCACTGAGAAATTCATCATGCAGGTAAGGGTTTTTAATGAGCCAGCAAAAAGGCCAGGGTTTGCAGCAAGGCCCTGAAGAGAAAGGAGGTTGGAAGGATGGCTGGTGTAAGAGGTGTAAGGAGAGCCAACAGGTTCACCAATATGGAGCTGGAGACACTGGTGTGAAGGACAGGAGAAGAATACTGTTTTCTGACATGGGGAGACCTGACAGACCACCAGTACATAATGCATGGAGGGAGATTGCAGGGGACATGTCAGGCACCTCCATATATGTGAGGACGCACCCTCCCAGGAGGGTACTGGCTAGTCTATACCCGGCCCTTCCAGGGTGGCGATGGGTCGACGACTCCTAGCTCTGGGGCAATGGGGATCCTCCTCTTCCTCCTCTTGCGCCTCCTCCTCAGGTGGTACTGCTGGTTCGACCTCCAGCGACTGTCCCCTCATGATGGCCAGGTTGTGCAGCATGCAGCAGACCATGATGATGATGGAGACCCATTGAGGAGAGTAATGCAGGGTGCCACCATCAGGCACGGGAACCTTTGCTTAAGGATGCCTCTGCACTGCTCGATGATGCACCTGGTGGCACAATAAGCGTCATTGTATGCATGCTCTGGCGCTGTCCTGGGGTTCCGCAGAGGAGTGAGCAGCCAGGTGGACAGGGAATATCCCTTGTCCCCAAGCAGCTAACCGCAATCCTGATTCGGGCCGGTGAAGACGGCGGGCACACTGGTCTGGCGCAGAATGAACGAATCATGGCTGCTGCCTCCCTTGCCCGCTGCCTGTCTGCATGGTGCTGACAGCGACACCATCTCCTGCGTGCCGCCCTGCTTCCCACCAGGTGCACCAGGTTTTGCCCTCCCAACACTCCTCCCATCCCCAGGGTGAACCCTGCCAAGCAGGTCTCTGCAGCCCACCGGTCTCCATTAAAGAGTCAGACCTGAAAGTTGTACAAAAGTATGTGCAAACCTCTGAGCAGCACTTAGCAGGTTGAATGGAGCCAAAACAATTAATAAAACTACTAAAAGATAAATACAGTGGATACTGTAAACTTAAATAATAATTAATAAAACTATTAAAAGATGAAAACAATGGATGCTGTAATCTTAAATAAAAATATTAAAATTAATAAAACTATTAAAAGATAAATGCAGTGAATACTGAAATCTTAAATATCACTAATAATTAATAAAACGATTTCCCTACCAAAGGGCCCCGATCGCGGCAACACTCCAGCAGTGTCCCGTCCGAGCACCGACTCGAATACCTTGCGGGGACACTGTTGGGAAAAGGCTTACCTCTTTGCAGCTGAAAATCCCAGTCCTGCTGGCTTTCCAGCAGCCCGCATGCTGTAGAGCTCTCCGCTGGAAAGTCTCCTTTACAGTGGCTTCACCGTGCCATTTCCAGCGGAAGTGCACATCGCTCAAATCGTCCCCCGAGCTGAATATGGCTCGGGGAGGGAAAATCATCCGACCGCGGTGACCGGTTGATCTTATCAGTCGCCCGCCCGAACTCCGCGGTGGCCGTTCCTTCAGGGCAGTGAATTCCGGCCCCCTCCTCTGAAATGTCTCTCCAAATCCTCTTAAATATGGATGGCAGTGGTCTAGAACCACCCAGAAGATGCAACTCCTGCCATCTCTGTTCCATAGCCCCCACTGGAGCTTCATTAGCCTTGTGGCTGAATCGCCTAGCACCGCTGTCTGTAATCGTCGTTCTCCATGATCAAATTCAAAATGTGAAATGGCTGATTCAGCCCCGGTTGTACTGCGCATGCGCGGCGGGAAGTGGCCACACCCTGCATTAACGTTTGCGACAGGAGACCAGAAGATGGAAGCGCGGGGGAAAAAAGCACATGCGCAAAACGGCAGCTCGCGCCAACACCGGAACTTTCGGCTCCAGCACAGAGTCTGTGGTGTAACGCCAGAGTTAACGCTAACAGTCCTCATGAATTTTCATTCGGCGAAAGTTGCTCGCTCTGGCGCTAACGTTATCCCAGCGCTAAATTTTTCGCTCCGCCATGAATTGCGCCCGGAAACGGGTGAAAACGCAAAAAAACAAACATCCAGCCCAATATTCTTATAAACCACTTAATCTAAACTGGTAATCAGTTAAGTGCTGAGATATACTGTGGAAGCAGATGCTCTGTGCAATGAAATAAGATCTACACACATCAAAATGTGAAATGGAATAAGATAACTAAATTATACTGCCTGCAGGTTAACTTTGTGACAGTTCCCATCAATCGTAAATTAATTAAAACTGTTAATCAAATTTTATAATGATTGACCATTTGGATTGCACCTGGGAATTAATTAGTTTGACAAGGATGAGACCACATTGAGACTTTGAATAAAACTATGAATTTTGGTTCCTATTAACTATATGGTGCAAAAGGTCTTTACTACTGTTCATTCACAATGTAAATAATTCAAATTGAGTTTGTTTCTAACCTCAGAAGAACTCCTTTGGCTATGACAGAGGAGACATGGATTTGGCTGAATTTTGATAAATAGGGGAGTATGTTCTATTGTCCCTGACAAAGTTGGTTGGTGAAAATCCATTTGAAGATGCAGTTTTGTAAACAATGAGATCTTTTTATTTTCAAGCTCTGTGATTGAATGTTCTATTGTGGTATTTAAAATTAAGTCTAGAACTTTCTATACAGCAGTGTACAGTTGCAAGCACCTTGTGTAATCAGGTGCTGATTTCATTTATCCTTTTCCAGCCCTTTTTTGTTGATCACAATTCCCGCAGCACCACTTTCATAGACCCACGACTTCCTCTTCAGACCGCTCGGCCCTCGATTGCGTTAGTTCATCGGCAGCACTTGCACAGGCAGCGCAGCCACAGTGCTGGTGAGGTAGGTGCCAGTAGCCATTGATTTGACTGCCTTTTTTGATGGACAAAAAAGTGCCTTAACATTCATGAGTCAAGACTAGTCTTGGAATTGTATTGGTGCCTTTAATGTTATTTGGATAATCACATTACAGTACACCTTGGAAAAGAAGATGTGAGGTGATTAATAATTGGAAATATTTAAACAGAGACCCTTGTGTTCTATTTTAAATAACACATTGTCTCACTCTTGTTTTGAAAGTGTGCTTTTTGTGCACCAGGCACCTAGCTTTATTATGAATAGATTTATGTAATTTATTTCTTCAAATTGGACAAGTTACCTTTCAAATAAGCTTGAAAATCAGCAACAGTTTCTAAATCAGATATTGTGCTGGGGTGGAGGCTTAGTACATTGGAGCCAAAACGAGCTGATTCATGTGAAGGTAGGGCACAGGTTCAAGCACGCAGTCATGCAATATGATGCCGATCTTTCCCATTAGAAGAAAGGATAATAAAAGTGGAATCACCCAGGGTCATTCATGGTCGTCTCCTGTTCTGGTTTGGGTAGCACAAGATAGCCAAGGGAAGAAGTGAAGTAGGGGGGAAACTGCAAAATACTTTGCAGTTAAACTGCTAAAATGCAAAGTACATGTTCAATTCACTATAATATTTTTAGCTAATTGTGGAAATGGTAATCACAAATGTCTGCTGTGCATGTAGCATCCCATTTCTCAACCACTAAATAGCTCATTATTTCTGCTAGGTGGCAGATGACTCTCGTCATCCAGGGCCCCCAGTTATGCCCAGACCATCCAGCACATTTGGCACCATTAGCCGAAACCACAATCAGGACCTGGTGCCAGTGGGTAAGTTAACCTTTACTCTTACTTGGTGCTGAATTGTACAGCTGATGGTTTAAAGGAGTGCTACAGGAATGAGCCTGACCTCAGCCTAAATTATTCAAGCAAGAACTCCAATCTAGCTACTTTTAAACATTTTATTATGCTGCCTGTTCAAATGTAAAAGTTTTTATTAATTCAAATTAAATATATTTTATGCCAATATGCACTGTAGCACTTTACCTTTGAAGGAGTCCTATAATGTCACTTGGCCCCAAATTGGCTTCACGTGTTCGCGAGCAAAAACCTGTGGCAGTGGATTAAAGCATTCTCCTATGGAGACAATTATTGGTCAGCATATGTTAGTATTTTATTTACATTTTTCTCCTTTTAAAGCACCTGTTCCCCACAGTTGCTGCTGCTTTCCACCACCTGGTGGCAGCAAATAGTCTGAAGGGTTCCAGCACAGGTCAAAGCAGCTTCTAGCACGGCTTTGAATTCTGAGATTCATGGGACAACTTCAGTCTTACCCATAATTATTTGCTACTTTACACAATATATTTGATTTTATTCAAGCTGTTGTTTTTTTGTGTGTCTCAAAGTTATGATGCCACTTTTCCTACTGTTCTTCAGCTATTGACCCTATTTACATAAAGGTAACGATGTCGATTTCTTTCCACTAGTTTGCATTTTGTTGAGAAATTGGAGATTTGTTGTTTTGGTTCATTTGCGTAGAGTCAAATGATTTTTAGCATATCTCAGAATATTACTAATTCTGGAGTTTCCTGACAACTATTATATCCATAAAATTTCAGAAGTAATGTCTGCCATAACCCAAATCTGTAGATTACTTTGCAAATCCTTGATTTGTTGGCAATAAGCACCTATATTCTAAAGTGTTACTTTGCTCAGTTGCTTTTAGAATTTGTTCACACTTTCTCTGTTCTTGCTGAATAAATAGCGAATAATCAAGCCTTAACATTTGTCTTACACAAGTCAATATTTCTTTCACTGAGGAAAAATCCAAGGGCAGATAATGCAGAGGTTCTCTCCTGATTGTGAAAGCCTCCACTCCCTTTCACTTGGAGAATGGTGTATGAACAGGAGCAGAAAGTCAGAAAGGGAGGGGGACCATCCAGCAGTACATTAATCTTTCTTAACTTTTGTTAACATGTCTTCAGACAACATGTTCCAATAAAAATTACATTTTTACTTTTGAATAGATGGTATGAATCATTCTCTAATTGTTAGGTCATTTCAACAGCTCCAATGTACAGATTAGTTCAGCATTATCCATTTTATAATTCCTGTCCTGATGAGATATTCTGTTGTTTTCAGCTTACAATGATAAAATTGTAGCATTTCTGCGTCAACCAAACATCTTTGAAATTCTGCAAGAGCGCCAGCCAGACCTTATCAGGAATCACTCACTCAGGTAATCCCATTGATTGTCCAAGTGGTGGTGCTGGTTGTGTGATGCTATACATTTTTTTACTGTACAGTTGCCCCCCAATATTTTAGCTCTGCATCTATGCTGCAATGAATTCTCCAGGATAAATGATCAAAATTATAGGGGACTTACTGTTAAGATTTTAAGAAAGAATGGGGAAAAAAGCCATTTAGCCCATCAAGTACTTCTTTTTCCCGAAACATATGCAATGCACTCTATAATGGAATCTATCCAATGCATTTCATTTCCCGAGGAAAGGTTCTGCAAAGTTTCTCCAAACCTTCTCATCCCAAAAGGTTAAGGAGCAAAAATGCAAATATCTGTGTTACCATACTACATCATTCATCCTTGATTGGTTGCTTTCCTTGACATTTCTATTGTCCCAGCAGCTGAGGAGCCATCATGTCCCACACAGCATTTGATCATTTCAATTTATTCTTAACTTCAATTCTGTTCCCAACCAGATATATCTCCAACTCTTTTTAAAAGGTGCTAAACTTAGCCATTACTTTACTTGAGTTTCTCAATTAAAAAAAAATGTGGACAAGAATTCTCCACTTTGACAGAAAGAATAGAAAAGCAAAGTGCTACAGTACAGAGGGACCTGGGGGTCCTTGTGCATGAAACACAAAAAGTTAGTATGCAGGTACAGCAAGTAATCAGGAAGGCAAATGGAATGTTGTCCTTTATTGCAAGGGGGATAGAGTCTTAAAGCAGAGAAGTCCTGCTCCAACTGTACAGGGTATTGGTGAGGCCACACCTGGAGTACTGCATACAGTTTTGGTCTCCGTACTTAAGAAAGGGTATATTTGCATTGGAGGCAGTTCAGAGAAGGTTCACTAGGTTGATTCCGGAGATGAGGGGGTTGACTTATGAAGAAAGGTTGAGTAGGTTGGGCCTATACTCATTGGAGTTCAGAAGAATGAGAGGTGATCTTATCGAAACATACAAGATACTGAGGGGGCTTGACAAGGTGGATGCAGTGAGGATATTTCCACTCATAGGGGAAAATAGAACTAGGGGGCATAGTCTCAGAATAAGGGGCTGCCCATTTAAAACTGAGAAGAAATTTCTTCTCTGAGGGTTGTAAATCTGTGGAATTCTCTGCCTCAGAGAGCTGTGGAGGCTGGGTCACTGAATATATTTAAGGCAGAGATAGACAGATTTTTAAGCGATAAGGGAATAAAGGGTTATGGGGAGCAGGCAGGGAAGTGGAGCTGAATCCATGATCAGATCAGCCATGATCTTATTAAATGATGGAGTAGGTTTGAGGGGCTATTTGGCCTATTCCTACTCCTATTTCATATGTTCTTATGTTCTATTATTGAGTCATGTTTGATGCTTATTAATTTTACCCTTGCGTCCTCTAATTCTCTGCACACAAGTAACTTGCTTGCATCCCCATAATCTTACCCTCAGTATTTTAAAAGTTGATCATATATCCACTCAGTCATCTTTGTCCTTTTGAAGGTTGATTAATATTGCATATAATGTCTTAACCTTGACCTCACGAGTGATCTGAACAATAATAGAACAACCAGTTCAGGTTTATTATCAGATGCCCTTGAGATGCACCCCAGTACATGATTAGCCTTGTTTATAACTTTCTTGCAATGACTGGATACTTTAAATGAATGGTCATTAATTACTCCCTTCATTGTATGGATGTTTCATATTTCTATTTCAAATGTCTTCATCACATGACAACACAAATCGGCACCATCAGCAAATGGTGAAATATTACAAGAAAGCACCTCCATATCATTAATAGCGCTGTTTAAAAATACTTTGCCAAATCTGCTTTTACTGCTTTAAGAACATTTTAAGGCATACCACATGCCGATTACACCTATAATACTTATTGTTAGATCGTGGCAGAGCAATTACATTCTCACAGGCTGCTGAATGATGTGCCTATGCCTCACAAATTCTTCCTGCAACTTCCATTGGCAGGGTAACAATTGAGAGATGCTAACTTGCCATCCAGTATGAATTTGAATGTGATAATTAAGGTAATGTGGATCTGGATGGCACAAACTCCATACCTTAACAAATTGCTTTTCATGATGAAAGAAGCAAACAAATACTTAGGGACTTGGCTGACTTATTTCAATCAATGGTAAAACCCTATTTTTGGGGGTCTTGTTATACAACCTGGTGTATTTTCCTTTTATTGGTGCACCATATGAGGTAAGATTAAAGTCCAGCAGTATCTTCAACAGTTGTGTTTAAGAATTCCTGGCATAAATGTGAAGTCGCCCTGGAAATCTGCAGTGGAATTTTCTGTAATCATTACATTTAACTGTAATGAATTAAGAACATCGGACATGCATTTGTTTCAGAAAAGCTGAAATATGTTCATTACACAGTCTTCCTCTGCTATGCTCCTTCCATTAGCAATATTGTCACATATCTATCACAAGAATGGAATTTACTAAAATATGTGGAATGGATGTATCTATTGCAATATAAGGAATATGTTTAAAATGACATTTCTAAAATTTTCTCTCGCTGTCTTTCTTTTTTTCTCTTTCATGCAACATGTTTTTCCTCTCTCTCCTTTTTCTCTCTCATGCAATGGGGCATTTTTCCCCATCTGTGTTCTTCTTTAACTGTTAAACATCTGGGCCTCTGCTGAATCCTGGGCATTTTATCAAACTTTGAGTCCCAAATCTCAGTTTGGTGTAGTTCCAGATTCACATGTGATTGACTTGTTTTGCTTCTAGTTTGCTCTTTGTCAATTTATTGCCAGCTTTCTATCCATTTAACAGTGCAGTGTTCTAGTAGTTTACATTTATTGAGTGACGAGTACATTGCTGTAGAATTTAGTGTTTGTCGTTTGTTGTGAAAAGTGTATCATCTCAAACTGAACCCTTTTTTATAATATTTTCAGTTGTAGCATAATAATGCAGAAAATGTAAACATGCAGCACACAATGACGAGAAGAAATCTGTTTTGATTTTTAAAATGATATTTATATTGTCATAAAGTTACATTTTAAATGGCACTTTCTAATACAAATATGCTGGGAAGCTCTAGTATATGGGAAAAAAATATCACAAGTTAGTAGCATTCGGCCCTGTTTCAGTGGTTGCCCTGTCACTTAATCGTATATTTATTGAGAATGCCTGCACTGTCGGAGGTGCCGTCTTTCGGATGAAACGTTACACCGAGGCCCAGTCTGCCCTCTGAGGTGGACGTATAAGAGCCCATGACACTATTTCGAAGAAGAGTAGGGGAGTTATCCCCAGTATCCTGGCCAATATTTATCCCTCAATGTAACAGAAACAGACGTTATGGATCATTATCACATTGCTGTTTGTGGGAGCTTGCTGTGTGCAAATTGGCTGCCACGCTTCCCACATTACAACAGTTGACCACACTTCAAAAAGTACTTCATTCTCTGTAAAGCGCTTTGAGATGTCAGGCGGTTGCGAAAGGTGTTATATAAATGCAAGTCTTTCTTTATTTTCCATATACCATTGCTACCCAGTGTGTATCCTCTGTGTTTTACACATTTGCTAATGTACACTATAATCCTTACAGCTTCTGTTTTCTTTCTACTCTCCTACGTCACTGTCAGTGGGAGAGTTTGTTATGGCAGTGTAAGTCTGCCAGTTCAACTGTGTGTTTATGAAGCACTAATTTGTCACTTCCAAAACCTCATGGCAAAATGACTTACCCTTGTCAGACCGGTGTTTATTCTTTTAGGTTATATTGCCTCATTTCTTTTTCTGGGACATGCACCTTTTGAAGTTGAATGCCTGTGTGGGTGACTTGCTTCTAGGTGTCTGTCGTTGTAGGTCTTAAATCTGACAGTAAGAGGTGCACAAGAGCAGCGTGCTGATGAGTTCTGATTGGGAGATGCCCTGCCTATCCTAGGTGCCTTCCCACAGAAGTATTTCTGAGATCAGAAATCCATCAGTGTAGATGTATGAATCTGCTTACAGTGATTCCGTTGGGGGAGGTGGAGGGGGGGGGGCGGGGGAGAGAACGGTCAACACAGAGTCTCTTACTGATACTGGGCCACATTAAGTAGGGTCTTCAATTATCCTAATATAGACTGGGATAGCAGTAGTGTAAAGGGTAGAAAGGGGGAAGATTTTCTGAAATGTGTTTAGGAGAACTTTCATGATCAGTACGTTTCTGGCCCAATGAGGAAGGAGGCATTGCTGGATCTGGTTCTGGGGAATGGGGTGGGTCACGTGGAGCAAGTGTCAGTAGAGGAACATTTAGTGAACAATGATCATAGTATCAAAAGGTTTAGATTAGCTATGGAAAAGGACGAGGAGCAATTTAGAGTAAAAATACTTAATTGGAGGAGTGCCAACTTCAGTGGGTTGAGATCTGGTCTGGGTAAATTTGAAGCAAAGATTGGCAGGCAAAACTGTAATCGAACAATAGACTGCCTTTAAAGAGGAGATGGTCGGGTACAGTCAAGTTTCGTTCCCAAAAGGGGGAAAGGTAGGGCAACCAAAATCAGAGCTCCCTGGATGACGAAAGAGATAGTAAGAGGAAGCAGAAAATGCGGGCCTATGACAGATGTCAGGTTGAGAATACAAGCTAGAACCAAGCTGCATATAGAAAGTTCAGAGGGTAAGTGTAAAAGGAAATATGACGGACAAAGAGAGAATATGAGAATAGATTGGCAGGTAACATAAAAGGGAATTCAAAAGTCATCTTTAGGCATATAAACAGTAAACGGGTAGTACGAGGAGGGTTCGGGCCGATTGGGGACCGAAAAGGAGACCTACACATGAGGCAAAGGGCATGGCTGAGGTACTAACTGAGCACTTTGCATCTGTCTTTCCCAAGGAAGAAGATGCTGCCAAAGTCATAGTGAAAGAGGTGGTAGTTGAGAAACTGGAAATTAATAAGGAAGAAGTCCTAGAAAGGCTGGCTGTACTTAAAGTAGATAAGTCACCAGCATGGATTTTTTAAGGCAAATTATGTTTAACTACTTGATTGAGTTTTTTGATGGGGTAACAGAGAGGGTTGATGAGGGCAGTGCAGTTGATGTGGTGTATATGGACTTCCAAAAGGCATTTGATAGAGGCTCAATTTTCCCCAAACCTTTCTTTTGGCGTACTTGAAGAGTTATGCCCGATTTTTTGGGCTTAAGTACGCCAAAAAAAATGTTCTAAGTTTCCCCGTTGGATTTCTTCATTTTGGCGTGGCCAAACCTGTTCTTTAGTTTTGGGGGTGGAACCTTGATCTGCGCCAAAAAGATTGGTCTGCAATGTGAATTGAGGCTGCAAAGTGAAGAATACAGTCAGCTCTCAACACACATCTCTCTCTCTCTTTTTCTCTCTCTTTTTCTCTTGTTTTCTCTCTCTCTCTGGTCCCCTTTGGCTGAAAAAAAAACTGACCTAAAAAAATCATAACTAACTGAGTTACACTAATGCAAATTGATTGGGGCTATTCTGGTTTTTCAACTTAGGCTAAAAAGAGCAGCCTGCTCCAAAATAAAAAGGTGCAAATCACGAGGGAAAATTGAGCCCAATAGGCTTGCCATCAAAGTTGAAGCACATGGAATAAAAGGAATAGTTGGCAGCATGGATGTGAAATTGGCGAAGTGACAGGAAACAGAGATTAGTGGTAAATCGTTGTTGTACTGGGTTCTGTCAGAGTGTAGCATACGGCGAGCGATAACTCTGATTCTCCAGCTAGCTTCAAAATTACACCAAGAAATATGGCTAAACGTCAGAGCTTCAGAATCCAAATCCTTTAATAAACGCAGTGTGAAACTGCTGATAAAGAATAAATGACAGATCTGGAATTCTTGTAATACAACAGTAACAATCGAATAAAAACAGCAATAAAGAGAAGTTGCTTATCTCTTACTGTACATCAAAGATAAAATACAATAATTCCAGAATGATTGGATAAGGAGAAGTTATTTACATAACCAAACTTCTGGGTTTGCTGCTACAGAAGATTAGTTTCTAATTAATAAATGTTACTGTCGCTCTCTCTCTCCCTAATTTTTACTAGTTAGACTTCAGTTCCTCTTAGATCGTGGGATGCTTTTGAGGCGGGCGTTGTCTGTATAAATACGAGTTCCATCTTGGGTAGCTGCGACTCGTGCCATCGCTGCAGACATATCATCCACCTTATGTATCCTTCCGTCATCGGTGGGGTAGGACTCGGAGGCACGTGCAAGTGGACAGTTGTTCCGGGGAAGTTCTTTCTGCCGGAAGAGAACGACATCACCGACAGAGGCATCAGGCTTAGTTTCGATTGTCTTGTGTCGAGGCTGCCGGCTCTGCAGGTGTTTCCTCCGGAGTTGATCTGCAGGTCGTTGGGCCCGTCGCCGTTGTCGTCATCCACACAGGTCCTCCTGCATGAAGTTGCCAGGTGGTACCTTGAGGGGCTGAGTTTTCGGAGCCACAAGAATGGCGGGAGTGAATGCCTAAGGTTCGTTGTTGAGAAGGGGAGGGAACTCCGAATTTCCTTCCGAGTTAAGGTGAGTGCCTTCTGTCACAATCTTAACTGAATGCTGGTGTTGGATGGACATGGCCTTTGGTGGCTGAAGGATAGTATGGTTAACGGAGGCATGGACTTTCTCATTTGCCCCACTTGGGCAAACCTATCCGGAGACTATCCAGCCTACTTCCATACGTTGTGCCCATGGTGTTCTCCTCGGCCCGTTGCGAGACTCCCTGATCTTGAGGGGCTTAGGGCAGTTTCTTCCAATGAGGAGGATGATTAGGACATCCTCTCTTGGCTCGGGTATCTTTTTCGCCACTGACCTGAGCTGGGGGAACTTCTCGCAGAAATCAGGACATGGGATCTCGATTCTGTCTCCGGGGAATGGGGGCATTCTCGAGGATGGTAGGCAGCTGTTGTGTCTTTCCAAATGCCGCTTCTATGATTAGACCACTTGCTCATCTCCCCTTGGCCATGATCCTGTCTCCGCCGCAGGTGGCAAGCTCATATGGGAAGGCTGGACCTGGGAGGTCGAAAGCATCGAAGATTTCGGGGTCTCCGAACCAGGCATTAGATTGGTCGTCCAGCACCGCGTAGCCACGATCCCTGTGGTAGATTCGACATAGAACAATCTTACAACAAGATCGTGCGGAAGGGCAAGCCAGGTATCTGGTGCACTTTGCATTGGCCTGTTTGACTTGTGGCTCGTCTGTTGGCCTTTCGCTGTGGGTCTTCCCGCCATTCTGTCTCGGCGTCGCATGCATGAAGGAGGCATGTTCTGTGCCTTGGCATTCCTTGCAATGCACCTTGGTCTGGCAGTCTTGCATTCTGTGGTGTTCGCCACATCTGAAACACAGGCCGTTGACTCTGCAGAATTCTCTTCGTTCTTGAATGGGCTTTCGGCTGAAAGCAATGCAATCCGACAGACAATGTCCTCACCCGTCATGGTACAGGCATATCCCTGAAGCTAGCAGCGTGGGCGCCGACTTCATAGGTGTACATGTTGCCAAGACACGAAGGGAAGAGCTGGGGATTCTGATTCTCCCTGTCTCCTCTGAGGTTGGCTGATGCACCTGGCTTAATGCGTAAAGGTCACTATTGCTGTGCTGCCTGGCTTCTTTTTTCAGGAATTTAGCCAGCATGGCGAAAGGAGGGTAGCTGCCGTTATCGGACTTATGTTCTGATACGCGCTTCCTCCATGCGTTGCATATGTAGGTAGGGAGTTTTTCGAGCGACGGGTAAAGGTAGTGGCGATAGTTAAGCAACCTCAAGTCGGGCAAGTCATCCATCTGTGCTGCGATGTCTGTGCACAATTCGGCAAGTTTGAGAAATTTGTGGCCTTCGTTTGCCCTGAACTTCGGAAAGCTGTTAAGCTTTTGAAGGACAAATATTTTTAATCCTTGTCTTGTCACCAAAATTCACTTCTAGTTCCTTGCATGCTTCCTGGTAGGCTGTTTCAGGGTCAGAAACATACCGGTACTGCAACCTGTCTACCAATTCCTTGACCTTCCCCTTTGTTAACTTGGCAAGAAAATAACATAAGAAATAGGAGCAGGAGTAGGCCATATGGCCCCTCGAGCCTGCTCCGCCATTCAGTAAGATCATGGCTGATCTGATCATGGCCTCAGCTCCACTTCCCTGTCCGCTCCCCATAACCCCTTATCGTTTAAGAAACTCTCTATTTCTGTCTTAAATTTATTCAATGACCCAGCTTCCACAGCTCTCTGAGGCAGTGAATTCCACAGATTTACAACCCTCTGAGAGAAGAAATTTCTCCTCATCTGTTTTAAATGGGTGGCCCCTTATTCTAAGATCATGCCCTCTAGTTCTAGTCTCCCCCATCAGTGGAAACATTCTCTCTGCATCCACCTTGTCAAGCCCCCTCATAATCTTATATATTTCAATAAGATCACCTCTCATTCTTCTGAATTCCAATGAGTAGTGGCCCAACCTACTCAATCTTTCCTCATAAGTCAACCCCCTCATCTCCAGAATCAACCTAGTGAAACTTCTCTGAACTGTCTCCAAAGCAAGTATATCCTTTCGTAAATATGGAAATCAAAACTGCACACAGTATTCCAGGTGTGGCCTCACCAATACCCTGTATAGCTGTAGCAAAACTTCCCTGCTTTTATACTCCACCCACTTTGGAATAAAGGCCAAGATACCATTGGCCTTCCTGATCACTTGCTGTACCTGCATACTATCCTTTTCTGTTTCATGCACAAGTACCCCCAGGTCCTGCTGTACTGCAGCACTTTGCAATCTTTCTCCATTTAAATAATAACTTGCCCTTTAATTTTTTTCTGCCAAAGTGCATGACCTCACACTTTCCAACATTATATACCATCTGCCAAAGTTTTGCCCACTCACTTAGCCTGTCTATGTCCTTTTGCAGATTTTGTGTGTCCTCCTCACACATTGCTTTTCCTTCCATCTTTGTATCGTCAGCAAACTTGGCTACGTTACACTCAGCCCCTTCTTCCAAGTCGTTAATATAGATTGTAAATAGTTGGGGTCCCAGCACTGATCCCTGCGGCACCCCATTAGTTACTGGTTGCCAAAGGTAAACTTCTGCGTGGCTGAGGTGCTGGCCTGGTCTACCATGGCTTCGAATGCATAGCGCCACGGATGAAACATGGTAAGGTCACCATCATAGACATTGGGCTCATGTACAGGCTGACACTGATGAGTGAGAGTGTTGGAAATGTCCTTTGTCAGGTTGAGGAATGGCTCCCTCCTGTTGGTTGCCAGCTCGAGAGGATGGAGGCTCGAGTAGTTCGTTCTGTTCCGGATGGCTAAACAATCGGGGCCGCTGTGTGAAGCGGAATACAAGGCAGACTTAACTGACCTGTCTGCGAGGTGCCGAAATTGCGAGGCATGGTCGTTTGAGATCTGTTCTGGTGAGGTTTGAGCCCAAGGCCTCCGTGCCTCTTGCTCGGTTCGCTCCATCTCCTCAACCCTTGCTTGCTGTATGGCGGCGGTTTTCCTGGCTCGAAGTGTCTGGAGGTCTGCCTCGGCCGTCGCTCCTGCCACTTTCAACTTGGCCGTTTGTCTCACTTCTGCCGCTTTCGATTCGGCCGTTTATCTCGCTATGATCTCCTCATGTTCTTGGCGTAGGCGGCTGCGCGGCCCGAGCATTGATTGAGGTAGTCCAACTCGAGGACAATGTTCTTGAGCTCCTTGTCGAGTGTCCCGACCGTCTGCTGATGCTCAACTGTGATTCTAGGGCCACAGGATGGAGCCACTCAGTCATGTGGCCGATGGCGATATTCGTGAGGTGACAGTTCTCTGGGAAGATTGATTCAGTTTGTTAAGCAACTTCCTTGAATGCTCCCATTTTATCTTGTGTGTAGAGGTCACAGAGCGCAGACCATAGCTCCTCGTACGCCTGGACTGCCGAGCGAACCTCGGCCGTGGCTGTTTGAAGAGTGTTCTCATCGTCTGGGGCATCTTGGAAGTTCTTCAAGAATTAGTTTGGTTCTCCACCAGTGACAATGTAATTTCTTTTTTCTTCCTTCTACGTCATTGCTGAGGGCTTTTAGGGTATGGTACCTCTCTCTCTGTGATCGATTCGGAGGGTCTGGCTCAGGGGGAGAGATTTTGTTGAGCTCTGAGTGTAGAGTTTCCTTGTGCAGGGTGTTTGCGCTATCGGGAACGCCTGAAAGGATGATCTTCTGCCAGGTGACCTGAGCGATTACTCGGAGTAATTCTTAAGTCGTGTTTCACAATTATTTTCACTGTACTGGGTTCTGTCAGAGAGTAGCTCACAGTGAGCAATAACTCTACACCAAAAAATATGGTTAAAGATTAGAGCTTCAGAATCCAAATCCTTTAATAAATGCAGTGTGAAACTGTTGAGAAAGAATAGAAGACAGATCTAGAATTCTTGTAATACAACAGTGTTGTGTCCTTACACACTACAGCAAATCAACACGAGGCACATACTGGAGACAAGGTCACTCTGTGACCTGTACCTTTATTCACGGGACCAAGAAGTGATGACCCTGCGTGGGACCTCCCTTTATATACCTGGATGACTAGGTAAGGAGTGTCTCCCACAAGTTCACCCCCTGTGGTCAAAGTGTGTATTTCTCAGATGTATACAGTGTATAGTGTTATTACATAAAGGTTACAGTTATGTGAAGGTTACTAACGTGACATCACCTCCCCCCCCAACGTCTTTGGGTCAAAGATTGAGTCTTTCAGGTGGTCGACGCTCTCTCGTGGAGCGCCGCAGTTGGGGCTCTGGTTGTTGAGCCTCGGTATGCGTCTTTGTCACTTGTGGTGATTCTGTCTCGTCCGGGCGGGCCGCAGGGACTGTGCATGCTGCTGACGGTTCTTGTTGCTTGTTCACTGGCAGTGGTGTGGGCAGCATCTCATGATTTTCTTCAGGTTCCTCAGTGTCCATGCTGAAATTTTTTTTTACTTGGTCCAGATGCTTGCGGCATATCTGCCCATTGTTAAGTCTGACCACTATGACCCTATTCCCCTCTTTACCAATTACAGTGCCCTCGAGCCACTTGGGCCCCACAGCGTGATTAAGAACAAATACAGGATCATTGATTTCTATCCATCTCCCTTTGAGTTGCGGTCGTGGCACTCATTTTGGGACTGGCGCTTGCCCTCAACAACGTCTGACAAGACTGGATGAATGAGGGACAGCCGAGTTTTTAGTGTACGTTTCATGAGTAGTTCCGCGGGCGGGACTCCCATGAGCGAGTGCGGTCGGGACCTGTAGGCCAGCAGGAGGCGCGTTAGACTGTATTGAAGGGAGGGTCCTTGAATCCGGAGCATGCCTTGCTTTATGATTTAGACCGCACGTTCCGCCTGACCATTGCAAGCCGGCTTGAACGGCGCTGTCCTGATATGTTTGATGCCATTACCCGACATGAACTCCCGGAATTCATAGCTAGTGAAACACGGGCCGTTGTCGCTAACTAGGATGTCCGGCAAGCCGTGGGTCGCACAGACCGCACGCAGACTCTCCACTGTGGTGGATGTCGTGCACAAATTCAATATGATGCACTCGATCCATTTCGAGTACGCATCAACAACAATAAGGAACATTTTTCCCATGAACGGACCCACGTAATCTACGTGAATACGTGACCATGGCTTGGTGGGCCAGGGCCACGGGCTGAGTGGGGCCTCCCTGGGGGCATTGCCCAGCTGGGCACACGTCGTGCACCTGCGAACACAGTGTTCCAGGTCTGCATCAATTCTCGGCCATCATACATGTGACCGGGCAATGGCCTTCATAAGCACGATGCCTGGGTGCTCGCTGTGGAGTTCCCTGATGAATGCTTCCCTACCCCTCTGGGGCATGACGACCCGCCTGCCCCATAGTAGGCAGTCGGCTTGGATGGAGAGTTCATCCATCCATCTGTGAAAATGGTCTGACCTCTTCAGGGCATGCTCCGTGTGCAGGCGCCCAATCCCCAGTCAGGACACATTTCTTGATCAGAGATAGGAGGGGATCTCTGTTTGTCCAGGTTTTGATCTGGTGGGCTGTGATGGGGGAGCCTGCGCTGTCAAAGGCATCAACAGCCATGACCATCTCTGCACTTTGCTCCGCTGCCCCCTCAGTGGTGGCCAGTGGAAGCCTGCTGAGCGCGTCAGCGCAATTTTCGGTGCCTGGCCGGTGCCGTATGGTGTAGTCATACGCAGCCAGTGTGAGAGCCCATCGCTGTATGCGAGCTGACGCATTGGCATTGACAGCTTTGCTGTCGGACAACAGGGATATTAACGGCTTGTGGTCCGTTTCTAACACGAACCTTCTGCCAAAAAGGTAGTGGTGCATTTTTTTCACCCCGTAGACACATGCGAGTGCTTTCTTTTCAACCATCCCATACCCGCTTTCTGCTTGGAAGAGTGACCTGGGTTGCCATGGGTTGGAGTTGGCCCTCATCATTACTCTGCTGCAACACGCACCCAACCCCAGAGGATGATGCATCACATGTCAAAACCAATTTCTTACAGGGGTCGTACAGGGTCAATAACTTATTAGAACAAAGCAGGTTCCGCGCCCGATTGAAAGCCCGTTCCTGACAATCCCCCCAAAACCAATCGCAACCCTTATGCAGGAGCACGTGTAGCGGCTCCAGCAATGTACTTAAGTTCGATACAAAGTTCCCGAAATAGTTCAAGAGTCCCAGAAATGAACGATGTGTTGCCGGGCCTGGGCGCACGAAGAATCGCCTCCGGTTTGGATTCGGTAGGCCGGATCCTGTCTGCGGCAACCCTCCTGCCCAAAAACTCGATCTCTGGGGCCAAAAACACACACTTGGACTTCTTTAGTCGCAGGCCTACCCGGTCCAGTCGGCGGAGCACCTCCTCCAGGTTGTGGAGGTGTTCCTCGGTGTCTCTCCCGTGATAAGGATGTCGTCCTAAAATACGATTGTTCCGGGGATGGGTTTTAGCAGGCTTTCCATGTTCCTCTGAAAGATAGCGGCTGCTGAATGAATGCCAAACGGACACCTGTTGTAGACAATCAGCCCCTTGTGCGTGGTGATGGTGGTCAGTAGCTTTGATTCTTCGGCCAGTTCCTGGGTCATGTAGGCTGAAGTGACGTCCAACTTGGTGAACAGCTTGCTGCCTGCCAGCATGGCAAAAAGATCCTCCGCTCTCTGAAGCGGGTATTGGTCCTGAAGAGACACTCGGTTAATGGTGGCCTTGTAGTCACCACAGATCCTGACCGAGACATCCGTTTTTAGAACAGGGACGATGGGGCTTGCCCAGTCGCTGAATTCAACGGGCGAAATTATGCCCTCTCTTAACAACCTGTCCAACTCACTCAATTTTCTCCCGCATCACATACGGCACCGATCTGGCTTTGTGCTGCACTGGTGTGGCGTCCGGGGTGATGAGTATCCTTACTTTGGTGCCTTTGAAAGTCCCAACGCCAGGTTGAAATAATGACTTGAACTTTAGTCGGACCTGTGAGCATGAACTTCGCTCCACAGATGAAATGGCGTGCACATCCCCCCATTTCCCGTTCATCTCGCCTAGCCAGCTCCTCCCCAAAAGCGCGGGACCATTTCCCGGGACAATCCAGAGTGGCAGCTGATCCATTATGTGTGACCACCAACATTGCACTGCCTAGCACTGGGATGATCTCTTTGGTGTACGTCCGTAATTGCGTGTCAATGCGTTCTAGTTTGGGTCTGCTAGCTCTGAGTGGCCACAGTTTCTCGAATTGTTGGACACTCATAAGTGACTGGCTGGCTCCTGTGTCCAGCTCCATGCGTACCGGGATGCCGTTTAACAGTGCTCTCATCATCATAGGTGGCGTTTTTGTGTATGAGCTGTGGATGTTTGCCACCTGGACCCGCTGAACTTCAGCATCCATTGCTGTGTCCCAGGCATATCCCTGCCTTGCAGACCCCTCTTGTGGTTCATCCACTTCGTAAACCAGCCTCGCTGCGGGCTTCCTGCACATCCTGGCTAAATATCCACTCAAGTTACAATTTCTGCAGATGAATTGTTGAAACCGGCAGGTCTTCGCAGCATGTTTGCCCCCGCACCTCCAGCATGAGCTGAGATTGTTGTGAACAAAAGAGCTATTACCAGGCATTCCTCTCTGACTGTCTCTTTGATTACTCTTGAGCACTCTGTTTGTGGGTGTCAATGGTCCCATCCCGGGACATAGTGTCCCTTGTGATGGTGTAAATGTCCGTTCAGCCTGCCATTGTCTCTGTTGCGGGCCCACCCTAGAGTCTGTTACTGCGTGGTTGGTGGCGAATTGCCCTTGCCTGCCTGCGGGGTTCTGAGTCGAGTTTACCATGTTAACTCCCTGCTCCATCGCCACATTGGAAGCAGAGTTGCGCGCGTATACGATTTTGGTTTCCTCTTCCCCCGCCATGAAGGTTTGAGCCATCAACGTCGCTGCTTCCAAGGTCAAGTCCTTGGTTTCAATTAGCTTCCTAAAAATCCCGGCACGACCAATGCCCTCAATGAAGAAATCCCGTAACATCTCCCCCCTGCAGGCGTCTGTGAACTTACAGAGGCTGGCTAAGCGCCGAAGGTCTGCAATGAAGTCCGGTATGCTCTGCCCTTCCCGACGTCGGTGTGTATAGAATCGGTATCAGGCCATGTGTCTACTACTTGCTGGTTTGAGGTGCTCACCGATCAGTTTTCTGAGCTCCTCGAAGGTCTTATCCGCCGACTTCTCAGGTGCGAGCATGTCTTTCATCAGCGCGTACGTCTTAGGTCCACAACTGGTCAGTAGATGCGCCCTTCGCTTGTCAGCTGCTGCCGCTCCCAGCCAGTCCTTCATGACAAAGCTCTGCTGGAGCCTCTCAACGAAATCGTCCCAGTCCTCACCGACACAGTACCGTATCTCCGTGCTGCCGGTGGCCATTCTCTTGAGTCGTTGATTCCCGTTTCTCGTCGCCAAATATTGTGTCCTTACACACTACAGCAAATCAACACGAGGCACATACTGGAGACAAGGTCACTCTGTGACCTGTACCTTTATTCACAGGACCAAGAAGTGATGACCCTGCGTGGGACCTCCCGTTATATACCTGGATGACCAGGTGAGGAGTGTCTCCCACAAGTTCACCCCCTGTGGTCAAGGTGTGCATTTCTCAGGTGTATACAGTGTACAGTGTTGTTACATAAAGGTTACAGTTATGTGAGGTTACAAACATGACAAACAGTAACAATTGAATGAAAACAGCAATAAAGAGAAGTTGCTTATCTCTTAATGTGCATCAAAGTTAAAATACAATAATTCCAGAACGATTGGATAAGGAGAAGTTACTTACATAATTGTACTTCTGGGAAGGCTTGCTACTACAGAAGATTTGTTTCTAATTAACAAAGGTTACAGACAGTTCTAGCTAAAATGGAGGCAGACCATGCTGCTTGCTCTCTCTCTCCTCTGTCTTTCTACCTGTCTCTGTCCGATCGGAAAATGCCACCCAGTGCCGAGAATACATCATGACAACTATGGTGGCCACAATTAGTCAAGAAGCTCCAACCATTACAGTTGTTTTTCGGACTGGAGGAAGGTACACAGTAATGTTCCTCAAGGTTCAGTACTAGGACCACTGCTTTTCTTAATATATATTAATGACTTGGACTTGGGCGTACAGGGCACAATTTCTAAATTTGCAGCTGACGCAAAACTTGAAAATATAGTGAACAGTGAGGAGGAGAGTGATAGACTTCAAGAGGGACTGGATCGACTGGGCCTGTATTCACTGGAGTTTAGAAGAATGAGAAATGATCTCATAGAAACATATAAAATTCTGACGGGACTGGACAGGTAAGATGCAGGAAGAATGTTCCCGATGTTGGGGAAGTCCAGAACCAGGGGACATAGTCGAAGACATTTAGGACTGAGATGAGGAGAAACTTCTTCACTCAGAGAGTTGTTAATCTGTGGAATTCCCTACCGTAGAGAGTTGTTGACGCCAGTTCATTGGATATATTCAAGAGGAAGATATGGTCCTTATGGCTAAAGGGATCAAGGGTTATGGAGAGAAAGCAGGAAAGGAGTATTGAGGTGAATGATCAGCCATGATCTTATTGAATGGTGGTGCAGGCTCAAAGGGCCGAATGGCCTATTCCTGCAGCTATTTTCTGTTTCTATGTAAAAGGAGTGGGGCTATCGGAGGGTTGTAAAGGAGATGGGATCGGTGGGGAGATTGGAGGTGAGTCGAAGAGAGGGGTTCGGATGGGAGAGGAGAGGGGATCGGGGGTTGGGGAAGAGAAGAACGGATCGGGAGGTAGAAGGAGTGGGGGGATCAGAGGGGGAGAGGAGATCGGAGGGAGGAGAGGACATCGGAGGGAGGAGAGGAGAAGACATTGGCGGGAGGAAAGGAGAGGGAATCGGAAGGGGATGAGAGAAGAGGGGATCGCAGGTGGGGAAAGGAGAGAGGATTGGAGATGGGGTTAGGACAGGGGATCGGAGGGAGGGAGCGAAGGTCAGGAACTCGGAGGTGGGTGGAGGATAAAGGGGATCAGAGGGGACTGGAGGTGGAGAGAGGACGGGATCGGAGGGGGCAGACAAGGTCACGAGCTCGGGGGTGGGTGGGGGGGAAGTGGCAGGGTTGGGGGGTAGAGAAACTCAGGAGTTGGGGGTGCAGAATGGGGGTTTAGAGCATGAAGAAAACAGTGGGAATGGGAGATGAGATGGGAAGATGGATCACGTTCTTCCAACCGGATGAATTTGTGAATCCCTTCTCTCATACTGAGCAGATGAATGGCCACTCTCCATTGTGAACTTGTTGGTGTGCCAGCAGGATCTTGGACCGACTGAATCGCTTCCCACACACAGAGCAGGTAAACTGCCTGTGTCCAGTGTGAGCACGCTGGTGTATCCTCAAATCCTAGGGGCTTTTAAAGCTCTTGCGCAGTCAGAATATTTAAAGTCACTTATCAGTCTGAACTCGCTGGTGTGTCAGCAGGTTGAATGTCTGAGTGGATCCTTTTCCATACACGGAGCAAGTGAATGGCCTGTTCCTGGTGTAACTGTGCAGATGAACTTTCAACGCAGATGGGGAACTGAATCACTTCCCACCCCACACAGAAACGCTCCGCACACACGTACCACAGACACAGCAACATCCTTCTGTTGTTTAAATGACATGATTTATTATATATAATGGATCTATTCATTTCAACACTTACAAAACTGCATCACCTTTAGTGGAGCCAGTGATCCGCTCCGCATAAACCGATCAATTGATTCAGTAACCCGCTAAATCTGTGATTCTGGCGTCCTCCGACATTCTAAAGGATGTCAGGGAGTTGCAGCTGATGGGGCCCTGTTGACGCAGCTACATTCTGAGGAGCTGACCAGTGGCACTTGCTGGCAGCCTTGGAGCCCTGATTGTGCTTAGTAACTTAGAACATAAGAAATAGGAGCAGGCGTAGGCCATTTGGCCCCTCAAGCCTGCTCTGCTATTTAATAAGATCATGGCTGATCTGATCATGGGCTCAGCTCCACTTCCCTGCCTGCTTCCCATAATCCTTTACTCCCTTATCGTTCAAAAATCTGTCTATCTCCACCTTAAATATATTCAATGACCCAGCCTCCACAACTCTCTGGGGCAGAGAATTCCTCAGATTTGCGACCCTCAGAGAAGAAATTTCTCATCTGAGTTCTAAATGGGTGACCCCTTATTCTGAAACTATGCCCCCTAGTTCTAGATTCTCCCACGAGGGGAAGCATCCTCTCTGCATCTACCTTGTCGAGCCCCCTCAGTATCTTATATGTTTCAATAAGATCACCTCTCATTCTTCTCCACTCCAATGAGTATAGGTCCAACCTGCTCATCTTTTTTTTCATAAGTCAACCCCTTCATCTCAGGAATCAACCTAGTGAACCTTCTCTGAGCAGCCTCCAATGCAAGTATATCCCTCCTTAAATAATGAGACCAAAACTGTGGACTAGGTGTGGCCTCACCAATATCTTGTACAGTTGTAGCAGGACTTCTCTGCTTTTATACTCTATCCCCCTTGCAATAAAGACCAACATTCCATTTGCCTTCCTGATTACTTACTGTACCTGCATACTAACCTTTTGTGTTTTAGGCACAAGAACTTCTAGGTCCCTCTGGACTGCAGCATTTTATAATCTCTCTCCATTTAAATAATAATTAGCTTTTTTATTTTTCCTGCCGAAGTGGATAACCTCACACTTTATCACATTATACTCTCTCGGCCAAATGTTTGCCCACTCACTTAGCCTGTCTATATCCCTTTGCAGATTCTTTAAAGGGCTAGATTTTCGGTTTTCAGCGAAAACAATAGTTTTAAGTAGCTTTCGCTGTGCTACTGTTTTTAAGCCGAATTTTCGGCCTTTAAGTATGCGCCATTGGTAAAGTCAGCATTGCATGAGGACTCGCGGCGCAAACCGTGAGTTTCGAAAACTTTAGTCCGCAGTCGGTAGCGCTGCGAGAGAGGCCTTGGCCGGGGGGAAAAAAATTGCAAAAAACATTCACAAAACCCTTACCAACTAAATCGTTGAAAAAGAATTAAAAAATAAAAAGTTGAACTTACCTTTTTTACAGAGCTTCATATTACCGCTGCTGGCATGACAGCACCGACAGGTTTGACCCTGTCGGTATTCTGGGCGCAGAGTACGGGTCCAGAGGGAGCTGATGTCGGCGCTCCTCTTCCCGGCGGTACATGGAAGCGCCGCCACATAAAGGTGCTTGAAGATCCCGCTGTATGGGATTTCGCCACGGAGGGTCAAATTGCAGCGAAAACCCGGTCGCAAAGTCGGCAAAAATCAAGAACTTGCTTTCCCACCCAACTTTCTATCATTAGCAAACTTGGCTACATTACACTCGGTCCCTTCATCCAAGTCATTAATATAGATTGTAAATAGTTGAGACTCCAGCACCAATCCCTGCGGCACCCCACTAGTTACCATTTGCCAACTGAAAAATTATCCATTTATCCCGACTCTCTGTTTTCTATTAGTTAGCCAATCCTCTATCCATGCTAATATATATCCCCAGCCCCATGAGCTCTTATCTTGTGCAATAACCTTTTATGTGGCACCTTATCCTATGCCTTCTGGAAATCCAAATATGCCACATCCACTAATTCCCCCATATCCACCATGCTCGTTACATCCTCAAAGAACTCCCAGCAAATTTGTTAAACATGATTTCCCTTTCATAAAACCATGCTCTTCCGCGTTCGTTCCAAAGAAAGCAAACATTTTTCCTTAAGCATCATGTTCCTATTCAAATGAGTACATGGTGCACTGGTACTCGACATGTCATATTAATGGTGATGAGTAGGGCTACTCTTTTACAGTGACTACATGGAATTCCAGAATTATTACTGGATTATGCTTTTCCAAATGTCCTGCTACTGCTTCTTTTAACAATGGATTCCAACATTTTACCAACGACAGATGTTAGGCTAACTTGCTACATTTCAATGCTGGTGTATCCCAAGGAGAATAAGTGTCCTTCAACTGGATCCGCTTGGGGCCCTGTGCTATTGCACAGGTTGCTTGGCCCTAACACCACCCCTGTCATCAGGCCAAACAATTGCCTGTTTGTTTGCAAGTAATTTAGTCTGTTACCTTTGTTTATTACTGGCATGCTTGTCTTTGATAACAACATCATCATCATAGGCAGTCCATCAAAATCGAGGAAGACTTGATTCGACTCAAAGTGAGTTCTCAGGTGACTGTACAGTCCAATACAGGAATTACAGTCTCTGTCACAGGTGGGACAGACAGTGGTTGAAGGAAAGGAAGGGTGTGGAGTCTGGTTTGCCGCTTGCTCCTTCCACTGTCTGCATGCTCTCGGTGACGAGACTTGAGGTGCTTAGCGCCCTTCCGGATGCTCTTCTTCCACTTAGGGCGGTCTTGTACCAGGGATTCCCAGGTGCTGGCGGGGATCTTTATCAAGGAGGCTTTGAGGGTGCCCTTAAAACATTTTCCCTGCTCACCTGGGGCTCGCTTGCCGTGTAGGAGTACAGAGTAGAGCGCTTGCTTTGGGAGTCTCGTGTTGGGCATGCAGACGATGTGGCCCGCCCAACGGAGCTGGTCAAGTGTGGTCAGTGCTTCGATGCTGGGGATGTTGACCTGATCGAGAACACTGACTTTGGTGCGTCTATCCTCCCAGTGGATTCGCAGGATCTTGCGGAGGCATCGCTGGTGGTACTTCTCGAGCGCTTTGAGGTGTCTACTGTATATGGTCCACATCTCTGAGCCATACAGGAGGGGGGTATCACTACAGCCCTGTAAATCTAAGCTTGGTGACAGATTTGAGGGCCTGATCTTCGAACACTCACTTCCTCAGGTGACCGAAGGCTGCGTTAGTCTACTGGAGGCGGTGTTGGACCTCGTCATCAATGTCTGCCCTTGCTGATAGTAGGCTCCCAAGGTATGGAAAGTGGTCCACGTTGGCCAAGGCTGCGCCGTGGATTTTGATGACTGGGGGGCAGTGCTGTGAGGGGGGGGTCAGGTTGGCGGAGGACCTTTGTCTTACGGATGTTTGGTGTAAGGCCCATGCTTTCATATGCCTCGGTGAAGATGTTGACGATGGTTTGGAGTTCGGCCTCTGAATGTGCACAGACGCAAGCGTCGTCTGCGTACTGCAGTTCGATGACAGAGGATGGGATGACCTTGGATCTAGCCTGGAGGCAACGAAGGTTGAACAAGTGGTTCTTTGGTTTAGTTCCACTCCAACGGGGAGCTTGTTGAGAGTGAGATGGAGCATTGCAGCGAGGAAGATCGAGAAGAGCATTGGCGCGATGACGCAGCCCTGCTTGACCCCGGTCCGGATGTGGATTGGGTCTGTGGTGGATCCATTGGTCAGGATCATGGCTTGAATGTCGTTGTGAAGCAGGCGGAGGATAGTGACAAACTTTTGGGGGCAGCCGAAACGGAGGAGGACGTTCCATAGTTCCTCATGGTAGACAGTGTCAAAAGCCTTTGTGAGGTCAAAGAAGGCCATGTACAAAGGTTGGTGCTGTTCCCTGCATTTCTCCTGTAGTTGTCGCGTGGTGAAGATCATGCCCGTTGTACCCCTTAGTGATAGAATCCGCATTGTGACTCAGGGAGAAGACGGTTGAGGAGGATTCTAGCGATGAGTTTCCCAGTGGCCGACAGCAGGGAGATTCCTCCGTAGTTGCCACAGTCGGACTTGTCCCCTTTTTGAAGATGGTCATGATTACGGCATCTCTGAAATCTCCCGGCATGCTCTCCTCCTTCCAGATAAGAGAGATAAGGTCATGCATTCGTGCCAATTGTGCTTCTCCGCCATACTTTAATGCCTCGGCGGGGATTCCATCTGCTCCTGATGCCTTGAGCTGACGGATGGCCCTTTCTACCTCGTGCAGGACTTCTTTGGTGCTCCAAAATTGGGTTGCTGCTTTAGGTTTAAGTTCAGAAATGCCTTGCGCTTGTGGTTTATTAGCTCCTGGATCTCCTGGTCGTTCTCGTCTTGGTGTTTCCTGGTTGAATGACCGAACGTCTCTTCGCAGGCGCTGGTTATTGAGGCCTTGAGGGCAGACCAGACGCTGTGGGCACTCTGTATCTTGGGGTCATTGAGGGTCGCCAGGTTGGCAGTGAGGCACTGGCTGTATAGGGCTCTCTTAACTGGGTCTTTTAGTGCCCCCACATTGATTTTTCTGCGGCATTGCTTCTGTTGCCGTTGTCGCTTTGGGGCTATATTAATGTTGATGACGGAACGGATTAGGCGGTGGTCCGTCCAGCAGTCATCGGCTCCTGTCATGGCGCGGGTGATGCACACATCCTTGCAGTCCCTCGCTCGGACGATGACGTTGTTGAGCAGGTGCCAGTGCTTGGAACGAGGGTGTTACCACGATGCCTTGTAATTTGTTCCTCTGGTGGAACAAGGTGTTGGTGATGGCAAGGTTGTATTCTAAGCATTACAGTGACCTCCTGTTGGCATTTGCAGTTTGATTGTTCATCGGTGGGATTTGTTGCTAGTCTAAACTTGCAACCTGCGAAAGTATTAATGGATTTTGTTTTAAAAAAAAACTGCATTTGTGCCTCGATTTCTATCCCTGACTTTTGAAAGGCTGCTGATGTGATTTATAATTAATCTGATGCACTTAGAACCTAAGTGATAATGAGCTGTTAGGAGCTGTTCATTTTCAAAGCTTAATGGAATTATTATGAACCTGTGGCCTTTTGCTTCTCTCCATTCTTGTTAGCATATCTAATTTTTCATTCTACTGGTTGCCAAGGTTAAAGGCTTCAGTGTTCAATTCGTAATTTTGCCACGATACATCTCAAAAGGAGAAGTCTCCTTTTATTTTGCCCATTAGGATTGAAGCTAAAGATTAGTGATTAAAAAGAAAACTGCCAATGCTGGAAATCTGAAATAATGCAGATTAGCTGGTCAACATCTGAAAGAAAAAGATAAATTATGACTAAAGGTAGAAACTTTCATCAGAACTGCAGTGGAGATGCTCACCAAAAATGTTAACTTATTTTTTATTTTTTGGGTGCCAACAGCCTGCTGCACATTGTTAGCACTTTCTGTTTCCATAGTTAGTCTGTCTATAATAGCAGGTTCCCTGTAAACTAGGAACACTACAGTATGTTTGTTTATATATTGTGATCTATTGAAAATGAAAAGCCTTACACTTGAGACTGCACACTGAAGGGTATATAGAGGAGAGAAAGAAAGCCAGTTGCTCCTACTGCTTTTTCTGAACTTGATAATATGGCCTCTCCCATGGGCAGGAAGTGGGCTAATTCTGTAAATTGGCCTGCCAAAAACTTACTTAATTACCCCTATAGAAAATTAAATAAAAATGCATTTCTTACATTACATTGCACACACTATATACAATACAGTAAATTCAAAAGCATCGTAGCACCATGTTAGCTATCAGGTGGATGTCTGCTGATTCTTTAACCGATGCTCAATGTGCCCAATTGCATGGGCAGATTAATTGGTTCGATTCAGGCTGCTGGATTTGAGCAGGGCATTTCTATGCTGGCAATTATGTTTATGGGTATGTGCAGCCAGATACATATTCCAGTGTCATCCTATCCAAGTGCTATTTCACAGCTACCGACTGGACTGAAGCAGACATTATCTTTGGAATGCTGCTGCTGAAAGTAGTGGTTTTATGACCTTCTGGTAGATCCCATTGGAATAAAATTTGTCTGGATATTTTGAAGGTATGTTTTAGTGGAGGTTTTGCTGGCATCTGCTTTTGTGGGAGAGTTTAAATATATTTTTGTATGTAACAGAACTTAATTTGTAAAATTTGTTCCATGGGTATCTGTGCAGTCCTATTTTGCCTTTGTATCTTTACTATATTTTTAATTTGACCTATTCCGTTTATATAAATTTAACTCGTATACAGGCTTCGTTACTGGCAGTTTTCCAGATCTAATATAGAAGTTTTTCATAAACTCCTGCTCAAACCTTTTGGTGTGTAGGGTTATATTGGCTTGGACATTTTTAAATCAATTGTGCCTCAGGTGTAGGATATAGTTGTTGAGGTGGTAGGCGTGCATTTGACGCACATGTTGCTCAAATTTCAAATGCATTTCCTATTTCATCCTTGTAAGCGAAATCAGAATATGAAGGCTGTCACCAAGTTTTTTTTTGAAGTTATCCTTTAGTTTGTGAGGCTATATATTTTGGTTATCTGCTTAATTTCCTCTAAATGTATGTAGAAAATTAAGGACAAAGTCGAATGTTTCTCTTTCCCATGCCCTCTGAAAGTATTTGGACTGTTTTATATTAAAAAAAAGTAAAATTCTCTAATACTGCAGAAACACGTGCATAATGTTATATATGTATACTATAGATATACTCTCTGTGTAGTCACTATATAGTTGCATAAGGTGGAGACTTGTTTACCGGAGGTACCATCAACAAGGTTCACACTGTATACACTCTGCCGGCACCACCAGAGGGTGCAACTGGTGGAGGCCCAGGGATCACCTCTACACCACAGGTACCCAGGTATAAAAGAGAGTCCACCACATGGTATCCTCACTCTGGAGTTATATTAAAATGGACTAAGGTCACTATAGTTCAAGTACAATACTTTACCTCGTGGAGTCATTATCAGAGCATCTAAAGACATAACAACTAGCGACGAGACTACGGACTTTCAGGTGAAAATGGCTAACCTTGGTACGTTGCAGCAGTTCGCCGATAGGGATGATTGGGACTCCTTTGTAGAGAGGCTCGACCATTTATTCACAGCAAAGGACCTGGCAGGTGATGATCCGACCACGCTGGCTGATAAACGCAGAGCTATCCTGCTCACCAGTTATGGGCCCACCGTCTATAGCCTCATCAGGGACTTGCTGGCACCAGCGAAGACAACGACCAAGACGTATAAGGAGCTTGTAACGCTGATCCAAGAGCAACTCAAGCCCAAAGAGAGCATCCTCACAGCCAGACACCGGTTTTATACCCACCGACGGCCCGAAGGCCAGGAAATTGTGAAATATGCTGCAGACCTCAGGAGGCTGGCGGCACCATGTGATTTCGCCGAACACCTCACCGAAGTGCTGCGGGATATCTTTGTCATCGGAATCGGCCACGAGGGTCTTCTTCACAGGCTATTATCTGCGGATACCACAGTCACAGTGCAGAAGGCCATCACCATGAGCCAGGCATTCATGATCTCGACCTGCGGCTCTAGGCAGATGACTCATCCTCAGGACTCAAACCCGGCAAGTACTGTACACAGACTGGCGCCTTTTAGAGGTTGGACTGTAGAACGTGAATCTCCTCAGGGGAGAGAGAACAGACCCCCGAGTCCCTTAACTCTGAGTCCACCAAGGGGGGCTAATCGGTTAGCACCATGCTGGCGTTGCGGAGGAAATCACCGGGCTCACCAGTGCCGTTATAAGGACTATGTGTGCAAAGGGTGCAGCACAAAGGGCCATCTCCAACGAATTTGTAAAGGAAATATGACTCACCGTGTTGAAGAGTCTGCAGAAGGCCATGAATCCAGCGCGGATTATGAAGAGATGGTCAGAGAGGCAGCTCAGCTCCATGATGAGGTGTATAGTATGTTTACCTGCACCACAGAATGTTCCCCATTGAGGATGGAAGTCGAGATAAATGGCGATCCTGTCTTCATGGAGGTGGACAAGGGGGCGAGCCAGTCAGTAATGAATCAAGAAGCCTTTGAGAGGCTATGGGACAATCAAACTGAATGACCCAAGTTGATCCCGGTTCAAGCAAAGCTGCTCACCTACACCAATGAACTTATCCCAGTAGTTGGTAATGCGGATGTAAAGGTACTCCATGATGGCACAATGCACCAGTTACCCCTGTGGATTATTGCAGGTGATGGGCCAATGCTACTCGGAAGAAGGTGGATGGAGCAGATCCATTGGAACTGGGAAGATTTCATCCCTCCAGCCATCGACATCCCCCGCACTCAGAGGCAAAGCAAGCCCCCAACTGAGGTTGGATCCGGCACCAGAGAGCAGACCAGCACAGCACCCAAGGCACAGACCGCTCAGCACGACTGCGCAGAGATGATCCGCTGAGACGACTCAAACGCACCTTCCAGGCTCCAGTGGTAGGACTCCGGAGGAAGAAAATTGGATCCAAAGGCTATTTCCCAGCTTCGGTGGCAGAACCCGGGGAGAAGAGGATCACAGCAGCCGACATCGTGGATGGAAGAAAGATGGCGCCCAAACCACGGGGTGAGGCGCTGAAGAAAAAGATGGCGGCGGCCAGACCACGAGGTGCAGCGCTGATGGAGCAACACGTGGTACCAAGCGAAGAAGAGGATTGGGGTAAAGATAGCAAGGCTCTCTTAAAGGAGGCCAGCAACCCACCACACTTAAAGGGACAATCCCACATTCTCACTCAATGTAATAACAACTGTGAGCTAAATGTAAAGCTTGTAATTGATGATCAGAGTTTTATACATGTAATAAGCAAAGAAAAATCGTGTGATTGTAATCGGAGCTACAGTTTATCTACAATAAGTAATGAAACATTGTGCGATGCAGGATTTCAACTGTATTCTTATAATGTAGCGGGCAAACAGCCATCAGCAGCACACAGGTCCAGCGGGCTAACTGATGCTGTAGCCTGTGCCCCTGGGACCAGAGTGATGCATCACGGAGTGTGGTCACAAGTAGCTAAAATAGACAAGCTGCAGAGCAAGCGATCTCAGGAGGGCAGCGGCACCAGTATCGATACCCTGCCTCTGATCGGCTCCCCTCTCAGGCACCTGATGGCACCAACCGTCACGAGCCTGAAAGAGCAAACTGCGCTAAGGCGCAGCCCCCGGACCTCATCGCCTAGGAACGAAGGATCATCCGTAACGGTTCTCCCAATGGAACTAGCTTGTCCTCACGCACCGGTGCTGACCCCAGCACTGATCCCAAAGATGTACCATCAATGTATCTCACCAGTCAAATGTACTTGCCCCACAACTGTACCTCAAATGCAATGATGTAAATGCAAATTTCCTTTCTGGACTTGAATGTATATGAATGTGATGAGCCACCAACATGATCTACATGTGGAGGTGAAATGGATGTATGTAGCCATGGACACACACATGGATCACACCCAGAACCCACTGAAGCCCCACTGCATCCTAACTGGTAACCACTACCCAACTTTGTGGCAATAAGGACTTGGGGGTTAACAGGGAGAGATCCAAGCCAAAGTACAGCCAAGGTGCAAGGGCTATTGGCACTTAAGTCTGGAGAGAGCTAAGCCAGAGCACATAGTGCAAAGGTATTGGCACAAAAGACTTGGGGGAGTGTGATGTTATATATGTATACTATAGATATACTCTCTGTGTAGTCACTGTATAGTTGCATAAGATGAAGACTTGTTTACCGGAGGTACCATCAACAAGGTTCACACTGTATACACTATGCTGGCACCAACAGAGGGTGCAACTGGTGGAGGCCCAGGGGTCACTTGTACACCACAGGTACCCAGGTATAAAAGGGAGTCCACCATGTGCTATCCTCTGGAGTTATATAAAAATGGACTAAGGTCACTACAGTTCAAGTACAATACTTTGCCTCGTGGAGTCATTATCAGAGCATCTAAAGACATAACATATAAAAGTCTTGCTGCTATTTTTGTTCAGTGATGTGCTGGTTAGCATCTTAGTCAGTGCCAAAATGGAGAGGACAAGTTCATCCAATTTTTCAGTTTAGGCTCCCAACTAACCCATTGCATTACCAGTTTACCTTTCGAGGGAGGCCCAAACTGTTTGCGGGTTCTTGCCATCGTTAACTTTTATTGCTTTGATCAAAAAGGTCCCCTGTTGGAAGTTGCATATTTCACACAGCCTATTAACCATCGGTAGGGAGTGACCTTATCTGAGCAGGAATGCTTTTCCTTACAAGTAACTTGATGGAATCCATTCATTGTTTGTCACCAGGAATTCAACACGCACAACAAAAAGATTCTTAACTGTATGATACCATAGACTCGACTTAAAAGGCAAAAGAATCTCCATCACTCTTCTGGATATCCACAAAGGATGCTTGAATGTGAAGCTGTTCCGCATTTCCTATCTTTCATATCACCAGCCAAAAGAAGCAAATCCCTCACCTATATTTGTGCCAGATGGTTGAGTGTGATGTAACATCTGTTGTATCAATTACAGTTCTTGTATAGGATAAGTACCCAACTAACATTGCATACTATCCTTTACAAAGGTATATAATTATCTGTCTGAACTGATCTCAAAATCTAATTCAGTTTGACTCTGGGGAGCCATTTTGAACCTATTGTGAATCTTTTATCATTTGTACAAAGATTCAGAATACCATAAGAAGAGGAAAAATTTCTGCTATATTCCATTTATATCTGCAAATGTACACTGTCTGACATGTAGTGGTATAAAGCGTGTATCAGTGGAAGTGTATGACCCAGTTAAAGGAAAAGCTTTTTTAATTATTGTACTAGGAGGAGGTAGGAATTTTATTTTCAAGAGGGGAAGCACGTAGTGTATTTTTTTCTTTAGCAAATCTATTCTTGAGTGAGCCATGGAATGGCTTACAAATGGGAATGTACTTATGCTGCCTTCCATAATGTGTTCTCTTTCTGTACTGGCAATAATTGTTACAATATTTTATAAAACTTTTATTGATTGTGCTGTATGTTTTAGCATCATCTGTTGAATGTAGAGTGAGCTGAAGCGTAATTGTGACATTGTTATGATATGGCCACTTAGTGTGAATAGTGACCGCCTCAGTGGGAGTGAGTTTGTCGAAGAGCATGTGGACAATTGCGAGAATGCAGTCAATTTGGGCTAATGGAGCAAAATTGTCTCGTCTGATTTAAAATTGACATAATTCTGGTGGTACAGCAGGTTGGAGCATCAACATGGCTGCACCGCAGAGCAGCGGGATGTGGGATCACATTCGGCAATACCCCCACAGATTGGGAACTCAGAAGGCAGTCCATTGCCAAAGGTATATTAGCATGGAAAGTGAATTGGCTAACGAACAGAAAACAGAGAGTCGGGATAAATGGTTCATTCTCGGGTTGGCAATCAGTAATTAGTGGGGTGCCGCGCGTATCAGTGTTGGGACCCCAACTATTTACAATCTATATTAACGACTTGGAAGAAGGGACCGAGTGTAATGTAGGCAAGTTTGCTGACGATACAAAGATGGGAGGAAAAGCAATGTGTGAGGACAAAAATATCTGCAAAAAGACATAGACATGCTAAGTGAGTGGGCAAAAATGTGGCAGATGGTGTATAATGTTGGAAAGTGTGAGTTCATGCACTTTGGCAGAAAAAAATCAAACAACAAGTTATTATTTAAATGGAGAAAGATTGCAAAGTGCTGCTGTACAGCAGGACCTGGGGTACTTGTGCATAAAACACAAAAGGTTAGTATGCAGGTACAGCAAGTGACCAGGAAGGCGAATGGAATCTTGGCCTTTATTACAAAGGGGATGGAGTATAAAAGCAGGGAGGTCTTGCTACAGTTATACAGGGTATTGGTGAGCCCACACCTGAAATATTGCATGCAATTTTAGTTTCCATATTTACGAAAGGATATACTTGCTTTGGAGACAGTTCAGAGAAGGTTCAGTAGGTTGATTCCGGAGATGAGGGAGTTGACTTATGAGAAAAGGTTGAGGAGGTTGGGCCTCTATTCATTGGAATTCAGAAGAATGAGAGGTGATCTTATAAAAACTTATAAGATTATGAGGGGGCTTGAAAAGGTGGATGCAGAGAGGATGTTTCCACTGATAGGGGAGACTAGAACTAGGACATTGAATAAATTTAAGACAGTGATAGACAGTTTCTTAACTGATAAGGGGTTATGGGGAGTGGGCAGGTAAGTGGACCTGAGTCGATGATAGGATCAGCCATGATCATATTAAATGGTGGAGCAGACTCAAGGGGCCGTATGGCCTACTCCTGCTCCTATTTCTTATGTTATGTTCTTATGTAAGGAAACATAGAAACATAGAAAATAGGTGTAGGAGGAGGCCATTCGGCCCTTCGAGCCTGCACCACCATTCAATAAGATCATAGCTGATCACTCCCTCAGGACCCCTTTCCTGTTTTCTCTCCATACCCCTTGATTCCCTTAGCCTTAAGGGTCATATCTAACTCCCTCTTGAATACATCCAATGAACTGGCATCAACAACTCTCTGCGGCAGGGAATTCCACAGGTTAACAGCTCTCTGAGTGAAGAAGTTTCTCCTCATCTCAGTCCTACTCCTTATCCTAAGACTGTGTCCCTTGGTTCTGGACTTCCCCAACATCGGGAACATTCTACCCGCATCTAACCTGTCCCGTCCCGTCAGAATCTTATATGTTTCTATGAGATCCCCTCTCATGCTTCTAAACTCCAATGTATAAAGGCCCAGTTGATCCAGTCTCTCCTCATATGTCAGCCCTGCCATCCCGGAAATCAGTCTGGTGAACCTTCGCTGCACTCCCTCAATAGCAAGAACGTCCTTCCTCAGATTAGGAGACCAAAACTGAACACAATATTCCAGGTGATGCCTCACTAAGGCCCTGTACAACTACAGTAAGACCTCCCTGCTCCTATACTCAAATCCCCAAGATATGAAGGTCAACAGACCATTTGCCTTCTTCACCGCCTGTTGTACCTGTATGCCAACTTTTAATGACTGATGAACCATGACACCCAGGTCTCGTTGCACCTCCCCTTTTCCTAATCTGCTGCCATTCAGATAATATTCTGTCTTCGTGTTTTTGCCACCAAAGTGGATAACCTCACATTTATCCAGATTATACTGCATCTGCCATACATTTGCCCACTCACATAGCCTGTCCAAATCACTCTACAGCCTCCTAGCGTCCCCCTCACAGCTCACACCGTCACCCAGTTTCGTGTCATCTGCAAACTTGGAGATATTACACTCAATTCCTTCATCTAAATCATTGATGTATATTGTAAAGAGCTGGGGTCCCAGCACTGAGCCCTGCGGCACTCCACTAGTCACTGCCTGCCATTCTGAAAAGGACCCATTTATCCCGACTCTCTGCTTCCTGTTTGCCAACCAGTTCTCTATCCACGTCAGTATATTACCCCCAATACCATGTGCTTTGATTTTGCACACCAATTTCTTGTGCGGGACTTTGTCAAAAGCCTTTTGAAAGTTCAAATACACCACATCCACTGGTTGTCCCTTGTCCACTCTACTGGTTACATCCTCAAAAAATTCCAGAAGATTTGTCAAGCATGATTTCCCCTTCATAAATCCATGCTGACTTGGACCGATCCTGTCACTGCTTTCCAAATGTGCCGCTATTTCATCCTTAATAATTGATTCCAACATTTTCCCCACTACTGATGTCAGGCTAACCGGTCTATAATTACCCGCTTTCTCTCTCCCTCCCTTTTTAAAAAAAGTGGTGTTACATTAGCTACCCTGCAGTCCATAGGAACTGATCCAGAGTCGATAGACTGTTGGAAAATGATCACCAATGCATCCACTATTTCTAGGGCCACTTCCTTAAGTACTCTGGGATGCAGACTATCAGGCCCTGGGGATTTATCGGCCTTCAATCCCATCAATTTTCCTAACATAATTTCCCGCCTAATAAGGATATCCTTCAGTTCCTCCTTCTCACTAGACCCTCAGTCCCCTAGTACTTCCGTAAGATTATTTGTGTCTTCCTTCGTGAAGACAGAACCAAAGTATTTGTTCAATTGGTCTGCCATTTCTTTGTTCCTCATTATAAATTCACTTGAATCCGACTGCAAGGAACCTACTTTTGTCTTCACTAATCTTTTTCTCTTCACATATCTATAGAAGCTTTTGCAGTCAGTTTTTATGTTCCCGGCAAGCTTCTTCTCGTACTCTATTTTCCCCCTCTTAATTAAACCCTTTGTCCTCCTCTGCTGAATTCTAAATTTCTCCCAGTCCTCAGGTTTGTTGCTTTTTCTGGCCAATTTATATGTCTCTTCCTTGGATTATCCTTAATTTCCCTTGTTAGCCACAGTTGAGCCACCTTCCCCGTTTTATTTTTACTCCAGACAGGGATGTACAATTGCTGAAGTTCATCCATGTGATCTTTAAATGTTTGCCATTGCCTATCCACCGTCAACCCTTTAAGTATCATTTGCCAGTCTATTCTAGCCAATTCATGTCTCAAACCATCCCCCTAATCGAAGTTACCTTTCCTTAAGTTCAGGACCCTAGTTTCTGAATTAACTGTGTCACTCTCCATCTTAATAAAGAATTCTACCATGTTATGGTCACTCTTCCCCAAGGGGCCTCGCACAACCAAGATTGCTAATTAGTCCTTTCTCATTACACATCACCCAGTCTAGGATGGCCAGCCCTCTAAGTTGGTTCCTCGAAGATATTGGTCTAGAAAACCAACCCTAATACACTCCAATAAATCATCCTCCACTGCATTGCTACCAGTATGGTTAGCCAAATCAATATGTAGATTAAAGTCACCCATGATAACTGCTGTACCTTTATTGCATGCATCCCTAATTTCTTGTTTGATGCTGTCCCCAACCTTCCTACTACTGTTGTTTGGTGGTCTGTACACAACATCCACTAGCATTTTCTGCCCCTTGGTATTCCGTAGCACCACCCATACCGATTTCACATCATCCAAGCTAATGTCCTTCCTTACTATTGCGTTAATTTCTTCTTTAACCAGCAATGCCACCCTGTCTCCTTTTCCTTTCTGTCTATCCTTCCTAAATGTTGAATACACCTGGATGTTGAGTTCCCAGCCTTGGTCACCCTGGAGCCATGTCTCCGTGATGCCAATTACATCATATCCGTTAACTGCTATCTGTGCAGTTAATTCGTCCACTTTATTCTGAAAACACCTCGCATTGAGGCACAGAGCCTTCAGGTTTGTCTTTCTAAAACACTTTGCCCCATTAGAATTTTGCTCTAATGTGGCCCTTTTTGCTTTTTTGCCTTAGGTTTCTCTGCCCTCCACTTTTACTAATCTTCTTTCTATCTTTTGCTTCTACTTCCCTCTGTCTCCCTGCATAGGTTCCCATCCCCCTGCCATATTAGTTTCACTCCTCCCCAACAACACTAGCAAACACTCCCCCTAGGACATTGGTTCCAGTCCTGCCCAGGTGCAGACCGTCCGGTTTGTACTGGTCCCACCTCCCCCAGAACCGGTTCCAATGTCCCAGGAATTTGAATCCCTCCTTCTGCACCACTCCTCAAGCCACATATTCACCTGAGCTATCCTGCGATTCCTACTCTGACTAGCACGTGACACCGGTAGCAATCCTGAGATTATTACTTTTGAGGTCCTACTTTTTAATTTAGCTCCTAGCTCCCTAAATTCGTCTCGTAGGACCTCATCCCATTTTTTACCTATATCGTTGGTACCTATATGCACCACGACAACTAGCTGTTCACCCTCCCTTTTCAGAATGCCTTGCACCCGCTCCAAGACATCCTTGACCCTTGCACCAGAGAGGCAACATCCCATCCTGGAGTCTCAGTTGCGGCCGCAGAAACGTCTATCTATTCCCCTTATAATTTAATCCCCTGTCACTATAGCTCTCCCACTCTTTTTCCTGCCTTCCTGTGCGGCAGAGCCACCCACGCTGCCATGAACTTGGCTGCTGCTGCCCTCCCCTGATGAGTCATCCCCCTCAACAGTGCCCAAAGCGGTGTATCTGTTTTGCAGGGGGATGACCGCAGGGGACCCCTGCACTACCTTCCTTGCACTGCTCTTCCTGTTGGTCATCCATTCCCTATCTGGCTGTGTACCCTTTACCTGTGGTAAGACCAACTCACTAAACGTGCTATTCACGTCATTCTCAGCATCGTGGATGCTCCAGAGTGAATCCACCCGCAGCTCCAGGGCCGCAATGCGGTCCGACAGGATCTGAAAGCGGATGCACTTCCCGCACACATAGTTGTCAGGGACACCAGAAGGGTCCCTGAGTTCCCACATAGTACAGGAGGAGCATAACACGTGTCTGAACTGTCCTGCCATGACTTAACCCTTCGATACAGTTAAATTGGCAACAACAATGCTAAAAGTTACTTACTGATATAGAAAAGAAAAAGAAAAACTACTTACCCCCTTGGCTGTGATGTCACCTTTCGATTTCTTTCTACTTTTTTGCCTTCTCACCCTGCTGCAGCTGCACCGGTAGGCCTTTATAGGCCTCCCCACGCTCGCCTCATCAATGCTGCTCAATCTCAAAGGGAGGGAATTGCTCTGTCTTCTCATTTCATGCAGCATTGGCAGAGATGTTGGAGCAGATTTGCAGCCCTTTCAACCACAAATGCAAGTGTGGGTGCAGGAAGACTAAGAACGAATAAAAAGAATTCGAACGTCAAAAAAAGGAAGGCCCACGTATTTGAGATACTCGGGCCAAAATTCAGGCATGCCAGAAAGCTGGTGCACCAACAATTTTTTTACCTGTTTTTACCGTCGGGTGCAATGAGGCGGCCTTCCAATTGATTTTCTGCATTTTTAACTTTTTTTCGCGTCAGACCGGAAGTCGGTCAAGGTAGGGGCAGAGGTGTGGCGGTAAGTCCTAGTGAGGGGCGGAAGTTGGGGTGGGACTGAGTCTCCGCTGCTGTCACTCAGCGGCGGAGCGGTGGTGACCTCACTGCGTGTGTGCGTCACCATGTCTCTCCCCTCATTTAAAGGGGAGAGAATCAGGGATTCTGTAGGTTAGGCCACTGGCCCAGCCAGCGACCTGGTACCCAGGGTGTGCTAGGATGCCTGTTGGCGGCCTGGCCAAACCCGGGGCAATAATTGGCCGGCTGATCGAGAAGTCGGCTGGCAAAAATTAAAAGGTGGCTGCCGTGGATGTGCGCCCTCTCCTTGAAGGGCCACCATGCTGCCGTGGCTCACAGACAAGAAACCAGGTGCACTGACAGAAAAAGCTTTCGGGGGCACTGCATGGCGGTGCAAAGATTTTTTCAGGTAAATTTGGGGCGGAGTGTTCTGGTGGTGCAGGAGTGCGGCGGTGTGCGCTTTGGTGATGCGCTTACGGCGGTCAGCAGCAGTGGGGCGGAAGTGGGGACGGGACGAAAAATCCCCGAGCAGAATTTGGGTCGTGTTGGCCAATCGACTGCAATGTGGCAGCCACTCAATTCCGCCACATGGCCACCGCAAAACGGCTGTAACGGGACTTATCTGGACTCTGAAGTTCTGTCCCACTGTGTGGTTCAAAACTGGGAAATTGGAGTTTATGTTGTTGATTTGATTACATCTGGACAGAAGTGACAGTGAGTCATGAATGTGTGTGCAGCTTACTTTGACTTAGTTTACGTTTTCCCTTAAGTGTGTCATATAAAGTTGTACTTGTAGGCTTGGATTTTTATTTTGCAGTTTTCGCTCTATAAATGTCACAAATCTCTCAATGAGGTGGAGTGGCCCCTGACACTTTTAATCACACATGTTACTGTTCCTTCTCTGTCTACAGTGCAGTGAGGTAGGTTTAAATGATGATTTAAAATACTCACCTGGCACAACATAATTCCACATTGCACTCGAGAATGAAATACCAGTTTTTCTGTTATGATACTAATTCAGTTTTGGCATAGGTGGAGATGCCGATCGTGAATATGAAGTCTTGCACTATCTAGTCCAGTATGATTGCATGCAATTAAAGTAGTCTTTCGCAACTGTGACATTTCTATGTAAATTTGATGTACAGTTCAGGCAGATTTGCTCTATCATTAAATGAGATGGTGTACACTCAAGTAAAGGTAGCAGTATTTTTCGCTTCATAAATGGCATTTTAATTAAGCTGTGATTGTATTTTCACTAATTTGTGCAGTTAAATGCAAGCACAACAGATGGGTAATAGTAAAGGTGAATATTACTTTCTGTGGCACCAGGTGATAGCCTTACTGAACAACAAAAATCTATCACAGCAGCCCTTCTGATTTATTTTCTTAAAAACGCACTGGCCGTGAAAATGCTGTGACACACTGGTGCAAAAATGCAAGCTTGCAGCTGTGAAACCCTTGCTGTCCATAGGGGATGGAGGATTACAATTCAGAACAGGTTTGTCATCAATGCCATAAAATGGATGACCTCATTGGTCAATTTTTCTACCTGAAATGAGCTGCCAAAAGCAGGAAGGGCGTCAGTGAAAGGAAGCAGTGCAAAACCCTCCCTCGACAGGAAGCACACAAGATGCTGAAATGATTGACTCACAGACACACCAGCATGTCAAACCACCTTTATCAAACAATGTTTGCAGACCCAGTTGTGATCATCACAAAGCTTTACCTCATCTATCCTGTGTTTTTTGTAGTTTGTATGTTATATATTGCTTTGTTGTTTTCTAAGGATATTATTGGATTGTTTGAACATTTCCATAGGGAGAAGATTCAGTTTATCAGAAGCGAGGGAACTAGTGGATTGGGGCGCTTATCCAGTGATGCAGATCTTGTTATGCTGTTAAGGTAGGTGCATCCCACGTCAATAATGAATGTATCTTGTGAAAGAGATGGTATATAATGTATAAAGCTTTATGTGTTCTGCAGGACTTTATATTCACTAGCAAAAGAACATGATTGTTGAGTAACATACGTCTATCTAACCGACTCTTAAACTTTGATCGAGATTGGCATATTCAAAAGGATTGTAGGAATGCTATGGATGGTTAGGATGTAAGCTTGTATTCTTGATCCCTGCACATCAAGTTTCTGACCTCAGTCATACAGTGAAGAACAAGTGATGAGCAGAAACCAAATGCTTCGGGATAGAGTTGAAAAAAAACTATCATTGGGAAAATAGTCTCAGAAAACTCTCTTTCTCACATCCTGATAGCCTGCATTGTCGATGACCTTGTAGCTATTTAGCTGCTTGCCTCCTCAGTTTGGGGTGGTGGGTGGCATAGGAAGGCCTGAGAAAGGGACAAAATACCTTAAATTGGAGAATGACTTTCAACAAGTGACTAAAAAGATTGATGGTTCAAACAGTTAATTACAGGATTAGATAGTGTTAATTCGAGTGGGTTCTGTAATATGTTAATGCCAGTTTTCTCTGTCTCCCCAATGGTGCATTGCTGGAGGAAGTTCAAATGGTTTATTCTGTAAAATAATTTGTGTTGAGTAATGAATCTCCCATTTTATGCAAACTCCCCTCCTGCTGCCTTCTTGACAGAACTGGAGTTAGATTAAATGAGTAAAAGATGTTTTTATTGGGAAATAGGGTTTTTAAACATATACACAGGGTTTTGAAGTATTGCATTTTCAGAGGTTGGGGGTTTTCTAAGTTGTCAGTGAAGATGATGATTTCAGTTGGCAGCAATAAATGTAGGTCAAGTTGGATTGTTCTGTCAAAATCCCAGACTGAAGGGAAGGCAATTAACCACTTAACCCTTTAAATGTATAGAAGTTAAAATACCTTTCAGTATGTTACAATATTATTATCCTATACATTATTCAGTGGATAACCTTGTATTACATTTGAAGAAATTACTTTACCACAACCCCATTCATTTAATTATGCAGGCTCATGTAAAAATATGGTACATGGCCAATATTTTCTTTGTGGACCTACTTCAATCACTGCGTCAAATATCAATTCGAGCAATGAACATTGGAATATGCAGGGCTAGAAAAAAGCATTGTGGTCCAGCTGGACTGCCCAAAGTTCTATCATTTCCCCCTACACACTTATTTAATCAGTTGATCCTTTCATCAAAAAGTGAACAAGATATCATCTACGAAAGTAAATCAATTACTATTTCTCCTTTAAACTAAGACCTGATTGACCAGAGGTTACGATTGTGAATTGCACCAGTATTAGTTTTTATCAGTTTTTAATGGGTATTCCAGGCAGATTCAGGACAGTTCACTTCTTATCCCAGACCTAATTTTTCTTGTGAAACTATCAGCTATCAAATGGCTGTTTTCCACTGCTGCACAAACCTAGTTTAAAGTAGATTGTCTGGAGTCTGTCTCACAAGGGCTGAAGAATCCTAAATCTACTTTAAGTTCAAAAGAAATATCAGATAAATTTATTCAGGAGAAGTTATTAGAAGGGGTTGGTTAGAGGTAAAGGATGTATTGCTTACCTGGCATTCCCCGTCACTACCTGGGCCCTTCGATTGTGTAACTGCCCTGTAATATTGCTGAATGTACTGTATTTATTCTTAATATTCCCTTTCAGTCAGATTATTTATTTCTTTTGATTGTTATTCATATCATTTTAAATGTTAGGCCACAGATTTCTCCCCTATAGTTATTTGTTGCTGGAGAGTTTGCGTCAAAAAAGCAGCATTGATTTTTTGGGGGGAGAATAATGACCTTGTAATAAAGTTTTCAAAATGAAGAACTGTTTTTGGTAAAATAAAAAATCAAAGTCAGAAACATGACAGATCAGAAAAGCCGGTTTTCAGCGCATGCGCATGGTGCTCATGGCGGCTTTTGCGATGCCTTCCCGGGTCCGTAGAAACTCCGTACAGACCCGGGGAGGCCGGGACTTCCAGACCAATATGTCCTGGGTACACAGAGCCACAGCTTGTACCTTGCTTTTGTTCATTTACGGTACACAATGGTAATCCCCAGTGAAAAATGATTAGTTATTGACTTCTTGTTTTGAGATATTTTATTTCTGCTATTGTAACTATTGTCTTTTCCACAAAGATTATAAATATTAAATAAATAATCCAGTTCCCTTGCTATAATCTTAGAGCTAAGAGAGTTGTGTTTTCGAAATAAGCATCAGATGTTTCACATTCAGATTGTACTTTTTGCATGAGTCAGTACAAAGGGGTCAATATCTTCAACTTTTAGACCCCTTGCAAGTTGAACATTTTGTTGGTGAATATTATCTCCAATGCTGATGATAGTTGTCACACTAACAATGAATATTCATTATCAGCAAATAAAATATATTAAACTGAATGAACAATAGAAAGAAAGAACGTACTTTTATATAGCGCCTTTCATGACCTCAGGGCATCCCAAAGTGCTTCACAGCCAATGAAGTTGTTTTTTTGAATTGTAGTCACTGTTGTAATGTAGGAATCGTGTCAGTTGATCTGCGGATAGCAAGGTCCCACAAACTGCAATGACCAGATAATCTGTTCTTGATGGGATTGTTTGAGGGATAAATGTTGGCTAGGACATGTGACTTTGCTTGAGAGGGGAGACGGGGATTCAGTTTAATGTCTTAGCCAAAAGTAATAAAACTCTCATTAAATTGAAAGAAAAATGTAGTAACATTATGCCAACTCTAGACTGAAACTTTATGTTTGTGAAATATTATGATAACCTAGACCATGCAAATAATGAAAAGGAAGTAGATATTTTTAAAATAATGATCTCTGCTTTGGTTTTTGTCCTGGACAGTTTGTTTGAAGACGAGATTATGTCCTATGTGCCATCACATGCCTTACTTCACCCCAGTTATTGCCAGTCTCCACGTGGTTCCCCTGTATCGTCACCTCAGAACTCCCCAGGTAAATGACACATAATCTGACCATGTAATGATTAGAATGATGAACTATGATAATGTAAATAAGGACAACATACCCATGTAGCACACTGTAAAAACACTGGTCCTTCTAGTCTGCGGAGAGATTTGTCACCTATGCTTATTAGCTCGCATATTGAATTTGAAACCATTTTTCATTCAGTAGATTCTAAAGAAATTCAAAGGGAGAAGCAGTCAAATAAAAAATCAGAAGTATAAAGAATTTGGAGGGAAAATTCAGGGAGATGGGTTTAAATTACAAACTTATGAATTAAACAATAAGGAATCTTAATCGCCTAGAGACATTAGCCTGTATATATTTTATCATCTGTTAGTGGCTATACTACTGATATTTTTCTAGAAAGTAAAGTTAATTAAATAGGAGAGGGGGAAATCTGGTAATATTGCAAACTACTTGAGGAGGGATTAAAAGATTAACTGAAATGTGAGAACTGTCTACATATTGACATTTCTATGAAATTGTTAATAAAGTGAGATCAAAGGGCATTCCATTTGTCGGCGGCACATGAACAGATTTACATTGTTAATTAAAGATTGGCTTTGGCCAACTACGGTGCTTGTACTTTGGAGTAAAAACAGGGTGAGCTTTTTAAGACTGCACTGTGCTATAAAATGCTTATGCCAACAAGTAGCCTTTATTGGGCTCAATTTTACCTAACCCTTTTTTCGGCGCGCTTACCTTAAGTGCTTTGACTTTGCGCGCTGGAAACGGCACTGGAAAAAGTCACCCCATCCTGGCTGTTCTTCCGAGTCCCAGGAGTCCCAGCGTGGCGTGCATTATGAAGTGGGGGGCGGAGCAACAGGCCAGCGCCGAAAACAGTGCCGGCACCTGCGCGCATGCGCAGTGAAGTCTGCGCGTGTGCTCCTGCCCTCCCAGCGTGTCCTGCGGGCTGTGAGCAGGACCCAATGCTCGCAGCCCTATTCCCGGCCGAAGGGACGCCCCGATCTCGCCGCACCCTATCCCCAGCCGAGTGGCCTCCCGCACCGACCGGCCGGCCCACTGAGTTCCCAGGCCGAGGTAGGACTTCGGTTTTAGTTTTTATTCATTGATGGTTGTGCTTGAGAGTTTTGATTGGGGGGTGGGGGAGGGAAGAGGAGGAAAGTTTTGTGGGGGGGGGGGCGGGGGAGAGAAAGAGTGTTTTGCGGGTGAGGGAGAAAGAGTGTGTTTTTTGGGGGGCAGGGGGGACTTTAAAAAAAAAACTTGATTCTGGCATAAAGGTAGAACTTCTATTTTTTTTTTGTTATTGATTGATTGCTGATTACTTTTTGTGGTTTGTTTCGTGCTTTGTAAGTCTTGGTGCAGGTCCTCAGCTTCCTTATTTTTGTGCTCTGTTTAGTGCTTTGTAAGTCTTGGTGCTTTAAATGTACTAACCTGCACCATTTCTTAACTGCCCGCAGTGTTTTTCAGAGCTGGCCACATACGCTGACCTAAGTCGATTTGGAGTAAGTTTTAGCTGGCCAAAGTGGCATAAATGGCCAAAACTGGCGTAAGTGTCTGGGAACGCCCCCTTTTGAAAAAAAAACTGAACTCAAAAAAATTGTACCTAACTGACTTACTCTAGAGCAAATTTTGGGAGGAAAATGGCATTTTTTAACTTATGCCAGAAAAAACAACTTACTTCAAAAAAATTGATACAAGTCATGGCCAAAATTGGGCCCATTATGAGGGGTTGATTTTGTCGGCTACCTTTTATTTTGAGTGAAGTATCCAAATCTTTCTCACCAGAGAAATACAAGGTTGGTTGCACTATGTGTATTTTTTTAACATGTGTGACACTTTTTTACGAAGAAATAAGAAATTTACATTTACTTTGATAGCAAAGAAGTATCATGACACTTAAATTGCAGTAGTGGATTCAGTGCAGACTGGGGAAATGTGATTGAAATTATCTAAAGTCTTTGAATCCCATTTCCTTCTTTTCCCTCCAAGACCTGTCCTCTTTCTAATTCATGTCATAAGTTCAAATTTGAGATGAATGGAGTCATCTGTGTCTTGCACAGTGGGGATGGTGGAGCGGTTGAATCAGGGTCAGTTCTTCCTGTGCTACAAAATTTTGTCTTGTATTCTCATTCAGAACCAATGGCACATTAGACAATTCATAAATAAAGCAGAAAATGCTGGAAATGCATATCATTTTTCTCAGCACCTGAAAGAGAAAGATAGGTTAATCTTTTGAGGTAGGACAATTGATCAAAACCCAATTTAAGTGAATTAGAAGTAATCCATTAGGTTGTTTACAAATTTTACAATTTTATAAAAAATACAATGCAAACTTAAGTCTGCTGTTAAACCTACTGCTGCACAGTAATAATAGTTTCTCATGTCATGACAAAATCCATTTTGTTGGCGTGAAGAGAGTGGTTTTTTTTGCCTAGTTTTAAATACCGCTGTTTGCAGGTACCCAACGTGCCAATGCCCGAGCGCCAGCTCCTTATAAGAGGGACTTTGAAGCTAAGCTCAGAAACTTCTACAGGAAACTTGAAACAAAAGGCTACGGACAAGGACCAGGAAAGTTAAAGTGAGTCTTTAATGGGGCATATTGAGAATTACTTCCATTGAAGTTTGTGTGTTGCAGTCTGTCCAGAAATGTCCAATTCAGTGGAAATTTTCTGCTGTGCACATAAGATGTGGTTTTTACTACTATCTCTTGTGCATAGTGAATCTTTTTGTAATGTTTTATGACTGGAGAAAATATAACTTGCAGAAAATTAATTTCAATACTGATGAATATAAGAAGCCACATTCTTGTTTTAAATTGGGGATGATTCGATTTTATTTTGAAACATTTTGTGATCTTTCTCCCAAGTTTTCACTTGCACCTCTTTGATGTCAGCTGGTAGTATGCCTGAGAGTGTAGCTCAAGGTGGTTGTCCATTCAGTTTTCTATCCCTTCCTCTCTCTGGGAAACAACTAGAGATCAACACTTTGTTTATGGCATAGTTGAAATGAATAATGTGGAACATTGTGATCATGAACCTGCATCCTGCCCTTTGCTGCAACACTCTGGGCTCCAGAAAATTGGACCACCACAGGAGACACTGTATTCTTATTTGAAGTGCTAGATAAAATTATGGTTTGTTCTTGTTTTTCACTTTTTTCAAAATTAAATGAATATATTTTGAAAATCTTCTGTAATGAAGGTTGATCATCAGAAGAGATCACTTGCTTGAAGATGTGTTCAACCAAATTATGGGCTGTTCCAGGAAAGATCTTCAAAGAAATAAGCTCTATGTTACATTTGTTGGGGAAGAAGGGTAAGTACACAGATAACTAAGTAAAATATTATTAGAATCTGAACCATGTTTAATATTGTATAAGTGCAGTTCTCTTCAATCACAGATGGTCCTGCATAGCTTAAATATCATTCTTTTCATAGGATGATGATGTCGCATCAACAAAGTATCTGAGTCAGTATCTGAATTCAGCTCAGGCTCATCACAGACCAGAAATTCATTCACCTAGTACCTCAGCATCACTAAAATGTGCACTAATTATGTGGTAATTTACAGATGGATTGCTGATTTCTAACGAGTGTGTGCTGTACACCACACAAAAATGCATGCCTGACAGACTTGCAGTGCTTAATGTATCTGACAATCTGCAAATGAAGATGATAATATCAGCACAAAATGAATGGTGCATTGGTTTGTAAATAACTCTTGGATTAATAGGGCTTTATGCAAAGACTGAGTTTGGCAGCTGTCCAATAGACTGGGTTGGTTGGTGAAATGTAAGCTGTCAGGTTGGATTTCTAATTAATAGATGTAGAACTTTGTCAGATGTGGTGTTATCCTGCCTTATAAATTGTAATTAACTTTTATTAAACATTGGTGTTTAGGGAAAGATTGAGAGAGAATGATTGAACAAGAAGATAGTAAAACATGATGGGCATGCTTCAAAATATGTTACAATAAATTTACTTCATCATTTCTAACATTGCGTGCATTCTGTATAACATTTATGGCCCAGTTGTACAAGGTATAACTAATGTTTTACAGGTACAAATTGTAATATTAGCTTCCATATGTTAAAATCTGACTGGAATCAGTTGATTCTAAATTGTATATATTTACAGTAGATACCAATATCACAATACGTTAATAATGATTTTTTAATACAAATTAAAATTCACAAATATTTGCAATTTTATTTCAATTTTGACACACAAATCTCAAGGACCACAATCTGTAGTACCAGTATTTATATGATTGTCAGTGAACTGGACAATAAGCGTAAATGCTGATGTACAGTCCTACACTACAGAAAGCGCTATACCGGCAAAGTGTATAAGATATATTTTATCCAATTGCTTAATCAAATGGCCTTATTCATCCATGAAATCCCATCACACTTCATTTTTTCTGACTGAAATATACTTGATTTGTATCCTCTCCATCTCCTATTGAAATATATCTCATTTCTGATTCATAATTGTATTTACTAATTTCTCTTTGCATGAATTCTAGGCAAGGTCACCTTTCTATACTTTTCTTTGTTTTTGACTCCTTTTTCCTCTATCAATTCTTTTACTGATCTGAATTATATTGTGGTCACTGTTCCCAAATATTCCCCTAATTTTAGGTTGCATATTTGCTCCGGTTCATTACTCAGAACCAGGTAAAGTGATGCCTCCTTCCATGTAGCAACATAATGACTGAGGAAATAGTGCTGAACACAATGCAGAAACTCTTCGACCACAAAAATGTTCTCTATCCAAGTCCACTTTTGGACAATTTAAACAGTATTGTATAAATCTGCCAACAAATTTCATCTTCAATTTCCTTTTTACTCTTCTATGGTCTATGACATAGTTCCAAGCTTGGTTTACAACCTCCTGACAATGGGACACCATGGATTGAATGCACACCCTCCTCTCGTTGGGGCCAAGTTTCGGCCTGAGTTGCTCCTGTTTTTTTGGAGCAACTGGTTTAGAATGGAGTATCTTAGAAATTGCAATTCTCGGCAATTAGTTTGCTCCAGTTCAAGTCAGTTAGAACAGTTTCAGTTTGGAACAGATTTTATTTTTCAAAAGGGGGCGTGTCCGGCCACTAATGCCCATTTTGAAAGTTTAGGCAGTGAAAACTTACTCCAAACTAACTTAGAATGGAGTAAGTGTAGATTTTTGTACGCTCAGATAAACCTTGCCTACACTTAGAAAATCAGGTGTAGGTTACAAATCAGGCATAGGGAATGGGGGTGGCGGGGGCGGGGGGGGAGGTTTAAAGAGAAGTTTACAAACATTAAACACTTCAGTTTTACAAATAAAGAGCCATCATCAATAATAAATGATAAATACATCAATAAATCAACCAATAAATCAATCAAAAAAAATTAATAAAAAATAAAAACAATTAAAAAATCAATAAATAAACAATTTTCTACTCACTGACTGGGACGGGGCCTCCCCAGTGTGTGTGTCTCTTTCTCTGTCTGTCTGTCTGTCTGTCTGTGTATCTCTCTCTTACTCTCTGTCTGTCAGTGTCAGTGCCTCTCTCTCTGTCCGTCAGTGTCTATGTGTTTCTGACGGAGAGGGAGGAGGGGGAAGGGGGAGGAGGAGGAGGGGTGGGGAGAGGGAGGGAGGGGTGGGGAGAAGGAGGGAGAGGGAAGGGGGAGAGGGAGGGGGGAGGGGGATGGGGGGGAGGGAGGGGTAGAGGAGAGGGAGGGAGGGGGAGAGGAGAGGGAGGAGGCTGAACGGTCCAGTTGATGTGAAGAAGCCGGGCCCAAGACTTCAGGCGGGGCCCGCACCCAGCAAGGTAGGTGGCCGGGGGAAGCCGGAACTAGGGGGGGGTCGTTGGAGCGGGAGCGGGGGGTTGCGGAGGGAGAGCGGAGCGGGAGCTGAGGGGGCGGTCCGGGGGGCGATTGGAGCGGGAGCAGGGGGGGGTCCGGGGTGGGGGGGCAGTCAGAGCGGGAGCTGGCGGGAGGGGCGGGGGAGGTTGAGGGGTTGAGAGAGCCAGCTGGAGCCAGAGCAGGAGCTGGATGAGGGAGGTGTAGCCTGATCCACGCAGCCCCAGTTGAGCCCATTCGGCCAGGGCTAGGGGCCGCGTGCTTCAGGCCCCTCCCACACAGTTTCGGGCGCCTGGAGCTACTGCACATGCGCGCCCACTGTAGCGCGCATGTGCAGAAGTCCCGGCACTGATTTCAGCGTAGAGACCTGGCTCCGCCCCTCACAGCTCGTGCTGCGCTGCGCCGCGCCAAGCTCCAAAGGACCTGCAGGGAGCCGGAGAATGTGCAGGTATTTTTTGGCGCACTTTCGGGCGCGAAAAACGGGCGTCCAGGTCAGGGCTGCACCGTTCTAGGCGCGCCCCGAAACTTGGGGCCCATTGAGCTGATGGAAACTGAAATCCTTTAACTAAACAGACAAGAACTAAATGGGTACTTTCTCCTTCACTTGGACCACTGCACATCCGTGGATCATTAAGAACTGATAAACAATATGCCAAAAATATTTTAAACATTAAAAAGGTAATGCTACTGACAACTTTTGATATGATGCAATAACTTTATGACCAATTGTGTTTGCACAGAAGGTTGATTAAAACATTAAACATTTGTGCAAAAACTGTATTGCAGAAGTTTGTACTACAGGAGACCTTGCAACTCTTGTAGTGTAAATATTTTCAGCAGCTAATATGCAGATGTAGTTCTTTTAATTATAATGTCAGTGAAAAAGTCTGGGATTATTGGAAATCTGAAATAAAAACAGAAAATGTTGAGGATGCACAACACATTAGCCAGTTTTGAAAGAGAAAGATAAGGTAAAATTCTGGGTAGGACCTTTGCAACTGTCTGAGAGGTGCCAATGGCAAAATTGCTTCTTCAAAATACACTGACATATGTAGATTCCATGCAAGTATCTTAACTGTTTTTCATTCAATACATGTCAAAGTACTATGGCCCTGAAATTGCATCTAACGGCGTAGCTAAGGACTACACCGCTGACCGCTGAACAAAATTTGCACTTAACCTGGTGCGAAGCCCCATGCGAAAACTTGCTTTGAAACAGCAGAGTTGTACAGAGCATAATGGCCCTCGGATACCGGGGCGCACCATTGTGCGTCAACGTACCTGGCATCACGTGGGGTGGTGCTCCTTTCATTCGCCAATCAGGAAACATAGAAAGCTCCGTTTGACTAATATACTTGAATGGAAGATACAGGTCAATTGGAATCCAGCCTACAGCAGAGTTAAGCAAAGCAACCTGACAACCTCACTATAAATATCGACTGGCCTTCACTCTTAGAACGCAAAACCCTGACACCTCAGAATTGTGGCGACCAAACCCTTTTGTCAATTAAGGTAGATCGATTAAGAGTTTTTAAAACTGGCAATACAGTTTTTTGGTTGTTATTCGATTTTGAAATGAGAAAATTGACTCTGCAAGATTTTTTAAAAAAGATTAATATAATTTCATCCCTCAAACCGAGCCTTTAGAACTGCCTGGTAGGTTATTTTACGTGTTAATTTTTAATTATTATGGCTAGGAAACTGCAATTTTCTCATCGACTGGGCCTGTATTCACTGGAGTTTAGAAGAATGAGAGGTGATCTCATAGAAACATATAAAATTCTGACGGGACTGGACAGGTTAGATGCAGGAAGAATGTTCCCGATGTTGGGGAAGTCCAGAACCAGGGGGTCACAATCTAAGGATAAGGGGTAAGCCATTTAGGACCGAGATGAGGAGAAACTTCTTCACTCCGAGAGTTGTTAGCCTGTGGAATTCTCTACCGCAGAGAATTGTTGATGCCAGTTCGTTAGATATATTCAACAGGGAGTTAGATATGGCCCTTACGGTTAAAGGGATCAAGGGGAATGGAGAGAAAGCAGGAAAGGGGTACTGAGGTGAATGATCAGCCATGATCTTATTGAATAGTGGTGCAGGCTCAAAGGGCCGAATGGCCTACTTCTGCACCCTATTTTCTATGTTTCTATGCCCATTTGGACAGTATGCATACAATGATGCCACATGAAATCTGATAGAGCAGAGCATTGGCATGCTGAAACAATGTTTCTACTATCTGGACTGCTCTGGAGAAGCCATGCAGTAACCAGCAGAGTGCATGTCAAGATTTGTGGTAGTCTGCTGCATGCTGCGCAACCTCGCCAGAATGAGGGGACAGCCCCTCCCAACTACACGGCGAGGAACAGGAGCAAGAGGAGGATAAGGAGGAAAGGAGCAGGCAAACTAAACAGACCCTTTCTGGCCGGGCTATCCTTGAAGAACTCATCCAAGTGCGATACCAGTAAATGCAACCTCAATTCCCCCTTCCCCAACAGTCCCACACTCCTTACCTTCCCTCTGTCACTGAACATCACATCGTCTTCTTGGCCACAATGCTAAAATAAAAGCCAAGATAAAATACACTTTCCAATTCAAAATTAGAGATTAAATCATGTCATATTGCACACAAAATTAAATTAATCACCCTTGTGCATTCCCTTAGTGTCTGTCTTACGTGTGCCTTTGCCTGTCCTAATGCTCAAATGCAGTGCTACCCCAGTGCATGCAGCATGGCTGCTGACTTTCAGTGGACGAGATTGCAGGACATACGAACTTGAGCTGCTCTCGGCCGAGAAGGCCCGGCCTCAAATTGCACCATCTTGGCATTGACGGCAGCAGTCTGGGCTGGCTAGCTGACTGGCAACAGCAAGGACACAAGTGGAGTGGCAGGGGTGGGAGGATGAATGCTGTCATCCTGAGAGAGGACAGTAGGTTTGTGCTCCATGGTGCCTTCTTCACTGCCACTCCCCCGGGCCACACCTCAGCAATCCTAGCAATCTTTTGGAGTACAAATTGAAGGACTGCTATGACATCCTGGAAAAACCCCTTTGAACACTGGTATTCAGAGCCATGATGGCAGCAGTCTGAGCTTCAACTGCAGCACTCAGGCGTTGGGTGGTTGCTGCTTGTGCCACAATGGGAGCTGAGACATCGGCCATCAGATGTTGCATTAAAGTTGATTCCACAAGTGTGTTGATGGAGTTGACCACCAGTTCCATGCAAGAAAGGATGGGCTCCAAGTTCAGTGCAAAGCCCTGCGCCAAGTTGGTGCCGGACTCTTTCATGCTCCTTGACATTGCACGCAGGCTTTCTGGCAGGCCTGCCAATGCACCAAGCATTTCATTATGTATACGCATCAGCCTTCTTTTGTAGCCTGCCCTATCGAAGTGCTCATCTGATACCTCTGCAGTAGAACTCGCCCTCCGGTGAGCTGGTTCCTGCGCTACCCTTGCCCCCTGCCCTCGCAGCAGGCCACACGTGCAGATCCCACCTCTATGTTGTTCTCTAAATTACACACAGTGTCAGTATCTGAGCTGATGGCTGCGAGTGTAAAATTGAGTGATGGTGTTTCTCCATCATCAGTGTCTTGTTCTTCCACCACTGCCTGGCCAGGTTGCAGTTCCTGGGTATCTGAATGGAGAAAGGCTCAAGGGTAAGGTTATGGTGAGGTGTGTGGGGGGAAAGCAGGAGGTGCATGCTTACACCACCTGCAGCTTGTACATAACATTATGCGACGAGGGGAATGTGGGATGTGAGAAGGAAGACTAGGTATGAGGATACTGTCATCTTCTATAGTCTCAGCCCCACCACTGGCCACGGCCTTATCAATCGCCATCTCAACTAGAGCCAGCACCATCTCCTCCATGGGGGCCTGCCTGTCTCCCACCGTTTAGGTCCTGATGCCTCTGGTTGTGTGCGACCTTGTCCCATAAGAGAGAAGGTAGAGTTTCAGTGAGTATGGTGCAATATGTTTGGCTGATGTGGCTGAAAAAATGATTAAGAAAGGGAAGATAGACTATGAAAGTAAACGAGCACAAAATACAAAAACAGATAGCAAGAGTTTCTATAGGTATATAAAAAGGAAAAGACTGGTGAAAGTAAATGTTGGTCCCTTTGAGGACGAGACTGGGGAATTAGCAATGGGGAACATGGAGATGGCAGAAAATCTAAACAAGTATTTTGTATCGGTTTTTACAGTAGAGGACACTAACAATATTCCAACAGTGGATAGTCAAGGGGCTATGGGGAGGGGGGGAGGAACTTAACGCAATCACAATCACGAAGGAGCCGGTGCTCAGTAAGATAATGGGACTAAAGGCAGATAAATCCCCTGGACCTGATGGCTTGCATCCTAGGGTCTTAAGAGAAGTAGCGGCAGAGATTGTGGGTGCATTGGTTGTAATTTACCAAAATTCCCTGGATTCTGGAGAGGTCCCAGCAGATTAAAAAACTGCAAATGTAACGCCCCTATTCAAAAAAGTAGGCAGACAAAAAGCAAGAAACTATAGACCAGTTAGTCTAACATCTGTATTTGGGAAAATGTTGGAATCCATTATTAAAGAAGCAGTAACAGGACATTTGGAAAAGCAAACTTTGGTCAAGCAAAGTCAGCATGGATATATGAAGGGGAAGTCATGTTTGACAAATTTGCTGGAATTCTTTGAAGATGTAACGAATCGGGTGGATAAAGGGGAATCAGTGGATGTGGTGTATTTGGACTTCCAGAAGGCATTTGACAAGGTGCCACACAAAAGGATACTGCACAAGATAAAAGTTCATGGGGTTGGGGATGATATATTAGCATGGATAGAAGATTGGCTGACAAACAGAAAACAGAGAGTCGGGATAAATGGTTCATTCTCTGGTTGGCAATCAGTAACAAGTGGGGTGCCGCAGGGATCAGTGCTGGAACCTCAACTATTTACAATCTATATTAACGAAATGGAAGAAGGGACTGAGTGTAACGTAGCCAAGTTTGCTGACGATACAAAGATGGGAGGTAGGGCAATATGTGAGGAGGACATAAAGAGGCTGCAGGAGGGCATAGACAGGCTAAGTGAGTGGGCAAGAATTTGGCAGATGGAGTACAATGTTGGAAAGTGTGAGTTCATGCACTTTGGCAGAAAAAAATCAAAGAGCAAGTTATTATTTAAATGGAGAAAGATTGCAAAGTGCTGCAGTATAGCGGGACCTGGGGGTACTTGTGCATGAAACATAAAACGATAGTATGCAGGTCCAGTAAGTGATCAGGAAGGCCAATGGAATCTTGACCTTTATTGCAAAGGGGATGGAGTATAAACGCAGGGAAGTCTTGTTACAGCTATATAAGGTATTGGTGAGGCCACACCTGGAATACTGCATGTAGTTTTGGTTTCTATATTTGCGAAAGGATAAAAACAGAAAATAGATGCAGGAGTAGGCCATTCGGCCCTTCGAGCCTGCACCACCATTCAGTATGATCATGGCTGATCATGCAACTTCAGTACCCCATTCCTGCTTTCTCTCCATACCCCTTGATCCCTTTAGCCGTAACGGCCACATCTAATTCCCTTTTCAATATATCTAATAAAGTGCCCTCAACAACTTTCTGTGGTAAAGAATTCCACAGGTTCACAATTCTCTGAGTGAAGACGTTTCTCCTCATCTCGGTCCTAAATGGCTTACCCATTATCCTTAGACTGTGACCCCTGGTTCTGGACTTCCCCAACATTGGGAACATTCTTCTTGCATCTAACCTGTCCAATCCCGTCAGAATTTTATATGTTTCGATGAGATCCCCTCTCATTCTTCTAAATTCCAGTGAATGTAAGCCTAGTCGATCCAGTCTTTCTTCATATGTCAGTCCTGCCATCCCAGGAATCAGTCTGGTGAACCCTTGCTGCACTCCCTCAATAGAAAGAATGTCCTTCCTCAGATAAGGAGACCAAAACTGTACACAATATTCAAGGTGTGGCCTCACCAAGGCTCTGTACAACTGCAGTAATACCTCCCTGCTCCTATACTCAAATCCTCTTGCTATGAAGGCCAACATGCCATTTGCCACCTTCACCGCCTGCTGTATCTGCATGCCAACTTTCAATGACTGATGTACCATGACACCCAGGTCTCGTTGCACCTCCCCTTTTCCTAATCTGTCACCATTCAGATAATATTCTGCCTTCCTGTTTTTGCCATCAAAGTGGATAACCTCACATTTATCTACATTATACTACATCTGCCATGCATTTGCCCACTCACCTGACCTGTCCAAGTCACCCTGCAGCCTCTTAGCATCCTCCTCACAGCTCACACTGCCACCCAGCTTAGTGTCATCTGCAAACTTGGAGATATTACATTCAGTTCCTTTGTCTAAATCATTAATGTATATTGTAAATAGCTGAGGTCCCAGCACTGAACCTTGCGGTACCCCACTAGTCACTGCCTGCCATTCTGAAAAGGACCCGGTTATTCCTACTCTTTGCTGCCTGTCTGCCAACCAGTTCTCTATCCACGTCAATATATTACCCGAATTACCATGTGCTTTAATTTTGCTCACTAATCTCTTGTGTGGACCTTGTCAAAAGTCTTTTGAAAGTCCAAATACACCACATCCACTGGTTCTCCCTTGTCCACTCTACTCGTTACATCCTCAAAAAATTCTAGAAGATTTGTCAAGCATGATTTCCCTTTCATAAATCCATGCTGACTTGGACCGATCCTGTCACTGCTTTCCAAATGCGCTGCTATCACATCTTTAATAATTGATTCCAATATTTTCCCCACTACCAATGTCAGGCTACCCGGTCTATAGTTCCCTGTTTTCTCTCTCCCTCCTTTTTTAAAAAGTGGGTTTTTACATTAGCTACCCTCTAATCCATAGGAACTGATCCAGAGTCTATAGAATGTTGGAAAATGACAACCAATGCATCCACTATTTCTAGGGCCACTTCCTTAAGTACTCTGGGATGCAGACTATCAGGCCCTGGGGATTTATCGGCCTTCAATCCCATCAATTTCCCTAACACAATTTCCTGACTAATAAGGATTTCCTTCAGTTCCTCCTTCTCACTAGACCCTCGGTCCCCTAGTATTTCCGAAAGGTTATTTGTGTCTTCCTTAGTGAAGACAGAACCACAGTATTTGTTCAATTGGTCTGCAATTTCTTTGTTCCCCATAATAAATTCACCTGATTCTGACTGCAAAGGACCTACGTTTGTCTTCACTAATCTTTTTCTCTTCACATATCTATAGAAGCTTTTGCAGTCAGTTTTTATGTTCCCTGCAAGCTTCCTCTCATATTCTATTTTCCCCCTCCTAATTAAACCTTTTGTCCTCCTCTCTCAGGCCCCAGGTTTGCTGCTTTTTCTGGCCAATTTATATGCCTCTTCCTTGGTGTTAGCACTATCCCTAATTACCCTTGTTAGCCATGGTTGAGCCATCTTCCCCATTTTATTTTTATGCTGTAGAGGCAGTTCAGAGAAGGTTCAGTAGGTTGATCCCGGGGATGAGTCGGTTGACTTATGAGGAAAGGTTGAGTTGGCTGGGCCTCTGCTCATTGGAATTCAGAAGAATGAGAGGTGATCTTATAGAAACGTGTAAGATTATGAGGGGACTTGACAAGGTGGATGCAGAAAGGATGTTTTCACTGGTGGGGGAGACTAGGACTGGAGGGCATGATCTTAGAATAAGGAGCCACCCATTTAGAGCTGAGCTGAGGAGAAATTTCTTCTCTCAGTTGTGAATCTGTGGAATTTGCTGCCTCAGGGAACGGTGGAAGCTGGGACATTAAATACATTTAAGACAGAAATAGACAGTTTCTGAAATGATAAGGGGATAAGGGGTTATGGGGAGTGGACAGGCAAGTGGAGCTGAGTCCATGGTCAGATCAGCCATGATCTTATTGAATGGCGGAGCAGGCTCGAGGGGCCTTATGGCCTACTCCTGCTCCTATTTCTTATGTTCTTATAGTTGGCAGTGTATACAAGCTATGAGACGTGGCTGTGAGGCTTGCAGTAGTGCTAAGTATTTGAGGGTGAGCCGAAGCTATGACTATTAGGTATGAGTCCTGATTAATCGAGATCGTTAGCAGGTGAGTGATGGGCGTTTAGTGTATTGAGCAATGTGTAAGGCTAACTAATGGTGCAGTTGGTAGGATATGGCATTTGAAGATCTATTCACTAACTTTGATCACACGTGTGAGGCTATTGAACACCTTCCAGCTCTGCATCATTGCCCTCTCATTGCCTTCTGAGCGTGTGTCTGGAGGGCCTCCTGGCCCCCTTTGGATACAGCACATCTCTCTTCCTTTCCATCTCCTCCACTAAGGTCACCAGTGCAGCATCGGAAAACCTTGGAGCCGGCTCTCTCTGCTGTTGTGCCATTTCTTACTCATTCCCAGGTCAGAATCTCTTCAACATCGACTCCCTGCACCTGCTCCAGCCACAATGCACCTCCCATTTAAGAGGTGCAGCCTAGCTTTAAGCTGTGCAGGCTAGCTTTAAGTAATTCTGGCAAGGTACAATTTTGGGCCCCCTGCTGATGCATGCAACCGGTCAACAGTGCAATTATTGTTGGCTGCATGCTGCCATCATGTTAATCAGCAGGCAGCACAAAGTTGGTGTGCTGCCTGCATCAGAAGCAACGGGCACAGGTTAATTGCACATCGTGGTCCCCGCGCCCGTCTTCAGGGGCTATCGAATTTAGCCACCTGCATGTCTCTCAGAACTCTTCAGTCTGGTTGAAGAGCCAAGCTGTTTTTTGCACATTCCACAGATCCCCTCAAGAGAACGCCACACTGGATCAAACGCCCAATGACAGTAAGTTGCTGCTCAAAATTCCGCAAACAGTCTGTGGGCAGCTGTCAGCGGGATGAATGGCGAGCACCGTTCCTTTGTTGACCGCAAAATCCGGGCCAATATGATTTTTCCTTGAAATAAAGAAAAACTTGCATTTATACAGCTCCTATAACAATCTCAAGATGCCACAAAGCACTTTACAGCCAATTAAGTACTTTATGAAGCATAGCCACTTCTAATATGGGATTAGTGGCGTGCAGAACAATATCTTCAATGTTCTGGTGACCTGTTAACATAGAGTTGCTGTTATGCTGTTGCCCATAAAAGTCATATTCAGCAGATGTTATTTGAAGGGTTGCATGAGCTTAACTCATGGTATAGACATTGGATAATTTAGTAATTGTGGGGACATGGCCTTGACATAGTGAATTTGTACTACTGTCACTTTTATCAGTCAAAAATTGAGAGGAAAATTGATGTGCATTTCACTTTAGGAGAAGGATGTTTTTCCTCGGAAAGCTTCAAAGTTGATAATCTTACAATGAAATTGATATCAAATGTCCATTTTCACAGTCACAGCTGCTGCAGTAATTTTATTCTCTTTGCCAACCTTTATTATGAAACGCAACAATTAGAATCTACATCAAAATGAAATACATTAATCAATGAAGCAAATGACCAGAATACGATTGAACAATATTACGGGCATGGAAGTGGAGCTGAACCCTAGATCAGATCAGCCATGATCTCATTAAATGGTGGAGCAGGCTCAAGGGGCCAAATGGCCTACTCTTGCTCCTATTTCTTATGTTCTTAGAATCCTTGTTGATTCTCTCAAACCATACTACCAGTTGGATTTCCAGAGTACCCAGCAGTGGTGTGGTTTTCTTGCAGTTGGATGGTTCTGCACACTCAGGCCGAATCAGAGTCACAGCTCATGTCTTTAATGTAGCAGGTCAGTGGTGACATCATGGGGCAGCGTAGCAAGGCAAGGAGGGAGACTCGATCACTGAAATATGTGAATCTAGTAAAACAAACAGAGGCACTGATGATGGGGTAAAAAGGAGGCTTCTCTTCTTCAAGGTGGACTAACTGATATAGTTAATCGACACCTCGCCCAGCTTCCCACTATATAACAACCACGGAAGTAAACAAACAGAACCTCAGGTTTACCGGTTTTATTACGAGCAATGCATTGGAAGGTTCAGTTGTGGAACCTCCGAAATACAAGAGGTTTCAAGTACAATTTATACAGGTTTTGGAGAGGAGCTATCCTCCTACAAAATCATCAATAGGTCTGTTGCTATCAGCGAAGTTACATTGATTTGGAGACTCTTATCAGACGGGCTTTGAGTGGTACATGCAAATGTCCATCTTTCATTGTTTTGTTCCATTTTGCCCTCTACCCCAGTCTATCCGATGCCTAGTGTGGTTGTACTGGCTTCCTTATCTCTTCCTCAGGGACTTCTAAACAAAACTGCTGACTTCGGCTGTTTAAGTGTTACTAAGGTTAAGCTATAGTTTAATGCGTATAAGTGTGCTATACGCTATATAAGCAAGTTACATACATAGGCAATTATACAGATCCTCCTAATACTGATAAGTTCACTACCTTCAGCATAATTCTGACCACCTATTTGCAATTCTTACAATTTATGCCTTACAATTCTCCACTAATGGCCCTTGGCGAGATGCCCAAGATAGGCCATTTCCCAATTAATACCTTACGGGTGAGCTTCCAGGGTTGTCCTTTCGCTTGGGTAGCGCTATTTCCCGAGCTGCAGGATCTACCTGTTGGCTTTCCCACCAAGGTTATACTAAGTAAGTCCTTTCTGCCGGACTGTCCGATTTCCCTTTATTCAATGTTTTAACTATAGTATGTCGGTTACACCTTTTTACAGGATAATACTAGCAAGATGAATTCCCTTGCACTACAACCAGTACATTTAGTCCAGCATAACTCATGTATAAGTCCTTTTTAGCCAACATTTTCTCGGTGCTCGAATTATGCCCTGCCTGGAGTATCCTCTGTTTCTTCTATCTTTCCTCCACTTGGAGTCTTCTCTATTCTGCTGAATTTATGCCCCACCTGGGGTATCCTCTATGTTGTCGAATAGTGTCCAATTCAGTCGAGTTTGTCCCTCTTTCAGTTTGAGTATCAGTTTTCCTTGTGGCTCGGTGGCCTTCGCATAACCTCCTCAGGTAATGTCCATCATTGTCCCATCGATCTTTCCTCCTTAAGCTCAGGGGTTATAATAAACCCATTTATATTTGATCGTCAAGGGAGTAAAGCAGAAGTCAATATCCATAATCGTGCATGAGGTGTTCCTTTCTTCATTTCAGTTGTGTGGTGCTCACACATCAATCTCCATTTCCTCGTGGAACAGCGATAATTTAGTAGTCCTGTGTTAGGAGGGTGATACTCAAGGTGCACCCGTCCACTTGGTTATATCCACCGTCATCTTTGATCAATCTTAGTGGATCTCAACATAAAGCAACTTGGTTATTTTTATAACAATCATCTATGATGAGACTCTTGGTACTGTTGTCCTGGTTTGTCATGGTACCGCACGCAAGTTTGATTTCTCCTACATTGTTTGGTATCGACGATCTCCCTTTGTCACATCATACTATGGTATAGATAATACAAAACCTATTATATTTAAATGTCCGGTTCCACATCTGGCCTTCGGGACCCAAGCGTGACTGTTTCTCCGCACCTCGCATGCATGAGTCATGTTTTTGTCCAAGGTCCAGTTGGTAAATACATCAAGTGTTATCCAATCCGGCACCTTTCCATTCTGAAACTGCTCTAGGTTATGTTGTATTCCATTGAGCAACCATGCTCCATATTTTGTACATACTAGTTCTGTCTGTATGGTTTTACTTAATTCCATTCTGCTCTATTCATCGAATTTATAGTTCTGCCGTGGTCTCGCAATGTGTGGGTCACTTGTAATAATTCCCTTTCTGCGCCATTACCCAGTTGTGCCTGTATTTTTCATTATTCTCATCCCTTTCCAGCAATCCCTTTAACGTTCGTGTTAGAGCGTACCTCGATCATCTATCGTGTGTAGGTCTATACTGTTTACCGTCACAACTCCCGCCGCGTATCTCGCGCCTACCATTTTCAGTATCCCTCTTTTTCCCCGATCCCGCTTTTTACATGACCCTCTTTCCACATTAAACTTCATGGTTTTTGATTCAGGGCCTTTAAGTGCTCGCAGGGTCAGGTTTCCAGCCAGGCTTATAATGTTTAAATTTAGGAATACAGTAATTATTCGCTGACGTACCCCGAAGTGTATCTTATCCTAGATCTGCCTTATCAATTCCCCTTTTGCCGCAGCGTTCATAGTTGGACATGTTTGTGGTGCTGGGGGTGTGGTGGTCGGGGCCCTGGTAATGTTCACTGTTGCTAAAGCTCACTGGAGCCATGTTGGTGGGGTCTATCTCGGGAGATATCCCTCCACCACCATTCACAGATGTTGAGTTAAATTTGCACCCCCTTCCCCCAGGTGCAATATCTTTGTTCCTCCTGGTTATAAAACACACCGTGGTCTTATTCCCATTAATTATTGGTCCCGTATTACTGGCCCATCCTCAATGCTATTTCGTTTCCTCGTTACGTTGTTTTATGCCTGTTATTTAAGTCTACTATTGCTCTGTCCGTCACCATCAGTGTTTTTGATTCTTTATTAAACTAATGTCGACCGAGTCCCTGTAATACAGGCCTTGCCGTCCCTCAGCCTGTTGTCCTTGATATGAGGCTGCATTACCCCACGTTGTTTCCACGAGCACTAGAGTCCTGCAAAAAAAACAATATTTCCCGGTCATCACCGGTTAGTTAGTGACCATGCTTTTTTAACTGGGTCTAGTGTTTCCACTTGCCTATACCCTTTATAACTACCATAACTTACCATTATTACCTGATAGGGTCCGGTCCATTTGGGTGCCAGCCTGGACCTCTCTGGGGTAATCACCTGACTGCCTATTTGAGGTGTTTGGACCTTCTGTTCCATAGTGTCGTTCTCTAAATCCTTAATTTGCTAATCTCTAGCCTGTGTCTTTAAATCATGTAACTGCTTACAGAGTTCCAATACAAATTTGCGTATCCTGTCTTTTTTTTTTAGTTCAAAGGGTGTCAGTCATGTCATCCGACTAGGGGTTGCCTTGAGCTTCATTAGTACTCAGGGTATCCTGTCTACCCATCCCTTTCCAGTCTCTTTGATGTGGGATATTTTTGCCTAATCCTAGTAAAGCGCAGGCCTGTTTCATTATCTTCCCTGTGAAGTGTGTACCTTGATCTGAGTTCAGCTGTAGTGGCATTATTTCTTCTGTTAGGATCCTGGTCATGGTTTCTGCTGAACAGTTTCTAGTGGTGAAAGCGTCTACCCACTTCGTAAACTGGTCTATTATAACTAAGCAGTATGTCTTCTCCTTGTTGCTGGATAACGGTCCAGTAAAATTTATCTGCAAGTTTTCCCAGGGTCCTTTCAGTCAGGGTTGATGTCCCATTCTGACCTTTACTTTCCCCCCTGAGTTGTATTTTGCGCATATCACGCACCTTCTATATCTCTACCCATTTCCTTTCACCGCCAGCGTCTGGACATCAAGCTTATCGTGTTGGTTCTACCTGTATGGACATAACCGTGGTATAAATTTAATAGGCTTCCCTGGATGCATTCCGGGGTCACCACATTCCGATTCTACGAAGGTATGCTGGGTATGTATCCTGACATTACAATGCCACTGGCCTATGCCTGTCCCCATGTAATGATCTTTACTGTAGTGGGTATAGATGTGGAAGGGCCTGGGAAGGGTAATCCCAGGGCTGGAGCACTTGTAAGAGCTTGTTTTAACCTTACAACCACAATTTCCTGATCTCGGCATTTCTGCAGTAGTTGAATAGCCCTAGTACCTGCCTGACCCCTTTCATGGTTCCTGGCCTGGGCAGTGGTTGAATTGCTTCTTTTCTGTCCTTAGGCATCTGTCATGTATCCTAGATGTTACTTCGCTCCTTCCCACCTGCACCTTCCAAGGATTTCTTTTTAATCCTGCACTCTGTATAGCTCCTAGCATTGTAGTTGAAGCTAGTAAGTGGTGTTGTTCTGTGCTGGAGGCAATAAGGATATCATCCACATACTGCAAAAGAGTGCTCCCTTCTTTGCCTGTGGTGGGCCTCGTCTTCCCGCGCCTCCTCTCTTATTGCAGCTAAAACATATCAGGTGAGCTACGCAGGGATGTGTCTCCTCCCTCTTTGTCGCTGCTGCTATTTTTGCTATCGTCTAGCTTTGCTTTGACTTTAACTCTTCTACATGTTCTGCCCATTCCAAAGTTTCATCGTAATCATCTCCAATCTTAAATCCTAACTTTTGATGTGCCTCTCATAGTCTGTCTTTAAACATTTTCAATAATGCTGCATCATTTTTGTCGGGGTCATCAACCCCAGAGTGGTTTTTGTATTCAATCCACTTCTATTCCCTGTACTCCCCTACCTTTTTGCCTGTCTTTTGAGTCACAGTATTCAACTCCAATCTTTTGTCAGAATTCTGTATTTCTACTATTTTGCTTTAGGGGTTGGTAACTTATTCAATAGAATTTGTCTCTCCTGTGGGCTGAGGGGTACCTCCTGTATGGTAATGTGGGCTGCTCTACGTCCGTTGGTGGGAATGGTGGTAGTGCATATCGGTGCTGCTGATAAATAGCCATTATCATGTGCCGGGGGCCACTCTACTCCTCACTCGTTATCCCAGTCTGGTTTACTGTTAGGTTGGGTTTGTGGACTACACTTACCCACTGTGGGGTACATTGGCTCTATTACCATAGGTGATGGTGCTATGGCTGTGCACTGCACTATCCGTCTGGTCCTGCCTTTATCGCTTCCAGCTTATTTATCAGCTTCTAACTCTTGAATTTGTTTTGTTTGAGTTTCTATTTGTCCTCTGTAGCAGGCGAGTATTATTACAGAGGCTTTCTTCGGTTTATTTTTATTCTGACTATCTCACCATTTCCTCTGTCAGGTGAGTCCTCTTTCTTTTATTAAGAAATCCAAATTAATAATGTCCAGTATAAAACAGCTGTCAAGGGAAAGGGTTAACTCCTTTACAGGTTTGTAAGAAGGCCTGACGTCATTACGTGACTTTGTGTAATCATCCGTAAATTTATTTCCTTAGTCTTTGTGCCTTCAAAACTTGCTTAGAAATTAGGAATCCGTTAAAACAGCAGAAATCATGTGTAAAGTTGTCATAATAAAACCTTTTAAAGCATGTTAGATTAAACTCCAATTTTTCAAAACTTCCAATTCAAATACTTACCAAAGATTTTTTCATTGATTTAAAATGAGACGACACATTTTTAATAGCTACTTTGTTTACTGAAATCCAATTTTCACACAAGCTATACACATTCCAGCATTTTGTTTTTACGGTCCCGTTCACTGAGCAAATCTTGTGTTTTATTTCTCTCACCACAAAATCTAAACTTCCGTGTCGGTTCCATCTTTTTTAAGAATTCTCTAATTCCCAGTTTTTTCCTTCCTTTGCTGAGTTCGCATAACTTACATTTTTTTCCCCATTTTTAATCCGAACTTAGTTTCGTTTTGATAACCTTCCTCCAGTCCATAGTTAAACATCTTTGTTTCTCTTTCTCGGCACAAAGCTGTGTCGTGTTTAACTTGTAAGTTTTTATATTTAAACCAATTATCTTTTTCACAGCCAATTTAAATCTCCTTTCTTCAAATTAGGTTTTGTATTTTGATGATCTTCCTCCAGTCCATAGTTAAACATCTTTGTTTCTCTTTCTGGCAGCTGCAGTTTTCAAGGTCGCGATTTTACACAGAGGGCTTGTGTCTCCGTGAATCTGTTAATTTAAACTACATAAGACCATCGCAAACACTTTTTTTCCCCCCAATTAGACGTTGAATTTTTCTTTTTTCTTAATTTTCTATTTTTCTTGGCTAGCATATATACCGGGACCCTTTTGATCCATATTCCAGAGACCTCCCTTGGTCTTCATTTTATCCCACTGGCCAGTTTTCCGAAACATCCTGGGGTCCCACCCCCCTTTTTCGGTTGCATTCCTTCTTGTTTGCGCTGTGCACGATCAATACCGGCTTCTCCGTGTTATTACCGTGTCACGCTTCGGGACATGAATCTTATTTTTCCTCAAACAATCACTGGGGTCCTCTCCCCCTTGGGTTGTATTCCTTCCTTTTCAGGCAATACACCTATCCCACCCTTTGTTTTCGTCCTTCCGTGGTTCGCTATAACTTGCTCTACAGATTACCCCTTCTAATTCTTTATACAGATTACCTCCTTCCCCGTCAATGCTACAGCTGCAGGTGGTACAAAACATACTCACTGCCATTCAGCTGTCACACCATCCAGGTCAGAGGGTCTGCATCCTGTTCATGACGCCAAATGTTGGGGTAAAAAGGAGGCTTCTCTCCTTCAAGGTGGACTTACTGATATAGTTAATCGACACCTAGCCCAGCTTCCCACTGTATAACATAAGAACATAAGAATTAGGAACAGGAGTAGGCCATCTAGCCCCTCGAGCCTGCTCCGCCATTCAACAAGATCATGGCTGATCTGGCCGTGGACTCAGCTCCACTTACCCGCCCGCTCCCCATAACCCTTAATTCCCTTATTAGTTAAAAATCTATCTATCTGTGACTTGAATACATTCAATGAGCTTGCCTCAACTGCTTCCTTGGGCAGAAAATTCCACAGATACACAACCCTCTGGGAGAAGAAATTCCTTCTCAACTAGGTTTTAAATTGGCTCCCCCGTATTTTGAGGCTGTGCCCCCTAGTTCTAGTCTCCCCTACCAGTGGAAACAACCTCTCTGCCTCTATCTTGTCTGTCCCTTTCATTATTTTAAATGTTTCTATAAGATCGTCCCTCATCCTTCTGAACTCCAACGAGTAAAGACCCAGTCTACTCAATCTATCATCATAAGGTAACCCCCTCATCTCCGGAATCAACCGAGTGAATCATCTCTGTACCCCCTCCAAAGCCAGTATATCCTTCCTTAAGTAAGGTGACCAAAACTGCACTCAGTACTCCAGGTGCGGCCTCACCAATACCCTATACAGTTGCAGAAGGACCTCCCTGCTTTTGTACTCCATCCCTCTCGCAATGAAGGCCAACATTCCATTCGCCTTCCTGATTACCTGCTGCACCTGCAAACTAACTTTTTGGGATTCATGCACAAGGACCCCCAGGTCCCTCTGCACCGCAGCATGTTGTAATTTCTCCCCATTCAAATAGTATTCCCTTTTTTTGTTTTTTTTCCCAAGGTGGATGACCTCACACTTTCCGACATTGTATTCCATCTGCCAAACCTTAGCCCATTCGCTTAACCTATCGAAATCTCTTTGCAGCCTCTCTGTGTCCTCTACACAACCCGTTTTCCCACTAATCTTTGTGTCATCTGCAAATTTTGTTACACTACACTCTGTCCCCTCTTCCAGGTCATCTATGTATATTGTAAACAGTTGTGGTCCCAGCACCGATCCCTGTGGCACACCACTAACCACCGATTTCCAACCCGAAAAGGACCCATTTATCCCGACTCTCTGCTTTCTGTTAGCCAGCCAATTCTCTATCCATGCTAATACATTTCCACTGACCCCGCGTACCTTTATCTTCTGCAGTAACCTTTTGTGTGGCACCTTATCGAATACCTTTTGAAAATCTAAATACACCACATCCATCGGTACACCTCTATCCACCATGCTCACTATATCCTCAAAGAATTCCAATAAATTAGTTAAACATGATTTCCCCTTCATGAATCCATGCTGCGTCTGCTTGATTGCACTATTCCTATCTAGATGTCCCGCTATTTCTTCCTTAATGATAGTTTCAAGCATTTTCCCCACTACAGATGTTAAACTAACTGGCCTATAGTTACCTGCCTTTTGTCTGCCCCCTTTTTTAAACAGAGGCGTTACATTAGCTGCTTTCCAATCCGCTGGTACTTCTCCAGAGTCCAGAGAATTTTGGTAGATTATAACGAATGCATCTGCTATAACTTCCGCCATCTCTTTTAATACCCTGGGATGCATTTCATCAGGACCAGGGGACTTGTCTACCTTGAGTCCCATTAGCCTGTCCAGCACTACCCCCCTAGTGATAGTGATTGTCTCCAGGTCCTCCCTTCCCACATTCCTGTGACCAGCAATTTCTGGCATGGTTTCTGTGTCTTCCACTGTGAAGACCAAAGCAAAATAATTGTTTAAGGTCTCAGCCATTTCCACATTTCCCATTATTAAATCCCCCTTCTCATCTTCTAAGGGACCAACATTTACTTTAGTCACTCTTTTCCGTTTTATATATCTGTAAAAGCTTTTACTATCCGTTTTTATGTTTTGCGCAAGTTTACCTTCGTAATCTATCTTTCCTTTCTTTATTGCTTTCTTAGTCATTCTTTGCTGTCGTTTAAAATTTTCCCAATCTTCTATTTTCTCACTAACCTTGGCCACCTTTAGGCATTGGTTTTTAATTTGATACTCTCCTTAATTTCCCTGGTTATCCACGGCTGGTTATCCCTTCTCTTATCGCCCTTCTTTTTCATTGGAATATATTTTTGTTGAGCACTATGAAAGAGCTCCTTAAAAGTCCTCCACTGTTCCTCAATTGTGCCACCGTTTAGTCTGTGTTTCCAGTGTACTTTAGCCAACTCTACCCTCATCCCACTGTAGTCCCCTTTGTTTAAGCATAGTATGCTCGTTTGAGACACTACTTCCTCACCCTCAATCTGTATTACAAATTCAACCATACTGTGATCACTCATTCCGAGAGGATCTTTTACGAGGAGATCGTTTATTATTCCTGTCTCATTACACAGGACCAGATCTAAGATAGCTTGCTCCCTTGTAGATTCTGTAACATACTGTTCTAAGAAACAATCCCGTATGCATTCTATGAATTCCTCCTCCAGGCTACCCCGTGCGATTTGATTTGACCAATCGATATGTAGGTTAAAATCCCCCATGATTACTGCCGTTCCTTTTTCACATGCCTGCATTATTTCCTTGATTATTGCCCGCCCCACTGTGAAGTTATTATTTGGGGGCCTATAAACTACGCCCACCAGTGACTTTTTCCCCTTACTATGTCTAATCTCCACCCACAATGATTCAACATTTTTTGTTCATTAGAGCCAATATTGTCTCTCACAACTGCCCTGATATCATCCTTTATTAACAGAGCTACCCCACCTCCTTTCCCTTCTTGTCTATCTTTCCGAATCGTCAGATACCCCGATATGTTTAATTCCCAGTCTTGGCCACCCTGCAACCACGTTTCTGTAATGGCCACCAAATCATACCCATTTGTAATGATTTGTGCCGTCAACTCATTTACTTTGTTTATAACGACCACGGAAGTTAACAAACGAAACCTCAGGTTTACCGGTTTTATTATGAGCAATGCATGGGAAAGTTCAGTCATGGAACCTCCGAAATACAATAGGTTTTAAGTATAATTTATACAGGTTTTGGAGAGGAGCTATCCTCCTACAAAATCATCGATAGGTCTATTGCTATCAGCAAAGTTACATTGATTTGGCGACTCTTATCAGACGGGCTTTGAGTGGTACATGCAACTGTCCATCTCTCATCATTGTTTTGTTCCATTTTGCCCTCTTCCCCAGTCTATCCGACGCTTAGTGTGGCTGTACTGGCTTCCTTATCTCTTCCTCAGGAACTTCTAAACAAAACTGCTGACTTCGGCTGTTTAAGTGTTACTAAGGTTAAGCTATAGTTTAATGCGTATAAGTGTGCTATACGCTATATGAGCAAGTGTTACATACATAGGCAATTATACAGATCCTCCTAATACTGATACGTTCACTACGTTCAGCATAATTCTGACCACCTATTTGCAACTCTTACAATTTATCGCTTACACTGGGAATAAAAGTGACAATAAATAAAATGCTTTCTGTGTATAAGTAAATATTTTGGGCCAGAAATTCCATTTTTGGTCGTAGTGGTATTTTTCTGCCAAAAATACCACTATGACTCCATTATGATTTTGAGGTTAAAAAATGTGCCCAGCGGTAAAAATCGGCATTGCACGAGGATTCGTGGCGCAAACTGCGAATTTTCTGCAACTTTTCTCCGAGGCTGATACCGCTGCGAGTTGGACTTTGGGCGGAAGGAAGACACCAAAAAATAAATTCCAAAAACACAAAATAAAAAAAATCACAAAACATTCACAAGACACTTTTCTACCGAATCGCTGCAAAAGAATTAAAAAATAAAAACTTTAACTTACCTTTTTGCAGGTCTTCATAACTACCGCCATTCCAAGGGCTGCAACGCAGGTTTTTCCTCTGCGTTTTTTTTGGTCCTATCTACGGGTGCGCTGCGAGCTAACTATCAGGTGAAAGCGCTTTTTGCAGTCTTACACACCGGCATTCCACTCCCCAATGGTATTTAAAAACCGCCGGCGCAAGACTTTTAGGGAATTTTCCGCCGCACCACTTTACTGTCGGAAAACCCGGCGCAAGGTTGGGGAATTTCCAGCCCATAGTGTTAGATAAACTGTGGCGTTGCACACGGAGGGTCAAAATCAAGTATAGTCTTCAGGTGAAGTAGGGTTAGAGGGTGGGAAATATTTGGACTGGGATGCACAGATGTAGGATTAAAAATAAAATATAGCTAATATAAAATATATACATATTTACTCCCCATTTTAAAATCATACATTCTGTCTGTATTCTTATAACATACTTGGATTTTATATTCCTATTTATAGTTACGTAGCAAAACTGGTAATTTGAGAAGCATAGTTGGTTGAAGTATTGGAGTTTCTCTGCAGTGTAAGCTGAGAAGCTGGGAGACTCAACTGTGGTGCTGTAGTGCCTCCACTGGCGTTGAGTGTAATTACAACATGACAAGTTTACATGGACAGTTTCCATTATAAAGATGGACATAGGAATTTATATTAGAAACTGTTGTCACATCGAAAGTAAGGTTTCGTAGATGTTAAGTACATACAGACATCATTATTTTTAACACGGTATAGATATATCTTGTATGTGTATAATATGTAAAGTTGCAGAGAAAGTATTCTCACCACCTAAATGGTCAGATTCACTCATGTTAACCTTCATTATCTGAATAGTCTGCTATTGTAATTCATCTCAAGTAGCTCAATGCAATGTACATGTACTTGATTTGTGCAAATTTCTCAATGTGATTGCCATGCTTTCAGCACTCGTCTAGTGTCGACTGACTTAATAGCTTTTCAAAGAGGAAATTAGAAAAATAATGACTTGCATTTATGTGGTGCCTTCTCATGTCATCAAGACTTTTCAAAGCACTTTACACAATGGAATACTTTTTAATTATGTAGGCAAATCCAACAGCCATCCTGTACCAGCAATATTCTGCAAATAGCAATGAGATTATTTTGGTGGTATTAATTATGGAAGGATGGTCAGCCAGGACACCAAGCAAAATTTCTGCCCGAAACTACTTTGAATAGTGTCCTGGGATCTTTAATATTCACCTGAATGGGCAAATGAGACCTCAAGTTTTAAGTCTTGCACAAAGGGCGGTAGCTCTAATAATGCAGCACTCCCTTTATATTGCACTGCAGGGTTTGCCGAGATTATGTACTCAAGTCCTATTGCGGTACTCGAACAAGCTGGTAAATGATTATGATTCCTGATTTTATTGAATGGATTAGGCTGGATTTTCCTCTTTCACAGTGTTCCACCAGGGCAAGTTTTATGGGTTGGGGATCATTATCTATGCATGAAGGGCTTCTGATGAAATTCCCACTGCCAAGAAGGTGCCCACCAGTGTATTATATAGCAGTATTGGATGGTGCTGCAAGGGTCCAGAAAAGGCAGAGGAGCCCTCAAATAACAGAACTGCAGACGCTGAGGCCGACAAGACCTACAAAGGTGAAGTGCTGAAGGCCAGATTGGAGGGAGATTTAATCTTTACTTGGATTTCTCCCTCCACGTGGCGATCTGGGATGGGGGGCATTATCATGCTACGCCAGGTCTAGCAACATTTCCCCCTCCTTGGGGAATGGCGGTATTGAGGATGGACGGAAGTGACGGGGCACCTTGCAGCCCCACCCCCTGGACAAGCATTTACATTCAGTGGGCAGGGAAACATAGAAAATAGGTGCAGGAGTAGGCCATTCGGCCATTCGAGCCTGCACCACCATTCAATATGATCATGGCTGATCATGCACTTCAGTACCCCATTCCTGCTTTCTCTCCATACCCCTTGATCCCTTTAGCCATAAGGGCCACATCTAACTCCCTTTTGAATATATCTAACGAACTGGCCTCAACAACTTTCTGTGGTAGAGAATTCCACACAATTCTCTGAGTGAAGAAGTTTCTCCTCATCTCGGTCCTAAATGGCTTACCCCTTATCCTTAGACTGTGACCCCTGGTTCTGGAAGGGGTGACCAGTAGCAGTCTTGGAAGGGGGAAATTTAGTTTGGACAGAAACTCAGCAGTAGAGCCTACCACCTGATTTTGACCCCATTGCTGCGGGTCTGTGCCCTGAATTTGGGTGGGGCAACACAGGAAAATCCAACCCTATATTTGGGATGATGCACTGCAAAGTTGACACCCTGCAAGTCATAAATGTACAGCTTGAATTTGAAGATATGATTCCATTAGAAATGGAAAGTTATTTAGTACGATTGCATTTCAGCGAGGGGAAAAAAATCCATCCCTCAATGCCTTGTTTGAAATCTTGTTAGCTGTAAAGCAGAACATTTGCATAAATGCTTGATGTGAATCCCTGTTCTCTGTGGGGCAGCATTCAGTCCACCTGTAAGGCTGACAACGTAACATTGCGTGGTGAGTGATCTGAATTGCCAAAAAGAAAATATTGAGACCTTGTAAAAGGTTGTAGTGTAACTTGGAGCTTCGGTGTTAAAATGATTTAATTAGGGTGAGCTTTCGGAGGCTTACTGGTACAGGAGAATGGGGTCAATGCTTTGAATTTGCTTCCAATTCATTAGAATCATGTGAATCTATTCACATTTTGTCAAATTTATTCTCTCAGTAATTTGGCTGGCACTCCAACTGTCTCCATGCAGGTGTGGTGATGAGAAACACCAGAAACTGCAGAGGAATACCGATTAGTTAAGAAATCAAATCTGACCGCACATTCAGAACTCCCAGAAAAGAAATTCTTAATTTTGGACTTCAGTTCACCCACTTATGTCAATCCCTGATAACTACAAACCACAGGGAATGCTGTGCATGAATCTATGCCACTATTTACTTTCTATAATTTACCATAAATAAGTAATCCCAGAGTGCATCAAGAAACTGCTGATTCACATTCGCAATAATGAAAAACAGAGAAAAGCACCGGATTTAATGAAGGCAATGACTTTCAATATTTGTGTGACTAAGTAACCAAATAAGTGAACTTTACTTTTTCTTTTAGGTTGGATTACAGTGGCCCCTCTCGCGAGTTCTTTTTCCTGGTGTCCAGAGAACTCTTCAATCCGTATTATGGCTTGTTTGAATATTCTGCTAATGACACTTACACAGTGCAGATCAGCCCTATGTCTGCATTTGTAGACAACCACCATGAATGGTAAGCACTTCTCTCTATAGTTCTTCAGGATTTATGAGTGGTTTCTCAAATTAAAAATGAATCCAAAAGATTTTGTTGATACAATTAACATAACAAAAAAAACTAGAAAAAATATTAGCGAATATGTCACGTGTAAAATTATTTAGAAGAAGAGAAATATTTGCCAAAACAGAACCATAAAGCTATTGAAAAATATTATAAACATTTGTTATTCTTAATTTCCAGTAACTTTGTATTCCTAAAGACTTGCTCAGAAATACGCTGTATTCCCAAAATACTTTTAGGATATGTGACTAAGATAGAGCCTTACATAAATAATTGTTAAGAAAAGTACTGGTGGAAGGAATTGCAGATGGTGTTTTATTCAGAAGTTTGTAGAGCTGAAAAGAAAATAAATTGTACAAGATAAAGGACAATGAAAATGGGTGGCAGGAATCCAGTACAACCAGTACTCTCTAGCGTCATTGATTGCACACACTGTCCCATTTTGTGGCAAAAAATTATTTCCTCAAGTTATCCGTTTGCATGGCAGTGTTGGACAAAGATGTTAGTTTTGACTGGGAGACACTGTTCTTTTAAAATTCATTCTGACACAAAAATTGCCGTGAAAATGTGTAAACACTCTTCATAATTGGCAAAATCAGTGGGTAAGAGCTCGATCCTTCAATACTGTGAGTGCTTGCTCTGTAACCACAAGAGATGGCAATGGACTGGATGAGATTAGTTATGTTGTAGTGGAATGAGGTGGAGGCCTCAAGCATTCACGTTGATTGCCTCAAACGTGACCAAAAGTAGTGGCTAGAAACCACGAGAGTAACAGAAAGAAACTGTTCGTTGTCTTTACCAGGGGCTGGTTCCTGGGCTTCAGCGTTACTTTTCTACAGACTGATGCCTGCATCTAGGGATCCCTTTCCCTTCATCTTGGCCTGCTGCTTCTTAATCCCCCATCCCGCAGCCTTGGAAAAGGCTGCTGATGAGTTGCAAGTCTGTTTAAAATTCTCCAGAAGCTGTTTGAATTTTGTCCTCTCATTTTGTTCCTATCCCTTTAATTTCATTTCTATACAAATTTTTTCTCCACAGTGATGCTATCCCTTGAGCTGCTTGAATTTGTACTTGGAATTGTTAATTATGCAATTGAGCTGAGACCAGAGACTTGAATGTTTGCACTTGAGATTCATGCAGATTTTAAAGCAAATTAGAACTGACTTAAAACTGAAGACAAAAATGACCATACTTAATCAGAGAAGTGATGGGTATGCCCTTGAGTTTTGATGAGGTAAATTGATAAAAACTATTTCACCGGTCAGAGAGTCAGTAACTAGAGGGCATAAATGTACATTCCCAAAAGAACAAAGGAAAAGGTTGGCAGAATTATATTTTAACAAAGACAGAAGCAGAATCCATAATAGTTTTTAAGAGGAAATGGATAAATATGTTTTAAAAAGCGGTGTGGGAAAAGACCAGGGCATTGAAATTGAGTTGATACTTCTTTCAGAGAGCCAGCACATCGCAATAACACAAATGGCCTCCTTATGAGCTGTAAAATTCTATGATTCTAGAGGTATGGGGTCAGAAATTTTTCCCCTTTGGGGTTAGATTTAGAACTTAGATGTCTCTCTAGTAGTCTATCAAGTAATTAACCAAAAAGTTAACCCATCACTGACTATGGGAAATATTTATAATTTCAAAACTAAATATCCTGAATTAGTTAATCAAGTATGTAGTGATTCTGTGCAGTTAGAAAATAACCTCAAGGTCTTAATTGCCAATTTAAGCCAAACCTTGAACATATTTTTTAAGATATTCCTTGGTCCCTGCTGTCAGTTATCGGTAGGGACTCCACCCCTCTGTCTATCAATCACCACAAGTGACCTCTTTCCTGGGATGGACCCTCCTTGGGAGTCACCTGTGTCACATTGGAAATGACCTCATCTCCACCTCTTTTAAAGCCCTTGGGTAGAAATTGGTCTTTTGGTGATAGCGGTATTTTTTCGGCATTTTTCGCCAAAAATACCGCTAATCACTGCGCTATTTTTTAAAGGCCTAAAATTGGCAAAAAAATGCACCCAGCGGTAAAAATCGGTGTGGCACAAGGATCCGCGCTGGAGACCGCGGTCCTCAACAACTTTAGTCCAAGACCGATTACCACTAAAAGACAGGCAGGAGGCTGGGAGGGGGGGAAACACAAAAAAAATTGCAAATAATAAAAAATCTCAAAACATTCACAAGACACTTACCTAGCAAATCGCTGAAGAAGAATTTGATTATAAAAACTTTAACCTACCTTTTTGCAAGTCTTCATACTTACCGCTGTTTCTGGGGCTACAATGCAGGCTTTTCTCGGGCATTTTGTATCACCCAAGATACAGGTGCGCCAAATGGCCAATTTAAAGCGATATCGCTTTTTTTCGTCTTGAGTGATGGCAGTCCGGTTTTCATTGGTATTTCAAAACAGCCGGTGCAAGACTTTGGCCAATTTACCCGATCATCTTTTTTCACCAAAAACGTCAAAATATCGCCGAAAAAACGGGCACAAGGCTGGCCAATTTTCAGCCCCTTGTGTTTTTTTTTACCTCACCATATTTATTTTTAATGTAAGAGATTTAAAACAGAGAACAAGGGGAACTTCTTAACACAGTTGTGAGGCTGTGGAAATCACTTCCAAATCCAATTGAGGCAGAAACTATGTCAACATTCAAGATTAGATTGGCTCGGTGGATGAAGGAAAGAGGATAAAGGGATATGGGAACAGAGTGAACAAATGTGATTCAGACTATTTGCTTATATGAAGAGTAAACACTGATGCATACTGGCCTGTTTCCATGTAACTTCCAAATATTTCTATGCACATGTGGCAGGGTGATCTGTTGGGCTGCCTTTAATTTTCTAACTTTAAAAAAAAAGCTGATTTAGATGTCTTCTAATACTAAAAAATTCACAAGGCTTGTGAAAGTTGTGAGTGGTTTTTGCACATGCATTTAAACATGCGTGGTAAGAGTCCTGTTTTCGCTGCTGAGAATATAAGGAGGATGCTGTAACTCAGCACTGTTCACTTACATGGCCTTAAAAGGAGGTTCTTGTCCAACTGCAGTGCTTAAAGAATAGAAACATTATCTGTGGCCACCAGATGGCACCTGAATACTACATTATTGGAAGATTTTTTTATTATTAAAAAGATATTCCAGGAGGAGCAGAAGTCTTATGCAAAATGTAAAAAGGGTTCAGTGTCATAGGGCCCAAATTTCGTCCTCCATCTTTTTCAGCGTACTTAACTGAAGTGCGCCGACTTTCTGCTCCCAAAACGGCGCCGAAAATGTTGCTCCGTATTCTCCCCACTCCTTGGACCATCCTAGGCCTTGGCATGGCGTGGCAAAAGCAATAGGGGGGGCGGCAGGGAGGTGGGGCTAGGGCCCAGCGTCTGTAAGAGTGCCGGCAGCGTTGCGCATGCACGTTGGACGTTCGCGCATGCGCAGTAGCTCCTCCCATGATTGTGATGATGATGCCTGCAGCATAGGACCCAACGTGTCCCGCCCCTATCCCGGGCCGAGTGACCTGCCGCACAGGCCGGCCGCTGCCTTCCCGCGCTGAGCGCTACAAGAAACAGGTTGGTGGGGGGGAAGAAAGAATCTTCAAAGATTTTCCAGTACTTTAATATCTAGCTATCTTTACTAAAAATTCCCTATCTGCAGTATTTTACAGCTCACCGACTACTGCATAGAATTCTAAAATATTACTAATTATCAGAGTCACACTACGCAATGCTGAACACCAAAATTTAAGTTTACATTTTGACATGCTTTTTTTTGTTAAGTCTAACATTTTAAATTTCTAAACTTAGTCAGGGCAATTCTTTGATGCTGCAGAAGTCAAAATCCAATGTGGTGTGATGCCGCACACAAACCCACTCGGCGAGAGCGTTGGTGCTCTTGATCTATTATTTACAAAGAAAACCCTCCCCTTGCTTAAGTGGCCCCTATACTTCAGCCTTCATTACAAGATCATTTTTATTCTTGTAAAAACCCCATATTCAGTTTAATCAGGCTGATAGCACCTACACCTTGTCCAGTCTCGCTGCTTGGGATTTAAAAAAAAACTAGCATTCCTTTCATAACTTTGTCATTTGGAGGCTAACTCTCAGCAAGGGTTTTCTGTGCGGCCACGTGGCCACATACGCTGGCCTAAGTTATTTGGAGCAACTATTAGCTGGCCAAAACAGGCATAGGTGGTTGGTAACATCCTCTTTTGGAAAAAAAAAATCCTAACTAACTCACTTACACTGGCGCAAATTAAATGTGCAGAATGGGAATTTTTAAGATACTCCAGAAAAATCAAGTTGCTCCAAAAAAAAACAGAGCAACTCCTGGGGAAATTTGGGCCCACAATCTCGAATTTTCTGATATGCTTGTATGATCAGTCTGAGAAGTAGTATTGTTTTTTTCCTCAGAACATAGTCGTCAAGAATCAGAAGCTAGATTCTTTGAAGGTGAAGCTAAAATAATTTGTGACCATAGGTTCCTGTCTATAAATGCCCGAAATTTAAAAACTTTAGTAGGAATTTTCTGTTTAAAACTATTTTGAACAGACAAAAACTAAGTAAACTTCATGCATACAAGATGGTTTTCTGGATCAGTATATTGAGGAACCAACTAGAGAACAGGCTATTTTAGATCGAGTATTGTGCAATGAGAAACGGTTAATTAACAACCTTGTAAAGGGGCTCTTAGGGAAGAGTGACCATAGTATAATAACATTTTACATTAAGTTTGAAATGGATTTAGTTAAATCCGAAACAAGGGTCTTAAATTTAAACAAAAGAAACCACGTAGGTATGAGGGGAGATTTGGCTAAGGTAGATTGGGGAACTACATTAAAAGGTATGACGGTAGACAAATAATGGCTAGCATTTAAAGAATTAATACGTAATTTACAACAAACATGCATTCCTTTAAGACACAAAAACCCCACTGGAAAAGTGGTCCGACCATGGCTAACAAGAGAAGTTAAAGATAGTGTTTGATCAAAGGAAGAGGCTTATAATGTTTCCAAAAAGAACAGCAAGCCTGAGGATTGGCAGGGTTGTAGAATTCAGCAAAGGATGACCAAGAAATTGATAAAGGGGAAATAGAATATGAAAGTAAACTAGCGAGAGACATAAAAACAGACTGTAAAAGCTTCTGTAGGTATGTAAAAAGGAAAAGATTAGCAAAAGTAAATGTGGATCCTCTACAGGCTGAGATAGGAGAAATTATAATGGGGAATAAGGAAATGGCAGAGAAATTAAACAAATAACTTGTGTCTGTCTTCACGGAAGAAAACATAAAAAACCTTCTGGAAATAGTGGAGTAACAAAGGTCTAGTTTCGTAAAGAAATAGTATTGGAGAAATTAATGGGACTGAAAGCCAATAAATCCCCTAGACCTGATGGCCAACATCCTAAGGTTTCGAAAGAGGTGGCTATAGAGAGAGTGGATGTATTGGTTGCCATCTTCCAAAATTCCATAGATTCTAGAATGGTTACTACAGATTGGAAGTTGCTAATGTAGCCCCGCTATTTAAGAAAGGAGGGAGAGAGAAAACAGGGAACTACAGACCAGTTAGCCTGACATCAGTAGTAGGGAAAATGCTAGAATCTATTATTAAGGACATGGTAACAGGGCTCTTAGAAAATAATAATATGATTGAGCAGAGTCAACATGGATTTATGAAAGGGAAATCATGGTTGACAAATCTGTTAAGAGTTTTTTGAGGTTGAAACTAGCAGAATCGATAAGGGGAACCAGTGGATGTGGTGTATTTGGATTTTCAGAAGGCATTCGATAAGGTGCCACACAAGAGGGCAATGAACAAAATTAGAGCTCATGAGATTGGGGGTAATATACTAGCATGGATTGAGGATTGGTTAACGGACAGAAAACAGAGAGTAAGAATAAATGGTTCATTTTCGGGTTGGCAGGCTGTAACTAGTGGGGTGCCGCAAGGATCTGTACTTGGGCCCAAGCTATTTACAATCTACATCAATGATTTAGATGAGGGGATCAAATGTCAAATATCCAGGTTTGCTGATAATACAAAGCTAGGTGGGAATGTAAGTGGTGAGGAGGATGCAAAGAGACTTCATGGGGATATATACACGCAAAGTGAGTGGGCAAGAAAATGGCAAATGGAATATATTGTGGAGAAAAGGGAAGTTATCCACTTTGGTAGGAAAAATAGAAAAGCAGAGTATATTTTAAATGGAGAGAGATTGGGAAATGTTGGTGTTCAGAGTGATCTGGGTGTCCTTGTACACGAATCATTGAAAGCTAACATTCAGGTATGGCAAGCAATTAAGAAAACAAATGATGGTTGGCCACACAAGAGGATTTGAATGTAAGACTAAAGACGTCTTATTGCCATTATATAGGGCCCTGGTGAGACCGCACCTGGAGTATTGCGTACAGTTTCAGTCTCCTTATCAAAGGAAGGATATATTTGCCATGGAGGGAGTGCAACGAAAGTTCACCAGACTGATTCCCGGGATGGGGGGATTGTCCTATGAGGAGAGATTGAGTAGACTAGGCCTATATTCTCAAGAGTTTAGAAGAATGAGAGGTGATCTCAATGAAACATACAAAATTCTTACAGGGCTTGACAGGGTAGATGCAGGGAGGATGTTTCCTCTGGCTGGTGAGTCTAGAACCAGGGGTCACAGTCTCAGAACAAGGGGTCGGCTATTTAGGACTGAGATGAGGAGAAAATTCTTTGGCGAGTCGGGAGATCGGCGAGTCGGGAGGTCGGTGGGTGAGTCGGGAGTTCGGCAAGTCGGGAGGTCGGCGGGCGAATCGGGAGGTCGGCGAGTCGGGAGGTCGGCGACTGAGTCGGGAAGCCCTGTGTGGTCGGCAAGTCGGGAGGTCGGACGCCAAGAGGTCGGGAGGCCACAGAGGTCGTTGAGTTCGGGAGGTCACAGAGGTCAGTGAGGTGAGTTGGTAAATATCTCTCTTTTTTCTCTATTTCTTTTTAAGTAGATTTTGAACTAGATAAGTCCAACTAGAGGGATGGCAGTGCAGCTCGGTCCCATGGAGTGCACATCCTGTGGCATGTGGGAAGTCCTGGACGCTTCGCGCAGCCTAAACAACCATGTGTGCAGGAGGTGTCTCCAGCTTCAACTACTCGAACTCCGTGTTTCGGAGCTTGAGCAGCGGTTAGAGTCAATACGGTGCATCTGCGAGGCTGAGAGTTACGTGGATAGCACATTTCAGGAGGTGGTCACTGTTATGTATTTAACCCTTTGTAACTTGCATTACACCTGACCACCAGAGGGCTCACCTGTTGGTGTCCCAAGGGATCCCAGCATCCCTTGGGAGCACAGTATATAAGCAGGCCACCCAGGAGGTACCTGCATTCTGGAACCTTAATATAGGAGCTAAGGTCACACTTGCTCATTACACACAGTACTCAGTCTCACCATTTATTATGAGCATTACAATTGGCGACGAGGTAACGAACAACCACAAAGAACAGTCCGCATCCTGGAGAAGTTCTCAGAAGGGGACAATTGGGAGGCCTTTGTGGAGAGACTCGACCAATACTTTGTGGCCAATGAGCTGGAAGGGGACGAGAATGTCACCAAACAAAGGGCAATCCTCCCAGCTGTCTGTGGGGCAACAACCTATGGCCTCATGAAGAATCTCCTGGCCTCGGATAAACCAACAGAGAAATCCTCCGAAGAATTGTGTACGCTGGTCCGGGAGCACCTAAATCCGAAGGAAAGCGTTTTGATGGCGACATATCGGTTCTACATGTTTCAACGATCGGAGGGCCAGGAAGAGGCGAACTAAATCACCGAACTAAGGCGCCCCGCAGTACATTGTGAGTTTGAGGGATTCCTAAACAAATGCTCAGAAACCTTTTTGCACTGGGCATTAGACATGAGACAATCCTTCGCAAACTGTTGACTGTAGAAACTCCGAATCTGAGAAAAGCCATAACGATAGCCCAGGCAGTTATGTCCACCAGCGACAACACCAAGCAGATTTCGCAGAACAAAGAAGTTTCGGCCAGTACTGTGCATAAAGTAATGTCGGTTTTGAGCAGAAATGTACAGGGAAGAACGTACACGCCGGCTGCTGTGGCCCGCCCTCAATTGACCCAGAGTCTGCCATCATCTGTTAGTGCGAGGCAGTTAACACCCTGTTGGCGCTGTGGAGGTCATCATCGGCACCATCAATGCCGCTTTAAGCACTATGCGTGCAATAGTTGCAGAACAATGGGACACCTCCAACGAATGTGCAGGTGAGCTGCAAACCCTGCAAACCACCACGTTGCAAAGATCGATCCACAGTGGATCAGACTGAGTTGGAAACTCATACGGAGGAGGCAGAGGTGTACGGGGTACACACGTTCACGACAAAATGCCCACCAATAATGTTGAATGTTGAACTGAACAGCATTCGAGTATCTATGGAGCTGGACATGGGGGCAAGTCAGTCCATAATGAGTAAAAAGGCCTTCGACAGGCTGTGGGGAAAGAAGGCACACAGGCCCAAGCTCAGCCCCATTCACACTAAACAAAGGACTTACACCAAGGAACTAATCCCTGTAATTGTCAGTGTAGAAGTCAAAGTCTCCTATGATGGAGCAGTACACGAACTCACGCTGTGGATTGTGCCAGGGGATGGCCCCACGTTGTTTGGCAGAAGCTGGCTGGGGAAAATCCACTGGATCTGGGATGACATCCGAGCGCTTTCGTCCGTCGACGACCCCTCTATGCCCGGATGAATTGCATCCCAGGCTGTTGAGCGAAGTAAGAGAGGAAATAGCAGAGGCCTTGACCATCATTTTCCAGTCCTCTTTGGATCTGGGCATGGTGCCGGAGGATTGGAGGACTGCAAATGTAGTACCCTTGTTTAAGAAGGGAGAAAGGGATAAGCCGAGTAATTACAGGCCTGTCAGCCTAACCACAAAATTATTGGAAAAAATCCAGAAGGACAGGATAAATCTACATTTGGAAAGGCAAGGATTAATTAGGGACACTCAGCACGGATTTGTTAAGGGAAGATTGTGTTTGACTAACCTGATTGAATTTTTTGAGGTGGTAACCAAGAGGGTGATGAGGGTAGTGCGTACGATGTAGTAAATATGGACTTTAACAATGCTTTTGATAAGGTCCCACATGGTAGACTGGTCATGAAGGTTAAAGCCCATGGAATCCAGGCCAAAGTGGCAAGTTGGATCCAAAATTGGCTTGGAGGTAGGAAGCAAAGAGTAATGATTGATGGATGTTTTTTGTGACTGGAAGGATGTTTCCAGTGGGGTTCTGCAGGGCTCAGTACTGGGTTCCTTGCTTTTTGTGATTTGAATTGAGGGAGTATGATTAAGAAGTTTGCAGACGGCACTAAAATTGGCTGTGTGATTGATAATGAAGAGGAAAGTCATGGGCTGCAGGAGGATAGCAATCTACTGGTCAGGTGGGCAGAGCAGAGGCAAATGGAATTTAATTCAGAGAAGTATGAGGTGATGCACTTTGGGAGGGCTAAGAAGGAAAGGGTATACACATTAAGCGGTAGGCCACTTAATAGTGCAGATGAACAAAAGGACCTTGGAGTGCTTGTCCACAGACTCCTGAAAGTAGCAGGCCAGGTGGATAAGGTGGTTAAGAAGGCATACAGAATGCTTGCCTTTATTGGCCGAGGCATAGAATATAAGAGCAGGGAGGTTATGCTTAAATTGTATAATACCTTGGTTAGGCCGCAGCTGAAGTACTGCTTGCAGTTCTGGTTGCCGTATTATAGGAAGGACGTGATTGCACTAGAGAGGGTGCAGAGGAGACTTACTCGGATGCTGCCTGGAATGGAGAATCTTAGTTATGAGGACAGATTGGGTAGACTGGGTTTGTTCTCATTGGAACAGAGGAGGTTGAGAGGAGGGCCTGATGGACTGCATCCCAGAGTACTTAAGGAGGTGGCCTTGGAAATAGCGGATGCATTGACAGTCATTTTCCAACATTCCATAGACTCTGGATCAGTTCCTATCGAGTGGAGGGTAGCCAATGTAACCCCACTTTTTAAAAAAGGAGGGAGAGAGAAAACAGGGAATAATAGACCGGTCAGCCTGACATCAGTAGTAGGTAAAATGATGGAATCAATTATTAAGGATGTCATAGCAGCGCATTTGGAAAGAGGTGACATGATAGGTCCAAGTCAGCATGGATTTGTGAAAGGGAAATCATGCTTGACAAATCTTCTGGAATTTTTTGAGGATGTTTCCAGTAGAGTGGACAAGGGAGAACAAGTTGATGTGGTATATTTGGACTTTCAGAAGGCTTTCGACAAGGTCCCACACAAGAGATTAATGTGCAAAGTTAAAGCACATGGGATTGGGGGTAGTGTGCTGACATGGATTGAGAACTGGTTGTCAGACAGGAAGCAAAAAGTAGGAGTAAATGGGTACTTTTCAGAATAGCAGGCAGTGACTAGTGGGATACCGTAAGGTTCTATGCTGGGGCCCCAGCTGTTTACATTGTACATTAATGATTTAGATGAGGGGATTAAATGTATCTCCAAATTTGCGGATGACACTAAGTTGGGTGGCAGTGTGAGCTGCGAGGAGGATGCTATGTGTCTGCAGAGTGACTTGGATTGGTTAGGTGAGTGGGCAAATGCATGGCAGATGAAGTATAATGTGGATAAATGTGAGGTTATCCACTTTGGTGGTAAAAACAGAGACAGACTATTATCTGAATGGTGACAGATTAGGAAAAGGGGAGGTGCAACGAGACCTGGGTGTCATGGTACATCAGTCATTGAAGGTTGGCATGCAGGTACAGCAGGCGGTTAAGAAAGCAAATGGCATGTTGGCCTTCATAGCGAGGGGATTTGAGTACAGAGGCAGGGAGGTGTTGCTACAGTTGTACAGGACCTTGGTGAGGCCACACCTGGGGTATTGTGTACAGTTTTGGTCTCCTAACTTGAGGAAGGACATTCTTGCTATTGAGGGAGTGCAGCGAAGGTTCACCAGACTGATTCCCGGGATGGCGGGACTGACATATCAAGAAAGACTGGATCAACTGGGCTTATATTCACTGGAGTTCAGAAGAATGAGAGGGGATCTCATAGAAACGTTTAAAACTCTGACTGGTTTAGACAGGTTAGATGCAGGAAGAATGTTCCCAATGTTGGGGAACTTCAGAACCAGAGGTCACAGTCTAAGGATAAGGGGTAAGCCATTTAGGACCGAGATGAGGAGAAACTTCTTCACCCAGAGAGTGGTGAACCTGTGAATTCTCTACCACAGAAAGTTGTTGAGGCCAATTCACTAAATATATTCAAAAAGGAGTTAGATGAAGTCCTTACTACTAGGGGGATCAAGGGGTATGGCGAGAAAGCAGGAATGGGGTACTGAAGTTGCATGTTCAGCCATGAACTCATTGAATGGCGGTGCAGGCTCGAAGGGCCGAATGGCCTACTCCTGCACCTATTTTCTATGTTTCTATGTTTCAATGAAACCTCATTGAGGTGTACAAAATATTGAGGGGCCTGGACATAGTGAATAGTAAGGGCCTATTTCCCTTGGTGGAGGGATCTATTACAAGGGGGCATAGTTTTAAGGTGGTTGGTGGAAGATTTAGAGGGAATTTGAAGGGGGGCTTCTACGCAGAGGGTTGTGGGGATCTGGAACTCGCTGCCTGGAAGAGTGGTGGATGCAGAAATCCTCATCACTTTTAAGAGATAGTTGGATGGGCACTTGAAGTGCCGTAACCTGCAGGGTTACGGACCGAGAGCTGGTGATTGGGATTAGACTGGTTGACCTTTTGTTGGATGGAAGCCACATATGGACCAAACTTCCAAGGCCCCACCCCACTCCTGGCCAAGAACAGGGAAACACTCATCAAGGACACCGAGGCAGTCAGGGCCCGCTGGAAGGAACACTTCGAAGATCTCCTCAACCGAGACTCTGCCTTTGACTCGAGTGTTCTCGACTCCATCCCGCAGCATACTACCCGCCACCACTGCATGAGGTAGAAAAGGTCATAAGACAGCTAAAAAACAAGAAGGCTACGGGAGCGAATGGAATCCCTGCTGAGGCACTAAAGTATGGCGGAGAGGCACTACTGGCGCGAATACATGACCTCATCTCTCTCATCTGGAGGGAGGAGAGCATGCCGGGAGATCTTAAAGACGCAGTGATCGTGGCCATCTTTAAAAAAGGGGACAAGTCCGACTGCGGTAGTTACAGAGGAATCTCCCTGCTATCAACTACTGGGAAAGTCGACGCTAGAGTCCTCCTCAACCGTCTTCTCCCCGTGGCTGAGGAGCATTTCCCGGAGTTGCAGTGCAGATTTCGTCCCCTCCGGGACACAACGGACATGATCTTTGCAGCGCGACAGCTGCAGGAAAAATGCAGGGAGCAGCGCCAGTACTTATACATGGCCTTCTTCGACCTTACAAAGGTCTTCGACACTGTCAACCGCGAGGGTCTATGGAGCGTCCTCCTCCATTTCGGATGCCCCCAAAAGTACGTCACCATACTCCGCCTGCTCCATGATGACATGCAAGCCATGATCCTTACCAACGGATCCATCACAGACCCAATTCATGTCCGGACCGGGGTCAAGCAGGGCTGCGTCATCGCCCCAACCCTCTTCTCAATCTTCCTTGCTGCCATGCTCCACCTCACAGGAGTGGAGCTAAACTACAGAACCAGTGGGAAGCTGTTCAACCTTTGCCGTCTCCAGGCCAAGTCGAAGACCACTCTAACCTCTGTCGTCGAGCTACAGTACGCGGACAACGCCTGCGTCTGTGCACACACAGAGGCTGAACTCCAGGACATAGTCGATGTATTTACTGAGGCAGATGAAAGCATGGGCCTTACGCTAAACATTAGTCAGACAAAGGTCCTCCACCAGACTGTCCTCGCCACACAGCACTGCCTCCCCCAAACATCAAGATCCATGGCATGGCCCTGGATAACGTGGACCACTTCCCCTATCTCGGGAGCCTCCTGTCAACAAGAGCAGGCATTGATGATGAGATCCAACACCGCCTCCAGTGCGCCAGTGCAACCTTCGGCCGCCTGAGGAAAAAAGTGTTTGAAGATCAGTCCCTCAAAACTGTCACCAAGCTCATGGTCTATAAGGCCGTAGTAATACCCATCCTCCTGTATGGCTCAGAGATGTGGACCATGTACAGTAGACACCTCAAGTCGCTGGAGAAATACCACCAGCGATGTCTCTGCAAGATCCTGCAAATCCCCTGGGAGGACAGATGCACAAACATTGGTGTCCTCATCCAGGGCAATATCCCCAGCATTGAAGTATTGACCACACTTGATCAGCTCCGCTGGGCAGGCCACATAGTCCGCATGCCAGACACGAGACTCCCAAAGCAAGCGCTCTACTCGGAACTCGTCCATGAAAAACGAGCCAAATGCGGGCAGAGGAAACATTACAAGGACACCCTCAAAGACTCCCTGATAAAGTGCGACATCCCCATTGACACCTGGGAGTCGTTGGCCATAGACCGCCCCTAGTGGAGGAAGTGCACTCGGGAGGGCGCTGAGTTCCTCGGGTATTGTCGCCGAGATCATGCAGAAATCAAACGGAATGAGCGTGCGGCAAACCAGGGTCCCAGGCTCCCATCCCACCCTTTCCCTCAACGACTATCTGTCCTACCTGTGATAGAGACTGTGGTTCTCGTATTGGACTGTACAGCCACCTAAGAACTCATGCTAAGAGTGGAAGCAAGTCTTCCTCAATCCCGAGGGAATGCCTATGATGATTTGAATGGTAATTACTGCAGGGAATCGAATACGGCCAGGGTGATCTCCTGGACTAGTTTCGATTGCCTGGATGGATCGGAGAGGAATTTTCCCAGATTTTTCTCCCTAAATTGACCTGCATTTTTATTTGGTTTTTGCCTCACCCAGGAGGGGTGGAGTGTAGAATGTTTCAGTATCAGGGATGTCGCAGTTGTGTGAGTTGGACTGGTTGGGCTGGGTGCTCTTTGCCTATTCGTCATCATTCATAGATTTTTATATAATCTTTAGAGCTGTTGATCAAGGGCCGTGTGGCTCGATGTCGGCCGTGTGGCTCGATGTCGGCCGGCGTGGACACGATGGGCCAAAATGGCCTCCATCTGCGCTGTAACTTTCTAAGTTTCTATCAGAGGGTGATGAATCTTTGGAATTCTCTACCCAGAGGGCTGTGGCGGCTCAGTCTTTGAGTATATTAAAGCAGAAATCAATAGATTGTTGGATATTAAGGGAATCAGGGGATATGGGGATAGTGCAGGAAAGTGGAGTTGAGGTAGAAGATAAGCTATGATCTCATTGAATGGCGGAGCAGGCTCGAGGGGCCAAATGATCTACTCCTGCTCCTAATTCTTCTCATTCTCAGGGCTGGAAATTCCCCAACCTTGCATCTGGTCCTCGGCGATATTTTGCCATTTTTGGTGGAAAACGGTGCGGTGGGAAATTCCTTGAAGCATATTTTAAACACCGCTGGGGAGCGGTCCGCTGGCGTGCAAGACTGGGAAAAGCGCTTTCGCCCGATATTTGGCTCGCAGTGCACCCATAGATAGGACCAAAAAAAACACACAGGAAAAACCTGTGTTGCAGCCCTTGGAACAGCGGTAGGTATGAAGACCTGCAAAAAGGTAAGTTAAAGTTTTTATTTTTTAATTCTTTTGCAGCGATTCGATAGAAAAGAGTTTTGTGAATGTTTTGTGATTTTTGTTTTTTGGAAATTTTTGGGGGTGTTTTCCCACTTCCCTAGGCCCAACTCGCAGCGGTATCGGCCTCAGAAAAAAGTTGCCGAAAATTCGCGGTTCGCGCCACGAATCCTCGTGCAATGCCGATTTTTAGCGATGGGCGCATTTTTTACCGAATGTTAGACCTCGAAATCATAGCGGCGTCATAGCGATATTTTTGGCGGAAAAATACCACTGTGACCAAAAATGGAATTTCTAGCCCATAGCTTGCATCGTTTTTGGTTGATTTTCTCCAGATAATTCCTTTTATAACCTTTGATGTTTTATTACTAACATTTTGTTTTCTTTCATACCAATAAAATATTTAAATTGAGGTGGGGGGAAAATAAGAAAATGCGGTCATCAAGTTTCAGATTAGTATTCAGGTTATCCTAAGCAAGGTCAAAAATGCCCACCATTAGCCTTCATACTATCGGTATATAGTCGATGGTTAATGCAATTACTTCAAACACCATGCATTAAATGCTCTGTACTAAATTCAGTCTTTTGACGTGAACAGTAGTTGACAAATGTATCTGTGTGAAAAAGCCAATAAAATGCTCATTTGCCCTGTGTTTCTGTAGTCTCTGACTGTCAAAACTATTTATAGGAAAATGTTGCTTTGGATCTCACTGTGAACAATAAATTTGTCCATTTCCTTTCGCCCTGATGTACTTGCCAGAGATTTCCCAGCTCCTCTTAATTGACAGCCTTGATCGTCTGCAGCATCTGACACTAAATCAATGATTGCCAGAGTTAATATTGAGGAAGGAGGGTCAGTGGGGGGATGTTGGGGGAGCTATCCACGCGAGAAACATAGAAACATAGAAAATAGGTGCAGGAGTAGGCCAGTCGGCCCTTCGAGCCTACACCACCATTCAATAAGATCATGGCTGATCATTCACCTCAATATTCCTTTCCTGCCTTCTCTCCATACCCCTTGATCCCTTTAGCCCTAAGGGCCATGTCCAACTCCCTTTTGAATATATCTAACGGACTGGCATCAACAACTCTCTGCAGAAGAGAATTCCACAGTTTAACAACTCTCTGAGTGAAGAAGTTTCTCCTCATCTCGGTCCTAAATGGCTTACCCCTTATCCTTAGACTGTGACCCCTGGTTCTGGACTCCCCCAACATCGGGAACATTCTTCCTGCATCTAACCTGTCCAGTCCCGTCAGAATTTTACATGTTTCTATGAGATCACCTCTCATTCTTCTAAACTCCAGTGAATACAGGCCCAGTCGATCCAGTCTCTCCTCATATGTCAGTCTTGCCATCCCGGGCATCAGTCTGGTGAACCTTCGCTGCACTCCCTCAATAGCAAGAACGTCCTTCCTCAGATTAGGAGACCAAAACTGAACACAATATTCCAGATGCGGCCCTCCCTCCTCTCTCCTTCCCTCCCTCCCTCACTCTGCCTCCCTCCCCCCCTCCCTCCTCTCTCCCCCTCCCTCCTCTTCCACCCTTCCCCCCCGGGACCTCCGCGACTCGCCCCCCACCTCCCCCCCGGACCTCCGCGACCCCCCCCCCCCCCCCCGAGACCCGACGCCACCTACCTGTAAATCCAGCCCGAGGTCTTGGGCCTGGCCATTCAGCCTCCTTCTCTCCCTTCCACCCCCCCCCACCTCTCCTTCCCCCCACCTCTCCTTCCCCCCCTCTCTCCTTCCCTCCCTCCCTCCCTCCCTCCTCTCTCCTTCCCTCCCTTCCTCCTCTCTCCTTCCCTCCCTCCCTCCCCTTCCCTCCCTCCCTGCTCTCCCCCTCCCTCCTCTCCCCCTCCCTCCCTCCTCTCTCCTTCCCTCCCTCCCTCCTCTCTCTCCCCCCTCCCTCCTCTCTCCCCCCCTCCCTCCCTCCTCTCTCCCTCCCTCCCTCCCTCCTCTCTCCCCCTCCCTCCCTCCTCTCTCCCCCCCTCCCTCCCTCCTCTCTCCCCCCCTCCCTCCCTCCTCTCTCCCCCCTCCCTCCCTCCTCTCTCCCCCACTCCCTCCCTCATCTCTCCCCCTCCCTCCTCTCTCCTTCCCTCCCTCCTCTCCCCCTCCCCTCTCCCCCTCCCTCCTTCCCTCCCCCCCTCCCTCCTCTCTCCCCCTCCCTCTTCTCTCCCCTCCTCTCTCCCCCCTCCCTCCTTCTCTCCCCCTTGCTCCCTCCTCTCCCCCTCCCTCCTTCCCTCCCTCCTCTCTCCCTCCCTCCTCTCTCCCTCTCCCTCCCTTCTCTCTCCCCCCCCCTCCTCTCTCCCCCCTCCCTCCTCTCTCCCTCCTCTCTCCCCCCTCCCTCCCTCCCTCCCTCCTCTCTCCCCCCTCCCTCCCTCCTCTCTCCTTCCTTCCTTCCCTCCCTCCCTCCTCTCTCCCCCTCCCCTCGCTGTCAGAAACACAGACACTGACAGACAGAGAATGAGAGACACACACACAGACAGACAGAGAGATAGAGACACTGACAGAGACACACTGGGGGGGGCCATCCCAGCATGCTGTTGGAGGACTCCCGGTGCTGCAGTCGGTAAGTAGAAAATGTTTATTTATTGATTTTTTAATTTTTTTTAAATTTTTATTAATTTTTTTTGATTGATTTATTGGTTGATTTATTGATGTATTTATCATTTATTATTGATGATTGCTCTTTATTTGTAAAACTGAAGTGTTTAATGTTTGTAAACTTCCCTTTAAAACTCCCCCCCCCCCCATTCCCTACACCTAATTTGTAACCTACGCCTGATTTTCTAAAGTGTAGACAAGGTTTTTTCGAACGTACAAAAATCTTCACTTACTCCATTCTAAGTTAGTTTGGAGTAAGTTTTCACTGCCTAAACTTTGAAAACAGGCGTAAGTGGCTGGACACGCCCCCTTTTGAAAAAAAATTCTGTTCCAAAGTGAAACTGTTCTAACTGACTAGAACTGGAGCAAACTAAATGCCGAGAATTCAAATTTCTAAGATACTCCATTCTAAACCAGTTGCTCCAAAAAAACAGGAGCAACTCAGACAGAAACTTGGCCCCAAAGGGTAGAAATGCTACCCATAATGTTGCTACCATCAGATCTTGCTGCTATCCACAATCTCAGAACATGTTGTCTCTGCAGTGACACTGTCAACATCACGGTTACCGGCAGCATTTACATTACTTTATGAGTGGCTAAAGTAAATGTTTGTCCTTCAGAGGATGAGACCAAGGAATTAGTAATGGGGAATATGGAGATGTCAGAAAGTCTGAACAAATATTTTGTATCAGTCTTTATGGTAGAGGACACTAACAATATTCCGACAATGGATAGTCAAGGGGCTAAATGGTTCATTCTCTGGTTGGCAATCAGTAACTAGTGGGGTGCCGCAGGGATCAGTGCTGGGACCCCAACTATTTACAATCTATATTAACGACTTGGAAGAAGGGACTGAGTGTAACGTAGCCAAGTTTGCTGATAATACAAAGATGGGAGGAAAAGCAATGTGTGAGGAGGACACAAAAAATCTGCAAAAGGACATTGACAAGCTAAGTGAGTGGGCAAACATTTGGCAGATGGAGTATAATATTGGAAAGTCTGAGGTCATGCACTTTGGCAGAAAAAAAATCAAAGAGCAAGTTATTATTTAAATGGAGAAAGATCGCAAAGTGCTGCAGTACAACAGGACCTGGGGGTATTTGTGCAGGAAACACAAAAGGATAGTATGCAGGTACAGCAAATGATCAGGAAGGCCAATGGAATCTGGGCCTTTATTGCAAAGGAGATGGAGTATAAAAGCAGGGAAGTCTTGCTACAGCTATACAGGTTATTAGTGAGGCCACACCTGGAATACTGCGCGCAGTTTTGGTTTCCATACTTATGAAAGGATAGACTTGCTTTGGAGGCAGTTCAGAGAAGATTCACTAGGCTGATTCCGGAGATGAAGGGGTTGACTTATGAGGAAAGATTGAGTAGGTTGGGCCTCTACTCATTAGAATTCAGAACAATGAGAGGTGATTGTGGTGTCCCTGCACCTTACTACAAACTCACACGAGGCATGTACTGCAGACACAGTCACTATGTGACCTTAACCTTTATTCCGCAGGACCAAGGAATCCTGACCCTGGGTGGGACCTCCCCTTTTATACTGGGAAACCCAGGTGAGGAGTGTCTCCCACAAGTTCACCCCCTGTGGTCAGGGTGTGCATTTCTAGGCTATAAGTACAGTGTACAGGAGTTGCATGAAGGTTACAGTTACATGAAGGTTATCGTTGCATGATGATTACATACATGACATCATCTCCCCCCTCACGTCTTTTTGTGTCAACGGTTAAGTCTTTCAGGTGGTCGACGCTCTCTCGTGGAGCGCCGCAGTTGGAGCTCTGGTGGCTGAGCCTTGGCATGCATCTCTGTCACCTGAGGTGATTCCGGCCTGTCCGGGCTGGCTGCAGGGACTGTGCATGCTGTGGATTGTCCTCGTTGCTCGTCCACTGGCAGTGGTGTGGGTGACATCTCATGCTCTTCTTCAGGTTCCTCCGTGTCTGTGCTGAACCTTTTCTTTACTTGGTCCAAGTGTTTGCGGCATATCTGCCCATTGTTTAGTCTGACCACTATGACCCTATTCCCTTCTTTGCCAATTACTGTGCCCTCAAGCTACTTGGGTCCGAAAGCATGGTTAAGAACAAATACCGGGTCATCCATTTCTATACACCTCCCCCTTGAGTTTCGATCATGGAACTCGGTTTGGGACTGGCGCATGCCCTCAACAATGTCTGCCAGGGCTGGGTGAATGAGGGACAGCCGCATTTTAAGTGTGTATTTCATGAAGAGTTCCGTGAGCGAGTGAAGGCGGGACCTATAGGCCAGCAGAAGGCGCGATAGGTGGTACTGAAGGGAGGGTCCTTGGTTGCGTAGCATGCCCTGTTTTATGACTTGGACCGCACGTTCCGCCTGGCCATTGGAAGCCGGCTTGAATGGCACTGTCCAGACGTGTTTGATACCATTGCCCGACATAAACTCCTGGAATTCATGGCTGGTGAAACATGGGCCATTGTAGCTGACCAGGATGTCCGGCAAGCCGTGGGTCGCGAAAACCGTCCGCAGACTCTCCACGGTGATGGATGCTGTGCACGAGTTTAGTATGATGCACTCGATCCATTTCGAGTATGCATCGACAACGATCAGGAACATTTTCCCCATGAACGGGCCCGCATAGTCTACGTGAATACGGGGCTGGGGCCTCCCTGGGGGCATTGCCCAGCTGGGCACACGTCGTGCACCTGCGAAGCCAGTGTTCCAGGTCTGAGTCAATCCCTGGCCACCATACATGTGACCGGGCAATGGCCTTCATTACCACGATGCCAGGGTGCTCGCTGTGGAGATCCCTGATGAACGCTTCCCATCCTTTCTGGGGCATGACTACCCGGCTGCCCCATAGCAGGCAGTCGGCTTGGATGGAGAGCTCATCCATCCGTCTCTGAAACAGTCTGACCTCCTCGGGGCACGCCCCGTGTGTGGGCGCCCAATCCCCAGTCAGAACACATTTCTTTATCATGGATAGGAGGGGGTCTCTGTTGGTCCAGAGTTTGATCTGGCGGGCTGTGATGGGGGCGCCTGTGGTGTCAAAAGCCTCAACGGCCATGACCATCTCAGCGCATTGTTCCGACGCCCCCTCAGTGGTGGCCAGTGGGAGCCTGCTGAGCGTGTCAGCGCAATTTTCGGTGCCTGGCCTGTGTCGTATGGTGTAGTCATACACAGCCAGCGTGAGAGCTCATCGCTGTATGCGAGCTGACGCATTGGCATTGACAGTCTTACTGTCGGACAACAGGGATGTTAACGGCTTGTGGTCCGTTTCTAGCTTGAACCGTCTGCCGAAAAGGTACTGGTGCATCTTTTTCACACTGTAAACACAAGTGAGTGCTTCCTTTTCGACCATGCCGTATCCACGCTCTGCCTGGGAGAGTGACCTGGAGGCATAAGCCACCGGTTGGAGTCGGCCGTCATCATTACCCTGCTGCAACATACACCCAACCCCGTAGGATGATGCATCACACGTTAAAACCAGTTTTTTACAGGGGTCATACAAAGTCAACAGTTTGTTAGAACACAGCAGGTTCCTCACCTTATTGAAAGCCCGTTCTTGACAGTCCCCCCAAAGCCATTCACAATCTTTGCGCAGGAGCATGCGTAACTGCTCCAACAATGTGCTTAAGTTCGGCAGAAAGTTCCCGAAATAGTTCAAAAGTCCCAGGAATGATCGCAACTCCAACGTGTTGCTGGGCCTGGGCGCCCGGCGGATCGCCTCCATTTTTGATTCAGTGGGCCGGATCCCGTCTGTGGCAACCCTCCTGCCCAAAAACTCGACCTCTGGGGCCAAAAACACACACTTGGCCTTTTTCAGCCGCAAGCCTACCTGGTCCAGTCGGCGTAGCACCTCCTCAAGGTTCTGGAGGTGTTCCTCGGTGTCTCGACCCGTTATAAGGATGTCGTCTTGGAATACGATTGTTCCAGGAATGGATTTGTGCAAGCTTTCCATGTTTCTCTGAAAGATAGCTGCTGCCGAACGAATGCCAAACGGACACCTGTTGTAGATAAATAATCCCTTGTGCGTCATGATGGTGTTCAGAAGCTTGGATTCTTCAGCCAGTTCCTGAGTCATGTAGGCCGAAGTGAGGTCTAGCTTCGTGAACAGCTTGCCACCTGCCAGCGTGGCAAAAAGGTCCTCCGCTCTCGGGAGCGGGTATTGGTCTTACAGCGACACTCGGTTGATGGTGGCTTTGTAGTCGCCACAAATCCTGTCCGAGCCATCCACTTTAAGGACAGAAACGATGGGACTTGCCCAGTCACTGAATTCAACGGACAAAATTATGCCCTGTCTGAGCAGCCTGTCCAATTCACTTTCAATTTTCTCATGCATCACATACGGCACCACTCTGGCTTTGTGGTGCACTGGTCTGGCGTCCGGAGTGATGGATATCACTACTTTGGTGCCCTTGAACTTTCCGACACCGGGTTGAAACAGTGACCCGAATTTTTGTAGGACCTGTGAGCATGAACTTCGCTCCACAGATGAAATGGCGTGCATATCCCCCCATTTCCAGTTCATCTCAGCCAGCCAACTCCTCCCCAAGAGCGCGGGGCCATTTCCCGGGACGATCCAGAGTGGCAACCGGTTCTGTCATTCATTATGTGTTACCACCAAGTTTGCACTGCCTACCACTGGGATGATCTCTTTGGTGTACGTCCATAGCTGCGTGTCAATGCATTTCAGTTTGGACCTGCTAGCTCTGTGTGGCCATAGTCTCTCAAATTGTGGGGCGCTGACCAATAAATGACTGGCTAGCTCCCGTATACAGCTCCAAGCGCACTGGGATGCCATTCAATAAAACTTTCATCATCATGGGTGGCATTTTAGTGTATGAGCTGTGGACATCAGCCACATGAACCCGCTGAACTTCAGCATCCATGGCTTTTACCCAGGCATCATCCTGCATTGCAGACCCCTCGTCTGGTTCCTGTGTCTCGCAGATTAGCCTCGCTACAGCCTTTTTGCACATCCTGGCCAAGTGTTCACTGACGTTACAAATCCTACATGTATATTGCTGAAACCTGCAGCTTTTCACAGTCTGTCTACCCCCGCACGTCCAGCATGAGCTGAGATTGTTGTTAACAAAAGGACTGTTACCAGGCATTCCTCTCTGATTGCCCATTTGGTTGTTTCTAGGCACTCTAATGGTGGGTGTTAATGGTCCCATCGCGGGACGCATTGTTCCTCGTGATGGCGTGAATTGCCGATCCCCTTTCCATTGTCCCTGTTGCGGGCCCACCCTAGAGTCTGTTGCTGCCTGGGTGGTTTCAAAATGCCCTTGCCTGCCTCGGGGTCCCGAGCCGCGTTCACCATGTTAACTCCCTGGTCCATCGCCACGTTGGGACCAGGGCTGTGCGCGTAAATTAGTTTGGTCTCCTCTTCCCCTGCCATGAACGTCTGAGCTATCAACGCCGCCCCTTCTAAAGTCAAGTCCTTGGTCTCTATGAGCTTCCTGAAAATCCCGGCATGATTAATGCAGTCAATGAAGAAATCACTTAGCATCTCCCACCCCCGCAGGTGCCTGTGAACTTACAGAGACTGGCCAAGCGCCGCAGGTCCGCAACGAAGTCCGAGATGTTTTGTCCCTCCCAACACCAGTGTGTGTAGAACCGGTGCCGGGCCACGTGTACGCTACTCGCTGGTTTGAGATGCTCACTGATCAGCTGGCTGAGCTCATCAAAGAACTTGTTCACTGGCTTTTGGGGTGCGAGCAGGTCTTTCATCAGCACATATGTCTGTGTCCCGCAGCTGGTCAGTAGATGCGCCCTCCGCTTGTCAGCCGCTGCCGCTCCCAGCCAGTCCTTCGTGACAAAGCTCTGTTGGAGTCTCTCCACGAAGTCGTCCCAGTCGTCACCCACACAGTAACGTTCCTCTCTGCTACCGGTGGCTATCCTCATGGTTTGGTGATTCCCGTTTCTCCTCGCCAAATGTGGTGTCCCTGCACCTTACTACAAACTCACACGAGGCATGTACTGCATACACAGTCACTACGTGACCTTAACCTTTATTCCGCAGGACCAAGGAGTCCTGACCCTGGGTGGGACCTCCCCTTTTATATCTGGAAACACAGATGAGGAGTGTCTCCCACAAGTTCACCCCCTGTTGTCAGGGTGTGCATTTCTCGGGTATAAGTACAGTGTACAGAGTTGCATGAAGGTTACAGTTACATGAAGGTTACCGTTACATGATGGTTACATACATGACAGTGATCTTATCAAAATGTATAAGATTATGAAGGGGCTTGACAAAGTGGATGCAGAGAGGATGTTTCCACTGATGGGGGAGACTAGAACTAGAGGGCATGATCTTAGAATAAGGGGCCGCCCATTTAAAACTGAGATGAGGAGAAATGTCTTTTCTCAGAGGGTTGTAAATCTGTGGAATTTGCTGCCTCAGAGAGCTGTGGAAGCTGGGATATTGAATAAATTTAAGACAGAAATAGATAGTTTCTTAAATAATAAGGGGATAAGGGGTTATTGGGAGCGGACAGGGAAGTGGAGCTGAGTCCATGATCAGATCAGCCATGATCTTATTGAATGGCAGAGCAGGCTCGAGGGGCCGTATGGCCTACTCCTGTTCCTATTTCTTATGTTCTTATGTTCTTCTATGATGCCTTGTGAGGACACTGCTGCCCTAAATTTTCTGCCATCTATATAGAGATGTTGCCAAATTCTAACAGCAGGCCAACAGTCTTCATGAAACCCACCACCTACCTCCATGAGGCTGTGACCACTGTTTTTCAGAGGTAATGTCGTTATCCTTGAAGCTACTGTCATCAAGCAGTGGCCCATCTCCACAATCAAGGCAGGACTGCAAGTCTCCATTTATTTCTGGTCTTCAACATGTCTACCATTGTTGAAAATAGCTTGTAAGAAAAGCCAAAGGTGTTATTATACAATGTTTAATACTGCTGTGATTTTGAAAAAAAAGATTTTCTAGCTACATTCCGTGTGGTGACTAATAACCAACTTAGTTGCTGTAAAAGATCTGCAATCTTCACATAACACCTATTTACTTTACAGGGACTGAAAATGGTGTTGCTCATGGAAACGTCCCACTAAGTTGTGCACTGTTTGATGTTACCAGAACTGACCTTAAGTGGATCCACTGCGATACAAATCCTTCAGAGTTCAACATTTGTTCTATTGTAATTTAACCATAAACTTGATAGATAAAAGCCAGTAGGAGCTGTCAAAATGATACCTTTCAAAATATTTAAACAAAGGTTTCAGTAATTTACACGAATACAAAAAATTATCAATTGAATGTTGAGAGGAGCATCTTAAAGGAGGATAAAGAAGTTTAGGGAGGGTTTTCCCGAGTTTAAGGCCTCAGCACAGCCGCTATATAAAGGCAAGTTATTGTTGGTGTAGCTAGTGCAACAGTCTGTATATTGCTAGTCTATGAGTAAGTAATCTCAAACCTATGAAGAGGCATTTTAACAAAACAAAACACTGATGTGATGTATAATTTGCCAATATCTAAAAGCAACTTAAACTCTGTACCTGTTCCTGTTTTAGGTTCCGGTTCAGTGGTCGAATCCTTGGCCTTGCTCTTATCCATCAGTATCTGCTCGATGCCTTTTTCACCAGACCATTTTACAAGGGCCTCCTTAGAATGTAAGTATTTCTGCTATGAGGAGGGAGTTAATTGATAAGTGCATTATATTGAAATGTAAAACTGTTATACTGTTTAAGCACCATCTTCATTGTCCCATTTGTATCATCTACACGTAGGCTAACTGGTCTTTAATTTGTGTACACTAACATCTGTCATTGGGAAAATGCTGGAATCCATCATTAAGGGAGCAGCACCAGGACATTTAGAAAATCATAATACAATCAAGCAGAGTCAACATGGTTTTATGAAAGGGAAATCGTGTTTGACAAATTTATTAGAGTTTTTTGAGGATGTAATGAGCGGGGTGGATAAAGGGGAACCAGTAGATGTAGTATAGTTGAATTTCCAAAACGCTTTCGATAAGGTGCCACATAAAAGGTTACTGCACAAGATAAGAGCTCATGGTGTTGGGGGTAATATGTTAGCATGGATAGAGGATTTGCTAACTAACAGAAAACAGAGAATCGGGATAAATGGGTCATTTTCAGGTTGGCAAACTGTAACTAGTGGGGTGCCACAGGAATCAGTGCTGGAGCCTCAACTATTTACAATCTATATTAATGACTTGGTAGAAGGAATCAAGTGTACAGTAGCCAAATTTGCTGACAATACAAAGATAGGTGGGAAAGCAAGTTGTGGGGAGGCACAAAGAATCTGCAAAGGGATAATATAGACAGGTTAAGTGAGTGGGCAAAAATTTGGCAGATGGAGTATCTTGTGGGAAAATGTGAGATTATCCATTTTGGTAGGAAGAATAGAAAAGCAAAATATTATTTAAATGGAGGGAGACAGCAGAATGCTGCGGTACAGAGGAATCTGGATGTCCTCGTATATGAAAAGTTAGCATTCAGGTACAGCAATTAATTAGGAAGGCAAATGGAATGTTGCCCTTTATTGCAAGGTGGATGGAGTATAAATTAGGGAAGTCTTGCTACAACTGTACATGGCATTGGTGAGACCACACCTAGAGTATTGTGTACAGTTTTGGTCTTCTTATTTAAGGAGGGAGATACTTGCATTGGAGGCAGTTCAGAGAAGGTTCACTAGTTTGATTCCTGAGATGAAGGGGTTCTCTTGGGGGGAAAGGTTGACCAGATTGGGCCTGTCCTCATTGGAGTTTAGAAGAATGAGAGGTGATCTTATTGAAACATGTAAGATTCTGAGGGGGCTTGACAGGATAGATGCTCAGAGGATGTTTCCCCTCGTGGGAACTTGGGGGCATAGTTTCAGAATAAGGGGTCGCCCATTTAAGACCGAGATGAGGAGGAATTTCTTCTCTCACAGGGTCGTGAATCTTTGGAACTCTCTGCCCCAGAGAGCTGTGGAGGCTGAGTCATTGAATATATTCAAAGCGGAGATTGACAGATTTTTGAACTACAGGGGAGTCCAGGGTTATGGGGGACAGGCAGAAAAGTGGAGTTGAGGCCAAGATCAGATCAGCCATGATCTTATTGAATTGTGGGGCAGGCTAGAGGGGCTAAATGGTCTACTCCTGCTCCTATTTCTTATGTTCTTATGTTGCCACAAATACTCGACAGATGCCCCAAAGTATATACCTAATGTAAGATTTAATTTTTTCTTCACAACATTTTTGTCTTAGAACCAAGAAAATGTTGATGTTATAGTTACTACTGAGAACAGGATGCCACACAGTTATTCATTGAGCATGTCCTCATTTTGGTGAGATTTTCTGTTAGCAGTATTTGAGACAAAACAAGGATTATTATCGTAACAATGATGCCGATGAGATTTACAACATTGAGTAGTGACGCAGATTTAACTGATTGGAATTGTTTTGTACCTTATCATACTTGTGAATGAGTGATAGAAATGCTGCCATGGAAGTTAGAGAAGCGAGAAAAGAAAAGCTGATTCTGAACAGACCAGACTCTGGCATCTCCCTCGCCACCTTTTGTGCCTTCACTCACTGGCTCCTATTTCATTTTTCCCCACCCTACTCTGCTAGACTATCTTAAAACTGGCAGTTAGGTTTAATGAATTCATCAATCAGACAAGTTAATTACCTGAAATTGTAAAATCAGGGATGTTTGTAATGGTTTCCTTCTATCTCATGATTTCACCATATTGTTATGATTTGCTTTTCAGTATCATGTTCAGAACTTAAATCTTCAATGAATTTACAACAAATTCTGTGTGTAAATTTAGCTCTTAATCATGCGCCTTTAAAGACAGATAGGATTATTTTGATCACATTTGTCAAAGAATACCGCCTCATTTTCGAGTAGTTACTTTACATTGATGGCAACAATCATTTTGATAACTCTGGGCCCAAACTTCCTCCGTTCATCTACTGATGGTGCATTCAGGGATTTTCAGTGTCGCAGAATTATTCTTTTAACTGTGACAAGCAAAGTTAGAAGTGGAATTAATTCCTCCTTATGTTTGGATGCAAGTATTTCTAAATGCCCTGGAAGCACCATTAGGAAGGGACAGGCAAGTATTTTGGATATGGTTCTCTATATGTTTGACCAGTACAATTCGAGAATATATGTAGTAATGTTCTGTCACACATCACTACCAACATGCATCCTTTCATAGGTTCTTATGTAGACATGGAGGGGAAAGCCCACTTTATAAATAGTGAATTATTTTGAATTCCATAAGTCTTTGAAACCTTCAGTACTTCTCCAAAGACTCCTAAGAGCACATCTTTCATAAGAATTCTTGACATTGGAATCCAGAGAACTATTTAGATCCATTGACTTACCTAGAGGCATATTAAAGATTGCATTCCTTCCAAGAATGTCTTCCATGGGTTTATCACTCGCATCAAGCTCATTCTCAACTGCAAGGGGGGGAGGAAGAAGAATGGAAGAGCTATATTGGTAGGGGATTCAATAGTCAGGGGAGCAGACAGGCGATTCTGCGGCCGCAGACGTGACTCCAGGATGGTATGTTGCCTCCCTGGTGCCAGGGTCAAGGATGTCACTGAGCAGCTGCAGGGCATTCTGGGGGGAGAGGGTGAACAGCCAGAGGTCATGGTCCACAACCAATGACATAGGTAGAAAGAGGGATGAGGTCCTGCAGGCAGAGTTTAGGGAGCAAGGAGAGAGATTAAAAAGCAGGACCTCAAAGGTAGTAATCTCTGGATTACTCCCAGCGCCACGAGCTAGTGAGTACAGAAATAGGAAGCTAGAGCAGATGAATACGTGGCTGGAGAGATGGTGCAGGCGGGAGGGCTTTAGTTTCCTGAGGCATTGGGACCGCTTCTGGGGGAGGTGGGACCTGTACAAGCTGGAGCCGGGACCAATATCCTCGCGGAGGGGAGGGGAGGGGGGTGGTTTGCTAGTGCTGTTGGGGAGGGTTTAAACTAGCTTGGCAGAGGGATGGGAACCTGAGAATAGATTCAGTAGGGAGGGGAACAAAGCTGAAATTAGAAAGCAAAAATAAAGAAAGTGAGTTTGAAGGAGAGAGGAAACAAGCAGGAAAAAAGGATTAAAAAAACAAACTTAAAGGCACTTTGTCTAAATGCACGTAGCATTTGTAACACAATAGATGAGTTTATGGCACAAATTGAGACAAATGGGTATGACCTGATAGCCATTACAGAGACGTGGTTGCAAGATGATCAGGACTGGGAATTAAATATTCAGGTGTACTTGACAATTCAGAAGGACAGTTAGAAAGGAAAAGGAGATGGGGTAGCTCTACTGATGAAGGATAGAATCACTGCAATAGTAAGAAACGATATTGGCTCAAATGATCAGGGTGTTGAAACAGTTTGGGTGGAGATAAGGAACAATAAGGGGAAAAAGTCACTGGTGGGCATAATCTATAGGCTCCCTAACAGTAGCAACTCTGTTGGTCGGAGCATAAACTCGGAAATAGTGGGGGCTTGTAAAAAGGGAACAGCAATAATCATGGGTGATTTTAGTCTCCATATTGATTGGACAAATCAAATTGGTCAGGATAGCCTTGAGGAGGAATTTATAGAGTGCGTAAGGGACGGGTTCCTTGAGCAGTATGTCACGGAACCAACCGGGGACAAGCTATCTTAGATCTGGTCCTGTATAATGAGACAGGATTAATAAACAATCTTACAGTAAAGGATCCCCTCAGAATGAGTGATCATAGCATGATTGAATTTCAAATTCAGATGGAGGGTGAGAAAATTAGATCTCGAACAAGCGTACTAAGCTTAAATAAAGGAGACTATGAAGGTATGAGGGAATAGTTGGGTAAAGTGGACTGGGAAAATAGATTAAAATGTAGGACGGTGATGAACAGTGGTGTACATTCAAGGAGATATTTCAGAACTCTCAAGAAAAATATATTCCAGTGAGGAGGAAAGGGTGCAAGAGAAAAGATAGCCATCCGTGGCTAACTAAAAAAATAAAAGACGGTATCCAATTAAAAACAAGGACATACAAAGTGGCCAAAACTAGTGGGAGGACAGAAGACTGGGAAGTTTTTAAATGCCAGCAAAGAACGACTAAAAAAATGATTAAGAAAGGGAAGATAGACCATGAAAGTAAACTCACACAAAATATAAAAACAGATAGCAAGAGTTTCTATAGGTATATAAAAAGGAAAAGGGTGGCTAAAGTAAATGTTGGTCCCTTAGAGGACGAGACCGGGGAATTAGTAATGGGGTACATGGAGATGGCAGAAATTCTGAACAAATATTTTGTATCAGTCTTTATGGTAGAGGACACTAACAATATTCCGACAGTGAATAGTCTGGGGGCTATAGCGGGGGAGGAACTTAACACAATCACAATCACTAAGGAGGTGGTACTTAGTAAGATAATGGGACTAAAGACAGATAAATCCCCTGGACCCGATGGCTTGCATGGTCTTTAAGGGAAGTAGCGGCAGGGATTGTGGATGCATTGGTTGTAATTTACCAAAATCCCCTGGATTCTGGGGAGGTCTCAGCAGATTGGAAAACTGCCAATTTAAAAAAGGAAGCAGACAAAAAGCAGGAAATTATAGACCATTTACCATAAAATCTGTGGTTGGGAAAATGTTGGAGTCCATTATTAAAGAAACAGTAGCAGGACATTTGGAAAAGCAAAATTCGGTCAGGCAGAATCAGCATGGATTTGTGAAGGGGTAGTCATGTTTGACAAATTTGCTGGAGTTCTTTGAAGATGTAGCGAACAGGGTGGATAAAGGGGAATCAGTGGATATGGTGTATTTGGACTTCCAGAAGGCATTTGACAAGGTGCCACATAAAAGGTTACTGCACAAGATAAAAGATTACGGGGTTGGGGGTAATATATTAGCATGGATAGAGGATTGGCTAACTAACAGAGAGTCGGGATAAATGGTTCATTCTCTGGTTGGCAACCAGTAACTAGTGGGGTGCCGCAGGGATCAGTGCTGGGACCCCAACTATTTACAATCTATATAAACGACTTGGAAGAAGGGATTGAGTGTAACGTAGCCAAGTTTGTTGACGATACAAAGATGGGAGGAAAAGCAATGTGTGAGGAGGACACAAAAAATCTGCAAAAGGACATAGACAGGCCAAGTGACTGGGCAAAAATTTGGCAGATAGAGTATAATGTTGGAAAGTGTGAGGTCATGCAGTTTGGCAGAAAAAAATCAAAGACAAAGTTATTATTTAAATGGAGAAAGATTGCAAAGTGCTGCAGTACAGCAGGACCTGGGGGTACTTGTGCATGAAACACAAAAGGATAGTATGCAGGTACAGCAAGTGATCAGGAAGGCCAATGGTATCTTGGCCTTTATTGCAAAGGGGATGGAGTATAAAAGCAGGGAAGTCTTGCTACAGCTATATAAGGTATTGGCGAGGCCACACCTGGAATACTGCGTACAGTTTTGGTTTCCATATTTACGAAAGGATATACTTGCTTTGGAGGCAGTTCAGAGAAGGTTCACTAGGTTGATTCCAAGGATGAGGGGGTTGACTTATGAGGAAAGGTCGAGACGGTTGGGCCTCTACTCATTGGAATTCAGAAGAATGAGAGGTGATTTTATCGAAACGTATAAGATTATGAGGGGGCTTGACAAGGTGGAGGATGTTTCCACTGATGAGGGAGACGAGAACTAGAGGGCATGATCTTAGAATAAGGGGCCGCCCATTTAAAACAGAGATGAGGAGAAATTTCTTCTCTCAGAGGGTTGTTAATCTGTGGAATTCGCTGCCTCAGAGAGCTGTGGAAGCTGGGTCATTGAATAAATTTAAGTCAGAAATAGACAGTTTCTTAAGCGATAAGGAGATAAGGGGTTATGGGGAGCAGGCGGGGAAGTGGAGCTGAGTCCATGATCAGATCAGACATGATCTTAGTAAATGGCGGAGCATGCTCGAGGGGCCGTATGGCCTACTCCTGCTCCTATTTCTTATATTCTTATGTTATTATCCATGGTGGGGTTCATGGGTAGCATTTCAACAAATTCAGTTTTTTATTGAAAGAATCAAAAACTGCGTTTATTTCTGCTGGGTCAGGGTAAAAGATTGCTCATTTATTTCTGTATTGATAAGAGTTTCAGCATTACTTTTCGGAAGCAAATTTACTTGGAGTTAGTCTGCTGTATCAGCACCTTTGTCCTCAGCAGAATGAGGCAAGTTTTGTTGCACTAGATAAGAGTGCACATTCCCTTCCTAACTTTTCTGTGAGGTGATTTCAGATCAAGAGGTCATTGTTAGAGGCAAATTGTTTCTCGGGAGCTTTTGTTTCATTTTAATCTTTTCTATTTGTTTTATACTTTTTTTTCATTTTGGAAGCAAAAGAGATAACACAACCTGAAGTACGTTTTCCAGGTGTCCCAAAGCAAGATGTTATTTGTACCCGAACACAGAATTTTTTTAAAGATAGACTTTTATGTTTCTTGCTCAATAAAATGAGAGAATATTGTATTTGAAACATAGAAATATAGAAAATATGTGCTGGAGTAGGCCATTCGGCCCTTCGAGCCTGCACCACCATTCAATAAGATCATGGCTGATCATTCCCTCGGTACCCCTTTCCTGCTTTCTCTCCATACCCCTTGATCCCTTTAGTCATAAGGGCCATATCTAACTCCCTCTTGAATATATCCAATGAACTGGCATCAACAACTCTCTGCGGCAGGGAATTCCACAGGTTAACAACTCTCTGAGTGAAGAAGTTTCTCCTCATCTCAGTCCTAAATGGCCTACCCCTTATCCTAATACTGTGTCCTCTGGTTCTGGACTTCCCCATCATTGGGAACATTCTTCCTGCATCTAACCTGTCCAGTCCCGTCAGAATCTTATACGTTTCTATGAGATCCCCTCTCATCCTTCTAAACTCCAGTGTACAAAGGCCCAGTTGATCCAGTCTCTCCTCATATGTCAGTCCCGCCATCCCGGAAATCAGTCTGGTGAACCTTTGCTGCACTCCCTCAATAGCAAGAACATCCTTCCTCAGATTAGGAGACCAAAACTGAACACAATATTCCAGATGAGGCTTCACCAAGGCTCTGTACAACTGCAGTAAGATCTCCCTGCTCCTATACTCAAATCCAAATGAAGGTCAACATACCATTTGCCTTCTTCACCGCCTGCTGTACGTGCATGCCAACTTGCAATGACTGATGAACCATGACACCCAAATCTCATTGCACCTCCCCCTTTCTTAATCTGCTGCCATTCAGATAATATTCTGCCTTCATGCTTTTGCCACCAAAGTGGATAACCTCACATTTATCCACATTATACTGCATCTGCCATGCATTTACCCACTCACCTAACCTGTCCAGTCAGCCTGCAGCCTCTTAGCGTCGTCCTCACAGTTCACACCGCCACCCAGTTTAGTGTCATCTGCAAACCTGGAGATATTACACTCAATTTCTTCATCTAAATCATTAATGTATATTGTGAAGAGCTGGGGTCCCAGCACTGAGCCCTGCGGCACCCCACTAGTCACTGCCTGCCATTCTGAAAAGGACCCATTTATCCCGACTCTCTGCTTCCTGTCTGCCAACCAGTTCCCTATCCACATCAGTACATTACCAATACCATGTGTTTTGATTTTGCACACCAATCTCTTGTGTGGAACCTTGTCAAAAGCCTTTTGAAGGTCCAAATACACCACATCCACTGGTTCTCCTTTGTCCACTCTACTAATTACATCCTCAAAAAGTTCCAGAAGATTTGTAAAGCATGATTTCCCTTTCATAAATCCATGCTGACCGATCCTGTCACTGCTTTCCAAATGCGCTGCTATTTCATCTTTAATAATTGATTCCAACATTTTCCCCACTACTGATGTCAGGCTAACTCGTCTATAATTACCCATTTTCTCTCTCCCTCCTTTTTTAAACAGTGCTGTTACATTAACTACCCTCCAGTCCATAGGAACTGATCCAGAGTCGATAGACTGTTGGAAAATGATCACCAATGCATCCACTATTTCTGTGGCCACTTCCTTAAGTACTCTGGAATGCAGACTATCAGGCCCCGGGGATTTATTGGTCTTCAATCCCATCAATTTCCCCAACACAATTTCCCGCTTTATAAGGATATCCTTCAGTTCCTCCTTCTCACTAGACCTTCGGTTCCCTAGTATTTCTGGAAGGTTATTTGTGACTTCCTTCATGAAGACAGAACCAAAGTATTTGTTTAACTGGTCTGCCATTTCTTTGTTTCCCATTATAAATTCACCTGAATCTGATTGCAAGGGATCTGTTTGTTTTCACTAATCTTTTTCTCTTCACATATCTATAGAAGCTTTTGCAGTTAGTTTTTATGTTCCCGGCAAGCTTCCTCTCGTACTCTATTTTCCCCCTCCTAATTAAACCCTTTGTCCTCCTCGGTGTATTACAAAATTTTCCCAGTCTTCAGGTTTGCTGCTTTTTCTGGCCACTTTATATGCCTCTTCCTTGGATTTAACACTATCCTTAATTTCCCTTGTTAGCCACGATTGAGCCACCTTCCCCGTTTTATTTTTACTCCAGACAGGGATGTACAATTGTTGAAGTTCAACCACGTGATCTTTAAATGTTTGCCATTGCCTATCCACCATCAACCCTTTAAGTATCACTCGCCAGTCTGTTCTAGCCAATTCACGTCTCATACCCATCGAAGTTACCTTTCCCCAAGTTCAGGACCCTAGTCTCTGAATTAACTGTGTCACTCTCCATCTTAATAAAGAATTCTACCATATTATGGTCACTCTTCCCCAAGGGGCCTCGTACAACAAGATTGTTAATTAGTCCTTTCACATTACACATCACCCAGTCTAGGATGGCCAGCCCTCTAGTTGGTTCCTCAACATATTGGTCCAGAAAACCATCCCTAATACACTCCAGGAAATCCTCGTCCACCGCATTGCTACCAGTTTGGTTAACCCAGTCAACATGTAGATTAAAGTTGCCCATGATAACTGCTGTACCTTTATTGCACGCATCCCTAATTGTTGAGGCCAATTCACTAAATATATTCAAAAAGGAGTTAGATGAGGTCCTTACTACTAGGGGGATCAAGGGGTATGGCGAGAAAGCAGGAATGGGGTACTGAAGTTGAATGTTCAGCCATGAACTCATTGAATGGCAGTGCAGGCTAGAAGGGCCGAATGGCCTACTCCTGCACCTATTTTCTATGTTTCTATGTTTCTTGTTTAATGCTGTCCCCATCCTCATTACTACTGTTTGGTGGTCTGTACACAACTCCCACGAGCGTTTTCTGCCCTTTGGTATTTCATAGCTCCACCCATACAGATTCCACATAATCCAAGCTAATGTCCTTCTTCACTATTGCATTAATTTCCTCTTTAACCATCAACGCCACTCCACATCCTTTTCCTTTCTGTCTATCCTTCCTAAATGTTGAATACCCCTGGATGTTGAGTTCCCAGCCTTGGTCACCCTGGAGCCATGTCTCCATGATGCCAATTACATCATATCCGTTAACTGCTATCTGCACAGTTAATTCGTCCACCTTATTCTGAATACTTCTCGCATTGAAGCACAGAGCCTTCAGGCTTGTCTTTTAAACACCCTTTGCCCCTTTAGGATTTTGCTGTAATGTGGCCCTTTTTGCTTTTTGCCTTGGGTTTCTCTACCCTCCACTTTTACTTTTCTTCTTTCTATCTTTTGCTTCTGCCCCCATTCTACTTCCCTCTGTCTCCCTACATAGGTTCCCATCCCCCTGCCATATTAGTTTAACCTCTCCCCAATAGCACTCGCAAACAATCCTCCTAGGACATTGGTTCCGGTCCTGCCCAGGTACAGACCGTCTGGTTTACACTGGTCCCATCTCCCCCACAACCGGTTCCAATGTCCCAGGAATTTGAATCCCTCCCTTCTGCACCACTCCTCAAGCCACGTATTCATCTGAGCTATCCTGCGTTTGTAAAGGTATAACTTCATCTACTTCTATATGATTGAATGACATCTGGGCTAATAGCAGGCAATTCATTAGCTACTGATTGTTATGTGTTTGGGTTCCACACAGATATCTTGTGTTGAGTGTTGTCAGTAACGTTTTCATGGAAGTTGAGTCCCACTGTCCTACATCTGGGACCCAGGAGTGTAACAGTGTATCTTCCTTGTGTTCAGTATTGGATGTCTACGTCTTAAACAGGTATACTATAAAGACCACGCATATGGTAGCCCACTTTGGTGGGCACATAACTTAATGTAAAAGCACAAACTCCCTGACCACAGCAGAGATTCTCCCCTTAGGGTATGTTGCTGCTTGACAAATTTTCTAGCGTGTGTTTCAAAATACACGTTATTAACCACTCAAGTTCAAGTTTTCTAGTGGTAAAATAGCCAAAGAATCTTGAACCATGACACTGATTGCATCAGTGATCAAGACCCAAGGATGTAAACAGCCCAGAAATTCGCACTGTGAGCTTCAGAGAATGTTTGTTACTTCCAGCACACTTCATATATTTGAAAAACCAAGCTTTTTGTTGATCTGAAAATGTGACTTTCCATGATTTAGATGGATTTTCCCTAATACCAGAGCATTTACGAAGAAACTAACCTTGAACCTAGTTGAATTTTTCTCCTAATTTAATTGAAGCTTCTCTCATTGTGAATAGTTGGATTGCCTGTTTTTGGAACATAAATATTCTGGAAATCTCCAGCAATTTATTATTTTTCCTGGGGTGTTACAAATGGATGCTTGCAATTTTCATGCGGGTTCTCCCACCCCCTGCCATAACTTCAGAAGGGGAATGCTGGAAACCCTGGAGAAACAGCAATGATGGCCATTTGCACTGTTTCTGAAGACTTTCAACCGAAGTTACAACAGCAGCAACTTGTATTTATATAGCGCCTTTAACATAGTAAAACGGCCCAAGGCGCTTCACAGGAGTGTTGTAAGACAAAAAATAATTTTGACCACGAGCCAAATAAGAAGAAATTAGGACAGATGACCAAAAGGTTGGTAAAAGAGGTAGGTTTTAAGGAGCATCTAAAAGGAGGAAAGAGGTGGAAAGATTTAGGGAGAGAGTTCCAGAGCTTAGGGCCGAGGCAGCTGAAGTCATGGCCACTGATGGTTGAGCAGTTATAATCAGGGATGCTCAAGAGGGCAGAATTTGAGGAGCGCAGATATCTTGGGGAGTTGTGAGGTTGAAGGAGAGTACAGAGATAGGGAGGGGCGAGGCCATGGAGGGATTTAAAAACAAGGATGGGAATTTTGAAATCGAGGCGTTGTTTAACCGAGAGCCAAAGTAGGTCAGTGAGCACAAGGGTGATGGGTGAACGGGACTTGGTGCGAGTTGGGACACGGGCTGCCGAGTTTTGGATGACCTCAAGTTTATGTAAAGTAGAATATGGGAGGCCAGCCAGGAATGCTTTGGAGTTGGAGTCGTCAAGTCTCGAGATAACAAAGGCATGGATGAGGGTTTCAGAAGCAGATGAGCTGAGGCAGGGATGGAGACGGGCAATGTTACGGAGGTGGAAATAAGCGGTTTTAGTTATGTTGCGGATATGTAGCCGGAAGCTCATTTCAGGGTCAAATATGACACCTAGGTTGCAAACAGTCTAGTTCAGCCTCAGACAGATGCTAGGGAGAGGGATGGAGTCGGTGGCTAGGGAACGCAGTTTGTGGCGGCTACCAAAGACAATGGCTTTGGTCTTCCCAATATTTAATTGGAGAAAATTTCTGCTCTTCCAGTACTGGATGTCGAACAAGCAGTCTGACAATTTAGAGACCATGAAAGGGTCGAGACGTGGTGGTGAAGTAGAGCTGGGTGTCATCAGCGTACATGTGGAAACTGACGCCATGTTTTTGATGATGTCACCAAAGGGCAGCATATAGATGAGAAATAGGAGGGGGCCAAGGCTGGATCCTTGGGGGACACCAGAGGTAACAATGCAGGCCTGGGAAGAGAAGTCATTGCAGGTGATTTTATGGCTACGATTAGATAGATAAGAATGAAACCAGGTGAGTGCAATCCCACACAGCTGGATGATGGTGGAGAGGCGTTGGAGGAGGATGGAGTCGTCAACCGCGTCAAAGACTACAAACAGGTCGATAAAGGACAAGGAAGGATTGTTTACCTTTGTCACAGTCACAAAGAATGTTATTTGTGATTTTGATCAGAGATGTTTCGGTACTGTGGCAGGGGCAGAAACCAGATTGAAAGGATTCAAACATAGAATTTCAGGAAAGATGGGCATGGATTTGGGAGGTGACAACACATTCAAGAACTTTGGAAGGGAAAGGGAGGTTGGAGATGGGGTGGTAGCTTGCAAGCACAGTGGGATCGAAGGTTGTTTTTTTGAGGAGAGGGGTGATGACGGCAGATTTGAAGGAGAGGGTACCTGAGGAGAGAGAACTATTAACAATGTTAGCTAACATGGGAGTCAGAAAAAGAAGTTGGGTGGTCAGCAGTTTAGTGGGAATAGAGTCAAGGGAGCAGGAAGTGGGTCTTATGGACAATATGAGTGTGGAATGATCAAGAGGGGAGATCAGAGAGAAACTGGAGAAAGATGTGAGTTTAGGGCTAAGGCAGGGGGGAACATCAGAGGAAGTTTGGCCCGGTGGACTAGGGGAAGAAAGGGAAATGGCAGAGGCAGCTGATCCGATCGTCTCAATCTTTGAGACAAGAGCTTCTTGCACGTTGTTGGAAGTGAGTGTGGTGGAGACAGGGGAGAGAGGTTTCAGAAGATGGTTAGCAGCAGAGAATAGTAGCCGGAGTTTCTCTTTGCATTGCAGAATGATCCTGGAATAGTTAGCAGTTTTGGCAGACAAGAGTAGGACCCGATAATGCTTTATCTGGTCCAGCCAAGCCTGGCGGTGAATGGCTAAACCAGTTGTCCGCCACATCCATTCAAATCTACGCCTCTTGGATTCAGGGAGCGATGATGATGGCCGTACCAGGGGGAATTGCTAGGGTGAGAGAGAGTATTGGTTTTAATAGGGACTAGGGCATCAAAGATGGTGGTGAGCGTCTGGTTGAGCAGATCGGTGGCTGTAGAAATGTCATGGTGAATGGAGGGCCAAAGGCTGGACAGTTTGGAGTTGATAAATGCAGTTGTAAGAGAGTTGGGAGAAAGTTTTTTTACAGGGGCGGAAGCAGAAGGAAATCAGGTTGGGTGGAGGAAAGTGGATGTGGGTGAAGAGCGATACAAGGAAATGGTCAGAGATGGCCTTATCTGCAATTGACAGGGTGGGGATAGCAAGGCCACGAGAGATGGCAAGGTCAAGGGGGGTTGCCATGAAAATGGGTTGGGGAATTCACATGGGGGGAGCGATTAAGGCAGCATAGGAGGATCGTGAACTCAGAGGAGCGAGAGCATGATAAATTGAGATGGAGGTTGAAATCACCAGGAATGTGAAGTCGCTCAGTGCTGAGGGAGGGACGGCAGTGAAGATATCTTGGCGATAAAATTTACTTGGGTGGGCGGTAGAGAATGAGAACTTTAAATGAGGAATGAGAGGGGTAGAATAAGGTGAGATGTTCAAAGAAGGAGAAAGTGCTGGAGGAATTGGGGGACAGACCAAGGAGTGATTTGGTAATGAGAGCCACACTGCCACCACGGCTGTCTGGGTGGGGAAAGTGGTGGAAGGTATAGCCAGGTGGGGAGGCTTCATTTGAAGGTAAGGTGTCATCACCCTAAGCCAGATTTCCATCAGAGCCATGATGTCGATGCAATCATCCATGATAAGCTCATGGATGGCAAGGGACTCGTTCACATGTGAACGGACATTCTGCAAGGAGATGCGGAGAGGATTTGTGATGGCTGATCCACTGCCAGCATCCACATGCGGGAGAACTCTGTAGAAATTGGCATCATTTACATAAACTTCCCTTATAGAATTCTAGAGTGCAATGCCAACATTTCAATTTTTTGATGAAAATGGCAGAACAAACCCCTTTGTTTTATCTATTCCCTCTTTAGGTGTCTGATTTGATTTATTGGGTCATTTATCCTGCTCTTTTTCCACTATACTATTTTAGTAGATTACATTGACATGAGGCAGTTTAACATGGATCTCATGCAGGCTCCAGGGATGTTTTCTAACAGCATAGTGATCAGAAATATTCATAGTCCATTTAAAAGCTGCTGTGAAGTAGCTTTTGATCAGAGTCTGTTGTTAGAATTATTAACGGTGAACACTTTTATGCCCACTTTACATTACAGAGTTGTCTGAGACAGCAAGAGACATCCCTCAGACATAAATGATCCATTGCCATTGTTTGTTGAAGGCACTGAAACGCTCTTCAGGAGGCAGTTTCTTAGGGTACCTCCAACAGCAAAGATAGAAAAGGTTCACAACGTTCAAGTTCCATTGTCAAATACATTCTGCAGTATAACCAGGGCAGATTTGGCAAGATGCATATTTGTACAAATACAGAAATAGTTCCATAATATAAAGAAAGCATAAGAGAATAATGATTATTTGTCTCCATCTGGCCTCCTTGAAACATAGAAACTTAGAAAATAGGTGCAGGAGTAGGCCATTCGGGCCGTCGAGCCTGCACCACCATTCAATATGATCATGGCTGATCATTTTGCAACTTTAGTACCCCATTCCTGCTTTCTCTCCATACCCCTTGACCCCTTTAGCCACAAGGGCCACATCTCACTCCCTTTTGAATATATCGAACGAACTAGCCTCAACAACTTTCTGTGGTAGAGAATTCCACAGGTTCACAATTCTCTGAGTGAAGAAGTTTCTCCTCATCTCGGTCCTAAATGGCTTACACCTTACCCATAGTCTGTGACCCCTGGTTCTGGACTTCCCCAACATTGGGAACCTCCTTCCTGCATCTAACCTGTCCAATACCGTCAGAATTTTATATGTTTCTATGAGACCCCCTCTCATTCTTCTAAATTCCAGTGAATATAAGCCTAGTCGATCCAATCTTTCTTCATATGTCAGTCTTGCCATCCCGGGAATCAGTCTGGTGAACCTTCGCTGCACTCCCTCAATAGCAAGAATGTCCTTCCTCAGATTATGAGACCAAAACTGTACACAATATTCAAGGTGTGGCCTCACCAAGGCCCTGTACAACTGCAGTAAGAACTCCCTACTCCTATACTCAAATCCTCTTGCTATGAAGGCCAATATGCCATTTGCCTTCTTCACCGCCTGCTGTACCTGCATTCCAGCTTTCAATGACTGATGTATCACGACACCCAGGTCTCGTTGCACCTCCCCTTTTCCTAATCTGTCACCATTCAGATAATATTCTGTCTTCCTGTTTTTGCCACCAAAGTGGATAACCTCACATTATACTGCATCTGCCATGCATTTGCCCACTCACCTAACCTGTCCAAGTCACTCTGCAGCCTCTTAGCATCCTCTTCACAGCTCACACTGCCACCCAACTTAGTGTCATCTGCAAACTTGGAGATATTACATTCAATTCCTTTGTTTAAATCATTAATGTATATTGTAAATAGCTGGGTCCCAGCACTGAACCTTGTGGTATCCCACGAGTCACTGCCTGCCATTCTGAAAAGGACCCATTTATTCCTACTCTTTGCTTCCTGTCTGCCAACCAGTTCTCTATCCACGTCAATACATTACCCCCAATACCATGTGCTTTAATTTTGCACATTAATCTCTTGTGTGGGACCTTGTCAAAAGCCTTTTGAAAGTCCAAATACACCACATCCACTGGTTCTCCTTTGTCCACTCTACTAGTTACATCCTCAAAAAATTCCAGAAGATTTGTCAAGCATGATTTCCCTTTCATAAATCCATGCTGACTTGGACCGATCCTGTCACAGCTTTCCAAATGCACTGCTATTACATTTTTAATAATTGATTCCAACATTTTCCCCACTACTGATATCAGGCTTACTGGTCTATAATTACCTATTTTCTCTCTCCCTCCTTTTTTAAAAAGTGGGGTTACATTAGCTACCCTCCAATCTATAGGAACTGATCCAGTGTCTATAGAATGTTGGAAAATGACCACCAATGCATCCACTATTTCTAGGGCCACTTCCTTAAGTACTCTGGGATGCAGACTATCAGGCCCTGGGAACTTATTGGCCTTCAATCCCATCAATTTCCCCAACACAATTTCCTGACTAATAAGGATTTTCTTCAGTTCCTCCTTCTCGCTAGACCCTCGGTCCCCTAGTATTTCCAGAAGGTTATTTGTGTCTTCCTTAGTGAAGACAGAACCAAAGTATTTGTTCAGTTGGTCTGCCATTTCTTTGTTTCCCATTATAAATTCACCTGATTCTGATTGCAAGGGACCTATATTTGTCTTCACTAATCTTTTTCTCTTCACATATCTATAGAAGCTTTCTCAGTCAGTTTTTATGTTCCCTGCAAGCTTGCTCTCATATTCTATTTTCCCCCTCCTAATTAAATCCTTTCTCCTCCTCTGCTGAATTCTAAATTTCTCCCAGTCCTCAGTTTTGCTGCTTTTTCTGGCCAATTTATATGCCTCTTCCTTGGATTTAACACGATCCCTAATTTCCCTTGTTAGCCACGGTTGAACCACCTTCCCCGTATTATTTTTATGCCAGACAGGGATGTACAATTGTTGAAATTCATCCATGTGATCTTTAAATGTCTGCCGTTGCCTATCCACCATCAACCCTTTAAGTATCATTCGCCAGTCTATCCTAGCCATTGGTCAAGAAAACCATTGGTCAAGTACACTCCAGGAAATCCTCCTCCACCGTACAGCTACCAGTTTTGTTAGCCTAATTTGTATGCAGATTAAAGTCACCCATGATAACTGCTGTACCTTTATTGCACGCATCCCTAATTTCCTGTTTGATGCCAGCCCCAACCTCTCTACTACTGTTCGGTGGTCTGTACACAACTCCCACTAATGTTTCCTGCCCTTTGGTGTTCCGCAGCTCTACCCATATAGATTCCACATCATACAAGCTAATGTCCTTCCTTACTATTGCATTAATTTCCTCTTTAACCAGCAATGCTACCACACCTCCTTTTCCTTTCTGTCTATCCTTCCTGAATATTGAATACCGCTGGATGTTGAGTTCCCAGCCTTGGTCACACTGGAGCCATGTCTCCGTAATCCCAATTACATCATATCCGTTAACAGCTATCTGCGCAGTTAATCCACCTTATTATGAATGCTCCTCGCATTGAGACACAGAGTCTTCAGGCTTGTTTTTTTAACACTCTTTTTCCTTTTGGAATTATGTTGTAATGTAGCCCTTTTTGATTTTTTTCCTTTGATTTCTCTGCCCTCCACTTTTACTTTTCTTTCTATCTTTTGCTTCTGCCCCCATTTTCCTTCCCTCTGTCTCCCTGCATAGGTTCCCACCCCCCTGCCATATTAGTTTAACCCCTCCCTAACAGCACTCGAAAACACACTCTTAGGACATTGGTTCTGATTCTGCCCAGGTGCAGACCGTCCAGTTTGTACTGGTCCCACCTCCCCCAGAACCGGTTCCAATGTCCCAGGAACTTGAATCCCTCCCTCTTGCACCATTCCTCAAGCCACGTATTCATCTTAACTATCCTGCTATTTCTACTCTGACTAGCACGTGGCACTGGTAGCAATCCTGAGATTACTACCTTTGAGGTCCTACTTTTTAATTTAACTCCTAGCTCCCTAAATTTAGCTTGTCGGATCTCATCCCATTTTTAACCTAAATCGTTGGTACCTATATGCACCATGACAACTGGCTGTTCACCTTCCCCCTCCAGAATGCCCTGCAGCCACTCCGAGACATCCTTGACCCTTGCACCAGGGAGGCAACATACCATCCCGGAGTCTCGATTGCGGCCACAGAAGCGCTTATCTATTCCACTTACAATGGAATCCCCTACCACAATAGCTCTCCTACTCTTTTTCCTGCCCTCCTGGGCAGCAGAGCCACCCATGATGCCATGAACTTGGCTGCTGCTGCCTTCCCCTGATCTCCGTCAACAGTACCCAAAACCGAATATCTGTTTTGGAGGGAGATGACCGTCGGGGACCCCTGCATTACCTTCCTTCCACTGCTCTACCTGATGGTCACTCATTCCCTATCTGCCTGTGTAACTAAACGTGCTATTCACGATATCCTCAGCATCGTGGATGCTCCAGAGTAAGTCCATGTGCAGCTCCAGTGCCACAATGCGGACTGTCAGAAGCGTCCCTGATTTCCCACATAGCACAGGAGGAGCATGACACGGGTCTGGGCTCTCCTGTCGTGACTTAACCCTTAAACTAACTTAATTTGGCAACAGTGCCAAAGATTACCTACTGATAAGAAAAGAAAAAGAAAATTAAAAAGATTAAATACTCACTAATTCACCAGCCAATCACTTACCCGCTTGGCTGTGACGTCACACTTTGATTTCTTATTACTTCTTTGTTTACTCTTGTCCCTGCACCAGCTGGCCTCTCCGACTGCCCGAACTCCTGGCCTTTTATAGGCCTCGATCCTCGACCTCCCGCTGCTCGAGACTGCTGCTCCGACTGCCCGAGCTCCTGGCCTTTTATAGGCCTCGATCCTCGACCTCCTGCTGCTCCCAACTACTGCCTGTAGTCGAAGTTGCCTGTAAGAAGAATGTTGAAGGATCTAGGCCCCAAATTTAAATATCCCTTATTCCAATAGTTAGACTAATTTAACACATTCCACAATATAGTGGAATCCCCACAAATCCAGCATCAACGGTAAAATCACCACAGTGGTCCCTATGAGATTTTTCCCGACTCAATAATCTGTTAAATAACTATTTTAGAATTAACTTCTAGCCACATGTTTTAATCTGTGAGCAAGTCACAGTAAAGGACGGGGTTGTAGAGAAATTGTAGAAAAAGGAAGGATATACTTGCATTGGAGGCTGTTCAGAGAAGGTTCACTAGGTTGATTCCGGAGATTAGGGGGTTGACTTATGAGGTTAGGTTGAATAGGTTGAGCCGATACACATTGCAATTCAGACGAATGAGAGGTGATCTTCTTGAAACTTATAAGATAATGAGGGGGCTCGACAAGGTGGATGCAGAGAGGATATTTCCACTCAAAGTGGAAACTAAAACTAGGGGACATAGGGCTAGAACCTCCATTTTTTTTTACATGCTTAACGCCCACTTAATGCCCATTTTACTGCTGAAATGATGTATAACGCCCATATAGCGCCCATTTTGGTACAAAATGGAAACTGGCGGGCATTTTTAGGAAACTTATTGGCGAGCGTTACTTTCCCCATGTGCTTAACGCCAGGAAAAAATATTACCACCCGCCCACTTTTTTGGGGCGGTATCATCAGAATCGGCTAAATCAACGCCCATAATATCACCCAGCATTACTTTCTGCACGGAATTAACGCCGGAATTCAATAATACCGCCCGCCCAATTTTTTTTTGTCGTAAAGAGCACATCTGGCAAAACTAACGCCCAGGAAATCGCCCACCGTCACTTTCACCACCTCACACACATATCGCCCACAATATCACTCGCCCCAAAAAACACCCAGAAAAAGTAGTGGAAGTTTTCTGAACAAACGCCAGTGGTTTGGCTGGCATTTTTAAAATCACACTCTTACGTAAGGAGCTGATATCTGAACGATTTGCTTGAAAGAGCGTTGATGTAAGTGACAATGCTGAGACACTGCTGTATGTGTGCAGCTCAGACATCAACGGTGCCCATCACCTTGGTGCCAGTTAATGTTTACATTGATGATAAGTTGTATTTAACCCTTTCATATTAAGGAATCACCAGTGTGTAACAGTGCAGCTATCTGAGACAATGCGCAACAAGGTTATGTCCAATAACAAAAATTTTGTACCAACATTTGGTCTGAAATCATAAGTATCACAGCAAATAACACCCAACCCCTGCCCACACCCCACATTTTCCACCATTGACATCAATCAAATGTTCAATATGTTCAGCAACACAGAATACAAAGGCAAAGCAGGAGGGTGGTCCCCAGTCCTCATACATTACAACAAATTGCATACACCCAGATGGAGATATAACACAGCCATCACCTGCGGACATTTACCGCACTTTCCTTCCCCCCTCCCTTTCTTCTCCCCACCTCTACCCCCTTCCCTCCTCGCTCCACGGCACCTGGCCGAGGAGCTCCTCAGGTGGTGCCTCATTGTGGGGGATGAAGGCAGATGCGGTTGTTGCACGGGTACGGGGGCAGAGGGTGCCGAGGGGGCAACATCTTTTGATGCAGAAGCAGGATTTTGGTCCTTGCTTCTCATCTGTCATTTGCAGTGGTGGTGCGGGACCTAGAGGTGGAGTGCCGCGCTCGGGGGCCACTGGGAGGCCTGTGGCAGCAGTGTTCCTGGCTATCACATCCAGGGCCTCCGCCATCCGGGGAATGTACTCGGTCATGGTGGCCAACTGTTGGGATATGCCCCCCAATGCTTCGATGAGCAATGTCTACAGTCCTCCTTGACAACTGTACCATCTCTCCGCTCTTGGAACAGACCTGCCGCGTCCACGAGACCTCTGCGGGGTCGGCGCCGTCCTAGGGACAAATGGGGTGCCCTGTGGCGAGGTGCTTGGGGCCGGTACCTCCAGAGTGGAGGCGGGAATGACCGGAGGAGCAATAGATGGCCTTTGGGTGGAATGGCTTCTGGAGCATGGCGATGCAGGTTCTTCGAAGTCCATGCTCTCATCCGTGGAGAACAGACCCAGCGGATTGACTGGCGAGAATCAGCTCCTCAGCATCAGATGTTGTATCGTCCGGAGAGTCGGGCCCCGTGCCCCCACCTTCTGGTCTCTGTGGTCTTGCCTTGGGACGTGCTGTGAGATGAGCTGCAAAACACAAATGAGGTTATTAGAGGAGAAGGGGGTGCGAGAGTCACAAGGTGAGTCCAGTGCTACACACAGCATATGCACGACAAAAGCACCACCGCTCTCAAAATCATCGCAGCTATCACATTTCATGACCATCAACACATTTGCATTCCAATGATTTTCATTAGGCCATCATTATTTCTATGACAATTTTAGAAATCATCTATCATATATGATTGTTTGGATATGAGTGGGCGTGACATCTATTGACTTTACATCACGCAATGTTGTAAGCTTTACTCACCTGGCATCACTTCAGGGTTTGCAGATGCATCCGTGGCTGTCCGCGGGTGCTTCCCCATGAGTGTGAGCACCCGCTCCTCCATCTCAATGATGTCGCTGAGGACTGGTGGTCCCCCACCCGTTTACCTCTGCATGGACCTCATCGTCGCTAGCTTCTCCTGTAAAAGGTGACAGGACGACATGGCATGAGATCATTGCGTGATATAATTGCTAGGTACTGTCACAGATACTGATACAACACATAACCGACAGATGTAATCATGATTATTATGAAAATGATCATTCTTTACCTAAAGACGTACACCGTGACCCGGTAAAAGTGGAAGACCTCACATCTGCTGATAGTCACTCATGACTGTTACAAATCAAATTATATAAATACATAAGTACATGGAAATCAATGTAATACTTTCTCTTGCGGATCCCACAAGGTCATTCCATCGTTTGCAGCATTGGTTGCCCTCACGAACCTCATTGGTCGCCGACGAGACCACCTCAGCTATCTCGGATACCATATCCTCTGGTATGCCTTTGGGGTGGGCTTCGTACCCCCTCCCTGTGTCAAATCACCCCAGCGTGACTCGACCTCCTGCAAGAGGGAGGCATTTACCTCGACTGAGAACCTCCTGGTTCTTTTGCGTCCTCCAGTGTGCTCCTCTCCCACCTCACTGCTCTCTCCAGCATCAGTCTCCACAGCGTGCTGTGATGCCTCCTTCTCTCTCTCCATTATAGGCTAAATTCGGGCAAATATGTGACTGGTAACAGCTACTTTTTGTTTGCCTACTTGCTGTGAAGTTCTAAAGTCTCCCTCCTTCCTCCCAAAGCCGCCACACCACACCCAGACACGCCTCGAGTCCCTCTGAGCTCCCTCTCTTTCTGTCTTCTCTTCTGCGCATGTCATGAAGACCCTTGGCCTCCTGAATCGCGGGAATCGAGCGGTGCTGTGCCATTGCTAAGAACGGCCACACTTTATGGCAGAAGGTCAAAAAAAATTTACGCTACCGCCCATTTTATATCGCATGCGGTAACGCCCATTTTCAAAAATGGAGACGAGGTGCTTTGAGAATGGGCGAGAAGCTGCCGATCTGAAAACCCTTTTTTAACGCCCACGCCGGATATATCACCCATTTTTGGGCGATAACCACAAAAGTGGAGGTTCTAGCACATAATCTTAGAATAAGGGGACCGCCCATTTAAAACTGAGATGTGGAGAAATTTCTTATCTCAGAGAGTTGTAAATGGAATTCTCTGCCCCAGAGAGCTGTGGAGTATATTTAAAACGGAGATGGACAGATTTTTGAGCAATTAGGGAGTAAAGGGTTATGGGGAGCGGGCAGGGAAGTGGAGCTGAGTCCATGATCAGATCAGCGATGATCTTATTGAATGGTAGAGCAGGCTTGAGGGGCCAACTGGCCTACTCCTGCTCCTATTTCTTATGTTCTGATGTATAGGATAAAAATGGATAAAGTGGATAAATAGATAAACGGTTCGCAGTGCTCAAAGTAGAGAAGTGTCACTCGATCCGGATGGGTGCATCCAAGGTTGTTAAGGGAAGTAAGGGTGGAAATTGCGGAGGCTCTGGCCACAATCTTCCAATCCTGCTTAGATTTTGGAGTGGTGCCAGAGGACTGGAGAATTGCAAATGTTACACGCCTGTTCAAAAAGGGGTGAGGGATAAACTCGGCAGCAACAGGCCAGTCAATCAAATGTCAGTGGTGGGGAAACTGAGACATTAATATTGGACAAAATTAATTGGAAATTGGAAATATGTGGGTTAATAAATGAAAGCCACGATCGATTTGTTCAAGACAAATCATGTTTGACTAAATTTATTGAATTCTTTGAAGTAACGGAGAGGGTTGATGGGGGTAGTGCGGTTGATGTAGTGCATATAGATTTTTAAAAGGCATTTGGTAAAATTTCACATAATAGACCTATTAGCAAAATTGAAACCTATGGGATTAAAGAAGCAGTGGCTGCATGAATATAAAATTGGCTAAGGATCAGAAAGCAGAGAGAAGTCGTGAACAGTTGTTTTTCAGACTGGAAGGAAGTATACTGTGATGTCTCCCCGGGTGTTGGCATTCGGACCACTGCTCTTTTTGTTAAATATTAATGACCTGGGGCTAGAACCTCCACTTTTGTGCTTAACGCCCAAAAATGGGCATTATTTCCGGCGTGGGCGTTAAAAAAGGGTTTTCAGATTGCTGGCTTCTCGCCCATTCTCAAAACACCTAGTTTACATTTTTGAAAATGGGTGTTACCGTGAGCGATCTCAAATGGGCAGTAGCGTAAATTTTTTTTGACCTTCTGCCATAAAGTGTGGCCGTCCTTAGCAACGGCATGGCAATGCTCAATTCCCTCAATTCAGGAGGTCAAGGGTCATCATGACATGCGCAGAAGAGGAGACAGAGAGAGAGGGAGCTCAGAGGCACTAAAAGCATGTGTGGCTCTGGTGTGTGCTTGTCTGGCTGTTGTGGGAGCCTACTAAGCACCAAGAACATAATTGGCACAGCTTTTTTGTCCAACAAATAATATATAACATGGAAGGAATGGAGGAGGCCCTGGAGCTGATAGCCAGGAACGCTGGTGGCAGAGGCCCAGTGGTCCCGGAGCGCGGCACTGCACCCCAAGGTGACGCACCCCCATTGCCAACCAACGAGAGCCAGCAACAACATCTTCTGGCTTGGAGCACGTTCCCACCTTGGGACCGTCCTCTCTTGTATCCGTCCAAGCAGTGCCTCAGCCATCCCCCGCCCCCCCCGCCCCCCCCCCGCACCCCCCCCCCCCCCCATGAAGCATGCATCGCCTGAGGACCTCCTTGGCCAGGCGGCTTGGAGTCAGGAGGGGAAGGGGTAGAGGTGGGGAGGAGAAGCCACGGGGGGAGGGGTGGGGGGGTGGGAAGGGTTGGTTTGTACAGAAATACTGATGATTTCAGACTAATGTTCAGTTTAAATGTTTTTTATTTAATAAAACCTTGTAGCACATTCGCTCAGATAGCTGCACCATTACACGCTGGTGATTCCTTTACATCAAAGGGTATAATGACACTTAACTTCAATCAACTTAAACTTTAACTGTCACCAAGGTGATGCCCACCATTGATGTATGACCTGCACACCCAGCAGTATGTCAGCCTTGTAAATAACACCAACGTTCTTTCAGGCAAAGCGATCATTGATGAGCTCCTGACGTAAGGCTCTTGCAGCTATCATGCCACCATGGGCCCTTTCATGCGGTCTACAGGGGGGCAGGGGCATGACTTCAGTGTTAGCCTGATTGTTTGGGCCGCTGTCAGCATCCGCCACCTTGTCCTCCTCTTCCTCTCTCTGGTGAGGTGGACTGTCAGACTCATCAGGCAAATCTTGTCCCCTCCTGATAGCCAAGTTGTGCAGCATGGAGCACACCACCACGAATTGAGCTACCTGCTCAGAATGGTATAGGAGCTCACCTCCTGAGTGGTCCAGGCATCTAAAGTACTGCTTCAGCACTCCAATGGTTTTCTCCACGATATTGCGAGTTGCTCTGTGGCTCTTGTTGTATCGCCTCTCGGCTTCAGTGTAGGTGTCACGCAGGGGGCGAGGCCATAACCTTTGTCACCAAGCATCCAGAATTGACCTTGTGGCTGATTGTTAAAGAAGTTAGATACAGTGCTCTCACGCAGGATGTGAGCATCATGGATGCGGCCCGGAAATTGACCATTCACTGCCAGTATAATTTGCTGGTGATTGACAACCAGTTGGAAATTCAGGGAGTGGAATCCCTTGCGGTTCCTGAAAACCTCAGCATCCTGAAAAGGTACCCACATCGCGATGTGTGTATAGTCTATTGCTCCCTGTACCTTGGGGAAGTTTGCAATTCTGGAGAAACCTAGAGCCCTCTCACTCTGTGCCTCCCTGGTCATAGGGAGGCTTCAGTGACCTGTCTAATGCAGCGATATGTGGCATGCTGAGAAAGTCCGCAAATGTTGCCAGCTGTGGCCTGAAAAGAATCCGAGGCGTAGAACGACAGTGCCATGGTGACTTTGGCCTTGACGGACAGTGCAGTACTGAGTGGTGCTGGCAGGCTGCAGATCTGCCCTTATCAGTTGGCATACCTCAGTGATAATCTCTTTGTGGAAGCGCAGTCTCTGAAGGCAGGTGGTGTCGAGCAAGTCGAGGTAAGAATGCTTCTCCTTGTACTTGCGGGGGGTGTAACATTTGGTCCTCCTCATCCGTCTTGCACGTCTTACATTGGGCACATAATGCAGTGGAGCGTTCCTTCGACGATGTCATGTATTTGGTCACCAAGAGAGGGTGAGAAAGGACAGGCCCCTTTGCAGTAGCTCTCTGTTTTCCACCGATTCGTCACAAACAAGGAATGCCCCGATGAAGACACCTCTTCAATTCCAATTGGTCACAGTATGGTCAAGATGTTTTTACAGATGTTCACATCAACTCCAACGACCTGCAGAGTACATCCGAACTCCGCCGAGGTTGAAGAACAGCAGCCTTTTAAAGGACGCGACATGTGATCTAGAACATGGCGTCCATAATGCTGTGATTCGTTCCGGTTAGTTCCATTTTTTCTGGGTGTTTTTTTTTGGGCGAGCGATATTGTGGGCGATATGTGTGCGAGGTGGTGAAATTGACATTGGTCGATCTCATGGCCGCTAGTTTTGGTAAATATGGGCCCTTAAATTACGGTCGAGCTCTTCTCGCGGGCAAACAACAGAGAAAGCGAAAAAAGGTGTGCACTTACCTGTTGCTGCTGCGCCCGTTGGAACTTCCGAGCCTGAGGCCTCTTGTGACTGTGCGTCGCAGCACGTGCACGTGGGGACGTGCGCAGGCCGGGAGCTGGAGACAGCAGCCAATCAGGTGTAGTATAGATTCTCATTCATAGTAACAGGAGTTCCATAAGTCCGGAACTCCTATTACTATGAATGAGAACCCCCCCAAACACCCAAAACACAATAAAAAATAGAAAATAAACTACATATTTAACATTCATTTAAATTAAAGTTGTTAATAAAAAAAATATTTTCCCGACTTTTTAAAAAGTTTTTAATTAAGCCTTAAAATAAACTTACTGTAGTGGGGAGGGTTTTTAAACAATAAAATGCGTTTTTATAACTTTATTTTAAAAAGTTTTTATGGATTTTTAAACACCGGCGCCTGTAAAAGTAAGCTGTACGCCTGCTTGTTCAGGCACAAGATTTTAAAGGACATTTGCAGTGCAAGATAAATATTGTAAATCTTGCCCTGCAAGTGTCCTCGCTCCCAAGATACGTAGGATCTGTCAAGCCAGAAACTTGACAGATCGGAAAAGCCGGTTTTCAGCGCATGTGCATTGCGCATTGAAAACCAGCTTTTCCGATGCCTTCATGGGTCCGTAGAAACTTCGTACGGACCCAGGACATTGGAATTTCAGGGCTATGCTCTTACGACAAAAAAAAGTGGGCGGGCGTTAATATTAAATTTCGCCATTCAATCCGTGCAGAAAGTAACGCTGGGCGATATGGGCGTTGATTTCGCTGATTCTGATGATTCCGCCCCAAAAAAGTGGGCGGGCGGCAATATTTTTTATCGGCGTTAAGCACATGGGGAAAGTAACACTCGGCGATAAGTTGTCGAAAAATGCCCACCAGTTTCCATTTCGTGCCAAAATGGGCAATATATGAGCGTTATACGTCATTCAGCGGTAAAATGGGTGTTAAGTTGGCATTAAGTATGCAAAAAAAGTGAAGGTTCTAGCCCCTGGACTTGGGTTTGGGTGGCATAATTTAGAAGTTTGCAGATGACATGAAACTCGGAAATGTAGTAAACAATGAGTAGGATAGAAGCAGACTTCAGAAGGACATAGAGTGGTGAAGTAGGCTGACACGTGGCAGGTGACATGTAACACAAAGAAGAGTGAAGTGATGCATTTTGGTACGAAGAATGAGGAGAGGCAATTTGAACTAAATGGTATTATTTTAAAGGAGGTGCAGAACACAGAGACTTGGGGATGTGCATACACAAGGTGGCAGGATAAATCGAGGATGCTATTTTAAAATAAATACCATATGGAATCCTTGGCTTGAAAACAGAGGCATAGGTGCTAGAATTACCCCTTTGCGCAGTGCCAGTTATCGCTAACGTTGCACTAATGAGTTAGTGCACGAGCGCGGCAGCCACATCGACCCGCGCAGATTTGCTCCCAGGGCTCCACAGGCGAAATTTGGTTTGCGCGGCACACTGGCGTGGCAATGACATCATCGCCATGTGCGCCGACCTCTTAGCGCCCTTCGGAGGAAATTTCCCCGCAAGGTCGGCGTGGGGCAATGCCAACGACAACTTCCTGTTGCGAGAAGCAGTGGTGCCCCGGCCGCTCTTAAAAGGGAGGTGGTAGCACAGCATCTGCCATATTTTTTCTGTAGGCCGACTTTTCAGTTGGCCTGACAATGGCGGCTGCTGCTGTGGCCGGGCCTCCAACATGCAGCCCGGCATCCTCTCTTAGGTGCCAGGCTGCTGGGCGGCCCACCCCTCCCTGGTGGCCCAGTGGGCGCCACTAAAGAGGCTGCACAGTTTGGAGTGGCCCTCCCCTTTAAAATAAGGGATGATACGTTGTGACGTGGCAGCGCATCGCGGCATGTCCGCGTCGTGCTGACGTCATCAGTGCTGCACAGATGTGCTAAGCACAGCGCTGAGAGTCGCGCCCTGCGTGAACACCCCATTAGCGCAAGCACCATTTTTTTTGTCAAAGAGCCCAAATTCATGCCGAGGCCGGTACTAAAACAAACTAATTCAAAATATGCGCTCCAAAAGCAGCGCGGGGTAATTTTGGCTCCATCGAGTACAAAAGCAAGGAAGTTATACAAAACCTTATTAAATCATTGGTTAGGCCATAGCTGGAGTATTGTGTCCAATTCTGTGCACCACACTTTAGGAAGGATGGCAAGAGCTCAGAAATGGTGCAGAGGTGATTTACAAGAATGGCACCAGGGATGCAGGAATTCAGTTACGTGGAGACTAGAGAAGTTGGGACTGTTCTCTTTAGAACAGAGAAAGTTAAAGGAAGATTTAATAGAGGTGTTCAAAACCGTGAAGGGTTTTGATAGAATAAATAAGGAGAAATTATTTCCAGTGGAAGAAAGTTCGGTAACCAGAGGACACAGATTTAAGGCAATTGGCAAAAGAATCAGAGGCGACATGAGGAAAAAAATGTTTATGCAATGAGTTGTTATGATCTGGAATGCACTGCCTGAAAGAGTAGTTACAGAGATTCAATAATAACTTTCAAAAAGGAATTGGATAACTATTTGAAGTATTTCTAAATAAATGTTGTTATTATAACCAAATTTAATTTTAACCTCCCATGAAAGGCAAAGCTAGAATGCCTATATAAGCATATCTGATACCTCTATGTTATGAAGTATCAAATTTTATTTGTTTATAATCCATCTAGTGAAAAATCAGGAAATATTGAGATGTAAGAGCATCCCAGCAGATGGTCTCTCTTTATGGGAAGTGCAAGACATTTCCTTGTTGACTTTTTTTTTAAAATTGTGTTGAATTATGGACTCTTTCCAACTTCAAAGCATTGCAGAAACAATTAAGGCCCGGGATCAGTTGCTGCTCTAACAAACTCCATTCATTCTCTATCATTGATTTTGCCTGGTAGACCATAACATGTAAATTGATACATCGCCTCTAGAGTTAGAAGATTGTGGCTTCAAATGCCATTCCAGTGACTTGAGCACATATTCTAGGCTGGCACTCCAGTGCTGTACTGAGGTAGTGCTCCAGGTGCTGTGTTTCAGATGCGACGTTAGCATCGACCCCATTTGTTTTCTCATATAGACATAAAAGATTCCAAGGCATTATTTGAAGAAGAGTTCTCCTGATACATTTCAAAAATAGTTCATTGCTGCGAAGCAGTTGTAATATCCTGTGATCGTGAAAGGCACAATATGTAGACAAGTTATTTTATTGTGGTGACATCCATTTTCAAGCTCATTCAGCCGTCTTACCTATTTTATCTTGCTTGTCAGCTTGCCTCTAATTTACCCAGTTGAGAGTCTATTGCAGTGTCGATGAGTAGCAGCTCCAAAGTCAGGCACTGTAACAGCTGACAAATTAGTTTGAAAGTTGATAAATTGAGCTTAAGCTCCTACAAGGCTTATTTGTACCTTTTACTGTTGTTTAAAGGAGAGACCAATGTATTGATGCTGTTTCAGCATATTACTACACTGGTCATTTTCCAAAGCAAGCCACTATGATAGTTTAACCTTTCTGGTTGTGTCAATTTCAGCCATGCAATGGTACTTTTTTTTTAAAAAAAGGACATCTTTGTGCTGCTCCAACGTATGCATTTAAAATACTTAACCATCTTTTTCAAGTCAACATAAAATAATGTGTGGATTTTGCCAGATAATATTCCCAATTGCACTCCACTCCAGGAGCCCAAATTTGGCCAGGAGTTGCTCCGTTTTTTTTAGAGCAACTTGATTTTTCTGGAGTAACTTAAAAATCCCCATTCTGCACATTTAATTTGCGCCAGTATAAGTGAGTTAGTTAGGATTTTTATTAGTTTAGTTTTTTATTTTCAAAAGGGGGCGTTACCAGCCACCTACACCTGTTTTGGCCATTTAAGCCAGTTTGGACAGCTAATAGTTGCTCCAAACTAACTTAGGCCTGCGTATGTGGCCACTTGTGGCCGCACAGAAAACCCTTGTGGAGATTTAAGAAATCAGCGCAGGTAAACACCAAGCACTGAACAAAGCACAAAAATAAGCATTCAATAACAAATAAAAAATACAAGGAAGTTGAGAGGACCTGCTCCTAGCACCAAGACTTACAAAGCACAAAAAGTAATAAGCAATTAATTAACAAATAAAAAATAGAAGGAACCCTGCACATAAAGCACCAAGACTAAAGTAATTAGCAATCAATCAATCAATAACAAGTAAAAAAAATAGAAGTCCTACCAAAAGATGGCCTGGGAAGGCAGCGGGCCGCCGATGAGGGAGCCCATTCGGCCAGGGATAAGGGTGGCATGCTTCGGCCCCTTCCACACAGCCTGCAGCACACTCTCAGATTCTGGGGGCAAGGAGCTACTGCGCATGTGCAGAGGTCCCGTCCCTGTTTTCAGCGCTGGGACCTGGCTCCGCCCCTGAATCCAGTTGCCACACTACGCCACCATCGAGGAGAGGCTGGGGAGCGGCCAAACTTGGCCCGAAGATTTTTGGCACCCTTGGAGTTCTACAAAAGCGGCGCACCTTTGGTGAGTGCGCGAGAAATCTACACTGGCCAAATTTGGGTCCCATACGAGTCTAAAATTGCTGACATGTATTTTCTAAAGTTTTGTGGGGGCGCGCGGGGGCGGCAGTTTAAGGATTGCAGTACAAAATGAAAAACATTATTCCAGGCATATTTACAGGTATCTGTACAAGGTAAAGCAATTTGCCCATCTAAAAACTGTCTTTCCAAAATTAATCCATTTAATTCAAGATAAACGTGTCAACATAGATTATGGGCTGGATTTTCTGAACCTTGGCGGGTCTGTGACGGGCAACGTCTGTGGTGGGTTCCATCCCGGCCTCTGAAATGAATTTCCCCATATTGGGCTTGTGAAGCCCCCCCAGCACATTTCCAGGCCAATTAGAGGAAGCGAGTCTCGTGATGTCATTTGATGACGCGTCATCAGTCAGTTTCCTTAAAGAGACCATAGCCAACTTTCTTTTGACATTTGTGTTGTCAGTGTTCTACATCATTGAGGTGCTGTAAACACTGACTGAAAGAGTATAAATTGCACCCATGCTGATGGAATAGATGGCAGGTGAAGTAGAGATGACACAAGCAATCTGTCAATCAATGGTGGGAGAGATAATGAAGTAGACTGGATGGAGACTTGTGTAAAGACTTGCAGCATTCTGAATCGGTAGTGAAAATGTAGTTTAGCGAAGCTAGTGGTTAAGGGAACATTGTCAACTCATAAGCTGATTCAATGGCCACTGACCTGCCACCTCAGCTTCACAGACGAGGACTAGGCACAGTGGGAAACCAGTGGACGACCCATCAAATACAAAAAGCTCGGAAAAAACTGTTGTTAAGTGGCTGTAAACAAGCCACCAATGATTTTAACTGCCTCCCCCGCCGCTGCATGTCATGCCTGCTCGGCGCTGACAGACCCGACATTTAGTAAAGGCGCGTGGCGGCGGGTTCACCCGCCAGGGAACAAAAACGCTTTCCCACCTAACCCGTCACTGATCATGCCTGCAAAATCCAGCCCTATGTCTCTGGAATTCGGCTTGAACCTATGGCCTCCTGACTCGGAGTCAAGAGTGAGCAACGGTTGATGCCTTCATTTCTATTCTACTATCTCCAATCCAATTCTTACATACAACCTCACATCTCAGGAGTAGACTAACTTGAAACAGAAACTTATTTGGATGTGCAGAACTGTGAAGTTTAATTTGGAAAATGGAAGTCAGATATTGACTCTAAGCTGACTTCCGATTGCTAATATAAAGGGATATAATGGCCCAGAAATTGCGGCCGGAGGCTTCCTGCGGGCGGATGCCTCTGACCTGAAAAATTTCTACGAAAGTACCTGGTGGTCCCGGAGGAGCGTGGGATTCCGGTGGGGAGGCCTTCGCTTCCCGCGTTGCGAAGCACACTCCCGTCCTTGAGGTTCCCACACAAGGTGACTGCACAACCAATCAGGTACAGCATTCTCATTAATAGCAATGAGAACTCCATATCTACGAGTTCTCATTGCTATGAGTGAGAAAAAGAAACAAACACACTAAACACCATAATAAAAAATAAAAAACACACCTCACATAATTAAAATTAATTGAAATTAAAATTAATAAATAAATGTATATTTTTACGATTTATTTTAAAGTTTTGTAATTAGGGTTAAAAATAAACTTACTTTAATGGGCAGGGTTTTTAACAATAAAATGTGTTTTTTAAAATGTAATTTTATTATATTTTTGTATGTTTTTAAACTCTTATTCCTGTAAAAGTAGGCTATGCGCCTGCTTTTATCAGGCCCAAGAGTTTTGAGGACATTTGTTGGGCAAGATATGGGTAAATTCCGCAATCTTGCCCTTGCAAATGTCCTTGCTCCCGATATGGGTTGGATCTGTAACGCTCCAGCTTGACAGATCGGAAAAGCTGGTTTTGAGTGCATACGCATTGTGCGCTGAAAACCGGCTTTTGTGATGCCTTCCCGGGTCCGTAGAAACTCAGTAGTGGACTTGAAGATATTTTCTCATACCTTTAGAGACATCATGCTTTCAACGTTTCAATATGTTTTTCTACACTGCATGTTTTGCTATTTTTTTGGTCAAATTAAGTCCTTTAATTTGGCTGCTCCATGCTGATTCCATTCCCACTCAGGAGTGTAAGATGGTTTTTCATTGCTGCTGATGCTATTACCAGATTAGATCAAATGGGAAGGGACTCCATGGCCTGTTTTCACAGAAACAGGAGTAGGATATTCATCCCTTGAACCTGTTACCCCATTCAGTCAGATCACAGTGTACCTCAACTCCATTTACTCACCTTTGCTCCATAGCCTTTGACACCCTTACCTAACAAAAAAATCTAATGATCTCAGTCTTAAAAATTGCTTTTGACCCAGCATCCAGTCTTTTGGAGGAAGAAAGTTCCAAATTTCCACTACCCTGAAAAAGTATGTCTTGAAATGTTGGAATCAATTATTAAAGATGGAATAGCAGCGCATTTGGAAAGCAGTGACAGGATCGGTCCAAGTCAGCATGGATTTATGAAAGGGAAATCATGCTTGACAAATCTTCTGGAATTTTTTGAGGATGTAACTAGTAGAATGGACAAGGGAGAACCAGTGGATGTGGTGTATTTGGACTTTCAAAAGGCTTTTGACAAGGTCCCACACAAAAGATTGGTGTGCAAAATCAAAGCACATGGTATTGGGGGTAATATACTGACGTGGATAGAGAACTGGTTGGCAGACAGGAAGCAGAGAGTCGGGATAACCGGGTCCTTTTCAGAATGGCAGGCAGTGACTAGTGGAGTGCCGCAGGGCTCAGCGCTGAGACCCCAGCTCTTCACAATATACATCAGTGATTTGGATGAAGGAATTGAGTGTAATATCTCCAAGTTTGCAGATGACACTAAACTGGGTGGCAGTGTGAGCTATGAGGGGGACGCTAGGAGGCTGCAGGGTGACTTGGACAGGTTAGGTGAGTGGGCAAATACATGGCAGATGCAGTATAAAGTGGATAAATGTGAGGTTATTTACTTTGGTGGCAAAAACGTGAAGACAGAATATTATCTGAATGGCGGCAGATTAGGAAAAGGGGAGGTACGAGACCTGGGTGTCATGGTTCATCAGTCATTGAAAGTTGGCATACAGGTACAGCAGATGGTGAAGAAGGCAAATGGTATGTTGGCCTTCATAGCTAGGGGATTTGAGTATAGGAGCAGGGAGGTCTTACTGTGGTTGTACAGGGCCTTGGTGAGGCCTCATCTGGAATATTGTGTTCAGTTTTGGTCTCCTAATCTGAGGAAGGACGTTCTTGCTATTGAGGGAGTGCAGTGAAAGTTCACCAGACTGATGCCCGGGATGGCAGGACTGACATATGAGGAGAGACTGGATCAACTGGGCCTTTATACATTGGAGTTAGAAGGATGAGAGGGGATCTCATAGAAACATATAAGATTCTGACAGGACGGGACAGGTTAGATGCGGGTAGAATGTTCCCGATATTGGGGAAGTCCAGAACCAGGGGACACAGTCTTAGGATAAGGGGTAAGCCATTTCGGACTGAGATGAGGAAAAACTTCTTCACTCAGAGAGTTGTTAACCTGTGGAATTCCCTGCCGCAGAGAGTTGTTGATGCCAGTTCATTGGATATATTTAAGAGGGAGTTAGATATGGCCCTTACGGCTAAGGGGATCAAGGGGTATGGAGAGAAAGCAGGAAAGGGGTACTGAGGGAATGATCAGCCATGATCTTATTGAATGGTGGTGCAGACTCGAAGGGCCGAATGGCCTACTCCTGCACCTATTTTCCATGTTTCTATGTTGATTCCAGTCCTAGATGGCCGAGCTCTAATTTTAAGCTTGTGTCCCCATGTTCCCGATTCCTATATTTAATGTCCTTTTAACCCAGAGAAGCAGTATCTAAAATGTACTGGAATTACAGTTATGGAAGCAAAATACTGTGGGTGCTGGAAATCTGAAATAAAAACAAAAAATCTGGCAATACTCAGCAGGTCGGACAGCATCAGTGCAGAGAGAAACAGAGTTAACCTTTTAGTATTACAGTTATCAGATTACAGTGACATTCATAAGAAAATTAAGTTCCTAGTTTCTGCTCCTAATTAGTCTTCCTACAAGATGATGAGGCTTCCCTTATAGGGGCTAATTTCCTCTTTGGTTCGAGCGAACACATGTGAGAAGTGTACATTTAAGGGGTAGTCGTTTGGTGTATTACTGTTAATTGAGTCCAAACTAACTTTCGCCCACTGCTCCTGCATTAAGGTGCTGCCTTGTAAAGCAAGTGAAAAATTTCGCACTAAGTTCCCATAACTGGACTTGTAACAGAAAAGCTGTTATTGATGCCTGTTTAGAAATGGCATTGCAGCAGTGGAAGGCTTGGAAAGGTGCAAAAAATGACCTCACTGACAAAACCAGAATGTGGGACAGTGGGAAAGGTGAGACAAGTGCATGCAGTGGCAAGTAAAATGCATAAGACCCCAGACTAACTTGATGGGAAAGTACCTCAACTTCATTGAAGTATCTAGAGCATATATTTCCACTAATGTTAAGACCATCAGTTATGGTGCTGTGATAAAGTATAACTGTACTCGAGAAGACAGCTGAAGAGCAACAGCACAAAATGTTAAAATATGAATTACACATTGGCCCAGAAATCGCAGCCTCCCCAGGTCCATATGAAGTTTCTACGGACCAGAGAAGGCAGCGGAAAAGCCGATTTTCGGTGCGCAATGCGCATGCACTGAAAACCGGCTTTTCCGATTTGTCAATTTTCTGGCTTGCCAGATCTCCCGCATATCGGGAGCGAGGACATTCCCACTGCAGAGATTGGGCTATTTGCCCATCTCTTGCCCTGCGAATGCCCATAAAACTCTTGTGCGTGATGAAAGCAGGGGCATAGCCTACTTTTACCAGCGTAAGAGTTGAAAAACATATTAAAATAAAATTTTAAAATACATATTTATGTTAAAAACCCTGGCCACTCAGGTAATTTTATTTTAAACCATAATTCAAACATTAAAAAAAAATCGACAAATACCTTTTTTTCAAAAACATTTCAATCAACTTTAATTTCTATAGTATATTTATGTGAGGTGTTTTTTTTAATGTTTTATGTAGTGTTTGGGTGTTTGGGGATGTTTCTCATTCATAGTAATAGGAGTTTCAGACTTGCAAAACTCCTATTACTATGAATGAGAATATACTATACCTGATTGGCTGCCCAGAGCCATGTGACTCCAGCTCCAGGCCTGCGCACATCCCGACATGTACGCGCTGCTACGCGCAGTCAGGAGAGGCCTCCGGACTGGGATCTTGCGTCGCAGCAGCTTCAGATAAGTGCGCTTTTTTCTAGAATCCAGTCGAATGTCCGCGGGAAGGAGAAACCGGGATTTCTGGGTCATTATGTACTTGGAACTAGCACATTATTAACAAGACCACAAAAATTTACTGCACTGCTGACATTTAATGTGTTGTTGGTTTGACATGATTGAATTGACTTTTCCATACAAGCCAGGTTGCAAATTTGGGACCTAAAAAGGATGGCTGGTCATTCGGATATATTTACAGATCATGTTTCAAAAGGACACTCTCTATTCTTCAGTTGTGCATTAGTTGCAACACATCCAACCTTTCTGCACACTGTGTGGGGGACAACAATTGCGCAATTCGTGCTGGATGATTTCCTTTCAATTGACAGTTATCACTGGCTCTAATTGTAAGTGGATTTCAAGATGAGAACACATTTAATTTCTAAAATGATAAAACCTAATCATCAATTAAATCTGAAATTTGCTTGCCAGATTCTGCTGCTCCCTAGATTTACACTATTTGTTTCCTCCTCATCTCTCTTCATTCTGTCATTAGGGCTCTGCTGCCGATCTGTTGTCTTTCATAGAGTCATAGAAGTTTACAGCACGGAAGGAGGCCATTTTGACCCATCGTGTCCGCGCCGGCCAACAAGAGGCTATCCAGCCTAATCCCACTTTCCAGCACTAGGTCCGTAACTCTGCAGGTTACAGCACTTCAAGTGCACATCCAAGTACTTTTTAAATGTGGTGAGGGTGAGTTCCAGACCCCCACAACCCTCTGCGTGAAAAAATTTCCTCTCAAATCCGCTCTAAACCTTCTACCAATTACTTTAAATTTGTGCCCCGGTTGTTGACCCCTCTGCTAAGTGAAATAGGCCCTTTCTATGCACTATATCTAGGCCCCTCATAATTTTATACACCTCGATGAGGTCTCCCCTCAGCCTCCTCTGTTCCAAGGAAAACAAACCCAGCCTATCCAATCTGTCCTCATGGCTTAGATTCTCCACTCCTGGCAACATCCTCGTGACTCTCCTCTGTACCATCTCCAGTGCAATCACGTCCTTCCTGTAATGCGGTGACCAGAACTGCACGCAGTACTCCAGCTGTGGCCTAACCAGTGTTTTATACAGTTCAAGCATAACCCACCTGCTGTTATATTCTATGCCTCGGCTAATAAAGGCAAGCATTCTGTATGTCTTCTTAATCACCTTATCTACCTGGCCTGCTACATTCAGGGATCTGTGGGCATGCGCTCCCAGGACCCTTTGTTCCTCTACACTTCTCAATGTCCTACCATTTAATGTATATTCCCTTTCCTTGTTAGTCCTCCCATGCATTACCTCACACTTCTCTGGATTAAATTTCATTTGCCACTGTTCTGCCCACCTGACCAGTTGATTGATATCTCCTGCAGTCCGCAGCTTTCTTCTTCATTATCAAGCACACAGCCTATTTTTGTATCATCTACAAACTTCTTAATCATACTCTCTATATTCAAGTCTCACCATCATCATAGGCAGTCCCTCGGAATCGAGGAAGACTTGCTTCCACTCTTAACATGAGTTCTTAGGTGGCTGTATAGTCCAATACGAGAACCACAGTCTCTGTCACAGGTGGGACAGATAACCATTGAGGGAAAGGGTGGGTGGGACTGGTTTGCCACACGCTCTTTCTGCTGCCTGCATGCTCTCGGCTACGAGGCACGAGGTGCTCAGTGCCCTCCCGGATGAGCTTCCTCCACTTAGGGCGGTCTTTAGCCAGGGTCTCCCAGGTGTCAGTGGGGATGTTGCACTTTATCAGGGAGGCTTTGAGGGTGTCCTTGTAGCGTTTCCGCTGCCCACCTTTGGCTCGTTTGCCGTGAAGGTGTTCCGAGTAGAGCGCTTGCTTTGGGACTCTCGTGTCTGGCATGCGAACTATGTGCCTGCCCAGTGGAGCTGATCAAGTGTGGTCAGTGCTTCGATGCTGGGGATGTTGGCCTGGTCGAGGACGCTAATGTTGGTGTGTGCGTCTGTCCTCCCAGGGGATTTGTAGGATTTTGTGGCGACATCATTGGTGGTATTTCTCCAGCGACTTGAGGTGTCTACTGTACATGGTCCATGTTTTTGAGCCATACAGGAGGGCAGGTATTACTACAGCCCTGTAGAGCATGAGCTTGGTGGCAGTTTTGAGGGCCTGGTCTTCAAACACTCTTTTCTTCAGGCGGCCGAAGGCTGCACTGGCGCACTGGAGGCAGTGTTCGATATTGTTGTCAATGCCTGCTCTTGTTGATAGGAGGCTCCCGAGATATGGGAAGTGGTCCACGTTGTCCAGGGCCTTGCAGTAGATCTTGATGACTGGGGGACAGTGCTGTGCGGTGAGGACAGGCTGGTGGAGGACTTTTGTCCAGCTGATGTTTAGCGTAAGGCCCATGCTTTCGTACGCCTCAGTAAATACGTCAACTGTGTCCTGGAGTTCAGCCTCTACGTGCGCAGACGCAGGCGTCATCCACGTACTGTAGCTCGACGATGGAGGTTGGGGTGGTCTTGGACCTGGCCTGGAGACGGGTGAAGGTTGAACAGGTTCCCACTGGTTCTGTAGTTTAGTTTCACTCCAGCGGGAAGCTTGACAACTGTGAGGTAGAGCATGGCAGCGAGGAAGATTGAGAAGATGGTTGGGGCGATGACGCAGCCCTGTTTGACCCCGGTCCGGATGTGGATTGGGTCTGTAATGGATCCGTTGGTAAGGATCACGGCCTGCATGTCATTGTGGGGCATGCAGAGGATGGTGACGAACCTTTGGAGGTATCCGAAACGGAGGAGGACGCTCCATAGACCCTGACGGTTGACAGTGTCAAAGGGCTTTGTAAGATCAAAGAAGGCCACGTATAAGGGCTGGCGCTGCTCCCTGCATTTTTCCTGCAGCTGTCGCGCTGCAAAAATCATGTCCGTTGTGCCCCGTAGGGGACAAAATCCGCACTGTGACTCTGGGAGGAGCTCCTTGGCTACAGGGTGAAGACGGTTGAGGAGGACGCTAGCGACGACTTTCCCAGTGGCTGATAGCAGGGAGATTCCTCTGTAGTTGCTGCAGTCGGACTTGTCCCCTTTTTTTAAAGATGGTCACGATCACTGCATCTCTGAGATCTCCCAGCATGCTCTCCTCCCTCCAGATGAGAGAGATGAGGTCATGTATTCATGCCAGTAGTGCCTCTCCGCCATACTTCAGTGCCTCAGCAGGGATTCTATCCGTTCCCGAAGCCTTGTTGTTCTTAAGCTGTCTTATGGCTTTTTCTACCTCGTGCAGTGTTGGGGTTTTATTGAGGTGGTGGCGAGTAGCATGCTACGGGATGGAGTCGAGAACACTCGAGTCAGAGGCAGAGTCTTGGTTGAGGAGATCTTCGAAGTACTCCTTCCAGCGGGTCCTGACTGTCTCGGTGTCTTTGATGAGTGTTTCCCTGTTCTTGGCCAGCAGTGGGGTGGAGCCTTGGGTGTTTGGACCATAGGTGGCCTTGACTGCGATGAAGAATCCTCACACATCATGGCTGTCAGCCAGCTGCTGTATCTCCTGTGCTTTCTCCATCCATCACCTGTTCTTTAGGTCCCATGTTTTTTGTTGGACCTCAGCCTTGAGCCGTCTGTAATGCTGCTTTGCTGCTGTAAAGTCCTGTCCCCTCAGTCCAGATTCACACGAGGCATGTAGTGAAGTCAAGGTCACTCTGGACCTGCACCTTTATTTCACAGCTCTGGAATGCCGCACTTGCCTGAGACCTGTCCTTATATACCTGTCTCTTGCAAGTGCACCCCTGGTGGTAAGGTATGCTGGTGGTTACAGGTCATATCTTATTACAGTCATGTATAGCATGTTAGGATACAGTTATATATAATAATGTAATATACATGACATCATCCTCCTCTAAGGTCTTATTGTCTTTATCGGTTCAGTCTCTCAGGTGGTCTACGCTCTCGCGTGGAGCGTCTGAGTTGTGATTCAGTTGTTTGCCTTGGTGTCTGTTTTTCTTTGGGTGTGGTTGCTGGTATCTCGCCTGGGCTGTCTGTTTCGATTGGTGTGATTGTTGTTGACTCACCTGGGCTGTCTGTTGGGATCGCCCTTTCCTCAGGTTGTTCCCTCTGTCTGTCCACCAGGTGTGGTGCGAGTTCCACATTGTAGTCTGCCTCTGGTTCCGCAGTGTTGTTGGTAAATCTGCTTTTGACTTGGTCTACATGCCTCCGGCAGGTTTTGCCATTGTCCATTTGTACTACCAGTAGCCTGTTTCCTTCCTTGCCCGTTACTGTCCCTGCAAGCCGTTTGGGACCCCTGCAATAGTTTAGGACAAACACTTTGTCCCCTATCTCATTCCATCTCCCCCTCGAATTTCTGTCATGGTACTCAGTCAGCTTACGGTGCTTTGCCTCAACGATTTCGTGCATGTCTGGGAGGATTAATGAGAGCCTTGTTTTTAAAGTCCTTTTCATCAACAGTTGTGCGGGGAGGATCCCAGTCAGTGAGTGTGGACGAGATCTGTATGTCAGCAGCAGTCGCGACAGATGACCCTGCAGCGTGGGACCTTGGATTTTAAGCATGCCTTGTTTAATGATTTGCACTGCTCTCTCCACCTGGCCATTGGAGGCCGGCTTGAACGGTGCCGTCTTGACGTGATTTATGCCGTGGTCAATTATAAAGTCTTGGAATTCTGCATTGGTGAAGCACGGACCATTGTTACTGACCAATATGTCAGGGATTCCGTGCATTGCAAACATGGTTGCAAGGCTCTCCACAGTGGTGGAGGTTGTGCTCGAGTTTAAAATGATGCGTTCGATCCACTTTGAAAATGCATCTACAACTACGAGGAACATTTTGCCCATGAATGGGCCTGCATAGTCTATGTGCACCCGCGACCACGGTTTGGTAGGCCAGGGCCTAGGGCTCAGTGGAGCCTTCCTGAGGGCATTGCTGAGTTGGGCACAAATGGTGCACCTTCGGACGCAGAGCTCCAAGTCCGCGTCAATACCAGACCACCACACGTGGGATCTGGCTTATGGCCTTCATGAGAATGATCCCCGGGTGCTCGCGGTGGAGCTCCCAGACAAATGCCTCTCTGCCTCGCAGACGCATGACTACTCGGCTGCCCCACATCAGGCAGTCTGCTTATAGTGATAGCTCATGCATGCGCCTGTGAAAGGGTTTTAATTCCTCAGGGCAGGCATCGCAAGCCTCTGCCCAGTCACCGGTTAGGACACATCTTTTTACTAAAGATAACGTGGGGTCGCTGGCCATCCAGGCTCTGATTTGGCGAGCTGTCATGGGCGAACCTGTGGTCTCAAAGGCATTGATTGCCATGACTATCTCACAGTCCTGTTCGTCAGACCCTTCCGTGGTCGCCAGGGGTAGCCTGCTGAGCGCGTCGGCACAGTTGTCTGTGCCTGGTCTGTGTCTTATGGTATAGTCGTAGGACACCAGCATGAGCGCCGAGGCGTTGGCGTTTATTACCTTGCTTTTGGATAGGAGGGGCGTGAGGGGCTTGTGGTCGGTTTCTAACGCGAACTTGGCCCCGAAAAGGTATTGGTGCATCTTTTTGGCACCGTACACGCACGCGAGCGCCTCCTTCTCTACCATTCTGTACCCGCGCTCCACCCGTGAAAGTGACCTAGAGGCATAAGCTATGGTTTGTAATTTGCTCGCACTATTGACATGTTGCAAAACGCACCCGACCCCATACGCTGATGCATCGCATGTGAGAACTAGCTTTTTACCTGGGTCAAAGAAAGTCAAAACACTGTTGGAACACAGAAGGTTGCGTGCCTTATTGAAGGCGCGTTCCTGGGCGTCCCCCCAAAACCAATCGCACCCTTTCCTGAGTAGCACGTGGAGAGGCTCCAGCAGCCTGCTTAAGTTCTGCATAAAGTTCCCAAAGTAATTGAGTAGCCCGAGAAAGGCGCGCAGTTCTGAGACATTCCGGGGCCTGGGTGCCAGGCGAATTGCTTCTGTTTTGTACTCTGTTGGGCGGATTCCATCAGCGGCAATCCTTCTGCCCAAAAATTCAACCTCGGGTGCGAGAAACAGGCACTTGGATTTTTTGACTCGTAGGCCTACCCGATCCAACCGCTTTAGTACTTCCTCCAAATTACAGAGATGGGAGTCGGTGTCCCTGCCCGTGATAAGTATGTCGTCTTGAAATACAACCGTCCCCGGGATGGACTTGAGCAGACTCTCCATGTTGCACTGGAATATGGCAGCTGCTGACCTGATGCCGAATGGGCATCGATTGTACATGAAAAGGCCTTGATGTGTGTTGATGGTGGTGAGTAGCTTGTATTCCTCGGTCAATTCTTGCGTCATATACGCAGATGTGAGGTCTAATTTTGAGAAAAGTTTACCTCCAACCAATGTGGCAAATAAGTCCTCCGCTCTTGGCAGCGGGTACTGGTCCTGTAGGGAGACTCTGTTTATGGTAGATTTGTAGTCCCCACAGATTCGTACGGATCCATCAGGCTTCATGACTGGGATGATGGAACTTGCCCAGTCGCTAAATTCCACAGGTGATATAATGCCTTCCCGCAGAAGCCTGTCTAGTTCGTGTTCAATCTTTTCCCTCATCACATAGGGTACAGCTCTGGCCTTGGTGATGGACCGGTCTAGCATCCTGTGTGATGTAGATTTTGACTTTGACCCCTTTGAAAGTGCCCACACCTGGCTGAAAGAGATGTTCAAATCGCTTTATAACTGTTGACCAGGAAGTCCGTTCCTCTAATGACATGGCATGGACATCATCCCACTTCCAGTTTAGTTTTGCCAGCCAGCTTCTCCCCAGCAGTGCTGAGGGGGGTCTCCGGGGACAATCCACAGGGGAAGTCGGTTCACTATCCCTTTGTGTGTGACAGAGAGCATGGCGCTGCCGAGGACTGGTACGATTTCTTTGGTATAGGTCCTTAGTTTGGTGTCGACCCTTGTGAGTTTTGGCCTGTCTCTTTTATGCGGCCACAGTTGTTCACATTGTTGAGCCCCCATGAGAGATTGACTCGCTCCCATATTCAGCTCCATGTTGACAGATATCCCGTTGAGTAGGACCCTCATCATTATAGGAGGTGTCCTGTTGTAGGAGCAGCGGCCATTGATCGTGTTGACCCGCTGTACACCGGTGTCCCGGGTACTGTCTCCACCATCTTCTGGTCCGCTTTCCGACCCATCCGATTCGTATACCAGCTAAGCTGCCGGTTTTTTTGCACATGCGGGCCAAATGCCCTGTATATTCACAAATACTGCAAACAGCCTGCTGAAATCGACATCCCCTTGACAAGTGCCCACCCCCACACCTCCAGCACAGACCTGTTCCATTGTTCAAAGAGTTCCCAAAGAATGAGCTGCGTCTGGCTGATCTCTCTTGAGCTTCTCTCAGTTTGTAGTTGATTGCTCGCATTGTGGGTTGATGAGGTGTGAACGGCTGTTCCTGTGGCCCTTGATGGCTTCTGCCTGCTGTCGAGAACCTGTTCACCCGGTTTTGTCTGTGTGTGGGGGTAGCAGCTTGTTTAGTGCTGTGAACTTCTTGTTCCAATATTTGGTTCGTTGTCGTACCTGCATTGTAAATTAACCTTGTTTCTTCTTCCTCTACCAAGAATGTCTGTGCAACCAGTGCTGCTGCCTCTAAGGTCAGGTTCTTGGTCTCTGTGAGCTTTCGGAATATGCCTGCGTGGCCTATTCCTTCAATGAAAAAGTCTCTCAGCATTTCTCTCCTCAGTTCATCGGAGAACTCACATAAACTAGCCAACCTCCGAAGTTCCGCCACGAAGTCACGTATGCTCTGGCCCACACAGCGTCTGTAGTTGTAGAACCTGTGTCTGGCCATATGTAGGCTGCTCGCTGGCTTCAGGTGGTCTCTTACCAGTGTGCTCAATTCTTCAAACGACTTGCTTGCTGGTTTCTCGGGTGCCAACAGATCCTTCATTAAAGCGTATGTTTTTGAGCCACAGCTGGTCAAGAGATGGGCTCTTCTCTTGTCTGCCTTATCGTCGTCTAACCAGTCTTTGGTTACAAAGCTTTGCTGGAGCCTTTCTATAAAGACCTACCAATTGTCTCCCAGATTGTACTTTCCATCTGATTCGTTGTTCGCCATGCTGTGGATTCTGTAATCCCGTAACCCGTCGCCACTGTAAAGTCCTGTCCCCTCAGTACAGATTCACACGAGGCATGTAGTGAAGTCAAGGTCACTCTGGACCTGCACCTTTATTTCACAGCTCTGGAATGCCGCAGTTGCCTGAGACCTGTGCTTATATACCTGTCTCTTGCAAGTGCACCCCTGGTGGTAAGGTATGCTGGTGGTTACAGGTCATATCTTATTACAGTCATGTATAGCATGTTAGGATACAATTATATATAATAATGTAAGATACATGACAGCTGCTCCGGAGTTGGGTTGTTGCTTAAGGCTCAGAAATGCCCTGTGTTTGCGATCTATTAGCTCTTGGATTTCCTGATCATTCTCATCAAACCGATCCTGGTGTTTCCTGATCGAGTGACTGAGCGTCTCTTTGCAGGCCTGGAGGGCAGACCAAGCGCTGTGGGCATTCTGCGTCTCGGGGTCATTAAGGCACGCCAGGTTAGCTGTGAGGCGCTGACTGTATAGGGCTCTCTTAACTGGGTCTTTCTTTAAGTGCTCCGGCATTGACTTTTTTGCGGCACTGCTTCTGCTGCCCCCTCCGCTTTGGGGCTTTGTTGATGTCAATGACGTATCGGATTAGGCGGTGGTCCGTCCAGCAGTCGTCAGCTCCTTTCATGGCGCGGTGATGCACACAGCCTTGTGATCCCTGGCTCGGACAATGACATAGTCGAGCAGGTGCCAGTGTTTGGAGCGAGGGTGTTGCCATGATGTCTTGTATTTGTCCCTCCGGCAGAACAAGGTATTGGTGATGACAAGTTCATGTTCTTGATATCTTGTCAGGAGTAGGGTACCGCTGAAGTTGACTTTCTCTAATCCCTCTCTGTCAATCATGCCTCCCAGAGGGCTGTGTCCTTGCCAACCCTGGCGTTGAAGTCACCGAGGAGGATCAGTTTGTCGTCCGCGGGAACGCAAGACAGGGATTTTTCGAGGTTAGAGTAGAAACCCTATTTGGTCTCATCTGTTGCATCGAGTGTTGGAGCGTACGCACTGATGACTATGGCGCATTCATTCCGGGATAGGGTGAGTTGAAGAGTTATGAGGCGTTTGTTAACCCCGCAGTGGGAGTCTTTGAGGTGGTTGACCAGCTCGCTTTTGATGGCGAAGATGACTCCGTGGAGGCGGCATTCTTCCTCTGGTTTCCCTTTCCAGAAGAAGGTGTAACCTTGAAGCTTGAGCTGGCCTTCCCCTGCCTGCCGGGTCTTGCTTAGGGATATCAAAGCGTCTAAGTTCCCGGGCAACTATTGCGGTGCGGCATTCCAGCCTGTCGCTGTTGGGGTTGTCCATGAAGATCCTGACGTTCCAGGTCCCGAACTTCATGTTCGAGGAATGGAAGATACACACCGGCAACTACACGGGCTTAGCTGAGCAAGGTCTTGATCCAGTGGCAAGGGGATCCAAGATGACTGGAGACCAGGCACTGTTATATGGGCCTAATTGCTTATGACGAGATGTTGGCCGCAGGCTCGGCGCTGAGTAGCGCACTTGATGGTAGGTGGTCCGACGCTTGGTTGGGGGCAGGCATTGGGAGGATCAGTGGCCCACTGGGGTTAAGAGTGGGAGGTCAGTGGGGTCACAGCCATGATGCTCACCACATGCTGGAGGAGGAGGAGAAGAAGAGCTCCAGTCGTCGCTGAAGGAGGAGGAGGTTGCCTGTGGGGAAGGAGAGGTCGAGCCGTCGTGGAGGAAGCCCAGACGCCGTCGTGGAGGAGAGGCCCGATCACCGTTGGAGGGGTGAAGGCCCGCCGCCGCTGGAGGGGTGAAGGCCGGCCGCTGGAGGGGTGATCTGCTCACCTGCTCACCTGGCATCGTCGTGGATCGAGGACCCCGGTCATCGTCGCTGGTGTGGTTGGAAGCCTGAGGTAGGCCCGATCTTGTGGGATTCACAGGGTTGGGTTTAGAGTCGGGGTTTAAGTGTTTAAGACCTCATATTAGGGTCTATTAGGGCTAGGGGCAGTTTAGACAGTGGAAGGGAGGGGGCTGAGGGTGGAAAGTTGCTGGATGGTAGCAGATGAATATTGGCGACATGGACAATTTTCATTGATCTATACCACAAAAAGCAAGGGACCCAGCACTGAGCCCTGCGGAACCCCACTAGAAACATCCTTCCAGTCGCAGAAACATCCATCAACCATTACCCTTTGCTTCCTGCCTCTGAGCCACTTTTGGATCCAACTTGCCACTTTGCCTTGGATCCCATGGGTATTTACTTTCGTGACCAGTCTGCCACGTGAGACCTTATCGAAAGCTTTGCTAAAATCCATATACACTACATTATACGCACTGCCCTCATCGACCCTCTTGGTTACCTCCTCGAAAAATTCAATCAAGTTAGTCAGACACGACCTTCCCTTAATAAATCCGTGCTGACTGTCCCTGATTAACCCGTGTCTTTCTAAATGTAGATTTATCCTGTCCTTCAGGAATTGTTCCAATAATTTTTCCACAACTGAGGTTAGGCTGACTGGCCTGTAATTACTCGGTCTGTCCCTTTCTCCCTTCTTAAACAAAGGTACCACATTAGCAGTCCTCTGGCACCACACCTGAAGCCATAGAGGATTGGAAAATGATGGTCAAAGCCTCTGCTATTTCCTATTTTGCTTCGCTTAACAGACTGGGATACATTTCATCCAGGCCTGGGGACTTATCCACTTTAAAAGCTGCTAAACCCTTTAATATCTCCTATCTCAGTATATTTATTTCATCTAATATTTCACACTCCTTCTCCTCGATAGCAGTGTCTGCATTGCCTTTCTCTTTTGTGAAAACAGACGCAAAGTATTCATTTAGAACCATACCCACATCTTCTGCCTCCACACATAAATTACTCTCATGGTCTCTAATAGGCCCTACCATTTCTTTAGTTATCCTCTTGCTCTTAATATATTTATAAAACATCTTTACTCTGCACCTTCCTATTCTTCCTTATCTCTGCAATTTGTTCTACAATTGTTCATTACTTCCACTTTTCATTTCCCTTCACATTTATTTTTATTTCTAACTATTTTGATACCTTTTTGTTCTGAATTTTATATTAACTAACCTGAAAAAAAAATCACTTAATCAATTCAAAAACATGTTGTTGCTAGCCTGCATCAAATTTGATCAGCGGTGATGCTTTGACCAGTAAATTTAAATATACCAATAGCTTTAGGATGAAATAAAGTGTGTTAATGTAGAATAGGACAGATACTTATTTATGTTCACAATTTCGAACAGAAAATTCATACATCCATTCCCAGTGGATGTGTCAATAAAAATGCAGATATACTTTTTCAAAACAAATCTTTAAAAAATAGCTTGTTTGTATTTGAAGCAGTTGGAATTACTGTAACTTTCAGATGATTGACACACCAGGTAACATTTTTGTCCTATCTCTACATCCAATCTGTTTCATTCTTTTGATTAACTCAGGTGAAATAATGATTGTCATTTTGAGAAGTTTTTGACCCTTCATTTTCAGCAGCAATAATAGGTGAGGTCAAAAGAATATTACGTGTTTAATAAGAGAGAATTCAGCAAATTACATTTTGAGAGGATGAGATTTTTCAAGATGCTAGTGTGAAGATATGCATTAAATTTGTGGAAATTTATTCTGGAATGAACTAGTTCTGTCAATATCTGTATCACTCTTCACTCTGTTTCACTCAATCCCAGAGAATGGAAAATGGTAACATGGTGGCCATCAAACTGGAATGTCATTATAACCAACTGCTTCATCAAATAACACTTCAATAATTTTGAATCTAATTATAGCATTAGTGTTATAGTAGTCTAAAATATATGTTAATTAGTTCAGTTCGAATTACTTGAGGTCCAGTTCTTCAAATTATGCTCAGATTGGCTCATGATGACCTAAACTTAATGTGGTCTCACAGGTTTTAAAATGAGGGCTGCTCTCAGTCACTTAATTTATGGAGAATTATTAAATAGAAAATAATAAATACCTGGCAATACAAAAATATAATAGAGGTTCCCAGACATGCAAGTAAAATTTGACTGGTTTATAACTATCAAAACAGGATTAGATTACAGTCTTGGTATTGCTCACAATCTGTTAATTATAATATATGCTGTTTAATATTTGTGTGTGGTTACTTTGTCCACCCTGTTCTTTTTGCTCCTTCCCAAACACAAAATAATTAAAAAAAGATATATCAATATATAAAAAAGTATCCTAGGTTAAATCCCAAGTCTGTGCTAAGTTGGCAGATCTCTGACGGGCAGTGCTGGAATACTTTATTGGCCCAAGTGCTTCTGGGTCGAGAGAGGTGAAAATTGGTAAGGGTTACTACTCCTGATCTCTACCCAGTGACCTCTTCTGGAGGTGCGAGTACGTAGATGTCAGCAGAGGACAGGATCAGACTCGTCATAGAAACATAGAAATTTGTAGCGCTGAAGGAGGCCATTCCGGTCCATCGTGTTCGTGCCGGCCAACAAAGAGCCACACAGCCCCGGTCAGCAGCCCTAAAGGCCCCACATAAACCCATGAACAATGACGGAAAGGCAAAGAGTACCCAGCCCAAACAATCCGCCTCACCACAACTGCGACACCCCTTATACTAAAACATTCTACACTCCACCCCAACCGGAGTCATGGTGAATACTCCATCAAGGCTCACATGTGAATCATAGCTATTTGGGTGAGGTACTTAGACCAAATGACACCAGTAAGGAGTCCATACCTTCAGAAGAGGAGGAGATAATACTGGCAAGGAGGAAAGGAAGAAAAAAAAACAAATGCATTTTCAGTATGACTAGAAAATGCCTGTTTTAATATGAGACTACTTTTGCCTCCAATGACATAATTAATTCATAGACTACTGACAGTCAAAACATAGTGTTCTTGGTAATTTCTTCTGTTATAATTCATCACGTTTTAATTCACGGATCATGTACCAAGTCATACCTCCATTATGGCTATTTGAGACATTGTAACCAAATTAGAACAAGCTGTTTGAGTGAATCTAAAGTTTTCCTGCTGCTCAAAGTTGGCAAATGTGATTCAAAATTAATTTCTAATAAGAACAGGATAACATCAGCTGCAAAAAGTTATTTTTAGCAGATGCACCATAGATCCAGCTAGAAATATTAAGCACCGTGAGTAAATTTTAATTCTTTGTCAACAAGCAAAATGCATTCCAATCACATAAACCTAGGTAGACATGTGAAATTGATCTCACCACTACATTTTTTTAAAACTCAATTATTTTTGACTTCTGTGTTTCTGGCTATTGCACAATTGAGCCCTTGCTTCCGACATTCCAGAAAGTATTTTCACTTGCCCTGTTATCCAGATAAAATTCCTAGTGTGCCCAGGTAACAAGAAGAAAACCCTTTTCAGATTATTTCAGCTACTGGATCTATCCTATGCCTTCTCACAATTCTCCTTTTCTTCAGACAGTGGTAGAATACTACACTGGGCCTTGTTTTAGACTTTAATTGCTTTAGATAAAGTTTAGTGTAAGCAGTAACAGAACAAGTCAGTATATTATTTACAGTAGTTAAGCTTTGCTAGCTCATGTATTAGAAAATAAGCAATTTGCAATTCTGTGCCAAATTAGGACGTAAGTAATTTTCTTTAATAGTGGTTCTCTTTTCTTTTATCACCAATGATAGAAGCTATCTGGTTTGACTATCTTCCTTTGGAGGTTCCAGAAAGGCCATCTTTAAAAACTACAGACCGATTTATGAATTTGATAAAGTCAGATGACTGGGACCAAGTAGAATTTCAATAACTCTCCATTCAATTCAAAAAGTGCTATCAATCTAACCTATATTTGATCGAATCACACAGTATACCTATACTTGAATTGAATGGCTTTGCCTCTCCCTCAATCAATTATCTAACAACAACAACAACTGAAGTTTGCAGCAATTGCAACAAAATGAGCTGGAATATTCTTCTGTGAGTGAAGCTAGTTGTTAACCCATCACATACTGTGACATACAGTCATCATCATCATAGGCAGTCCCTCAAAATCAAGGAAGACTTGCTTCCACTCTAAAAGTGAGTTCTTCGGTAACTGAACAGTCCAATATGGGAACCACAGTCTGTCACAGGTGAGACAGACAGTTGTTGAAGGAAAGGGTGGGTGGGACTGGTTTGCCGCACGCTCCTTCCGCTGCCTGCGCCTGTTTTCTGCATGCTCTCGGCCAGTGGGAACATGTTCAACCTTCGACATCTCCAGGCCAGATCCAAGACCATCCCAACCTCTGTCGTTGAACTACAATACACGGACGACGCTTGCGTCTGCGCACATTGAGAGACTGAATTTCAAGTCATCGTCAACATGTTTACTGAGGCTTACGAAAGCATAGGCCTTACACTAAACATCCGTGAGACAAAGATCCTCCGCCAACCTGACCCTGCCACACAGCACTGCCCCCCAGTCATCAAGATCCACGACGCGTCCCTGGACAACGTGGATCACTTTCCATACCTCGGGAGCCTATTATCAGCAAGGGCAGACATCGACGACAAGGTTCAACAACGCCTCCAGTGCGCCAGCGCAGCCTTCGGCCGCTTGAGGAAAAGAGTGTTCAAAGATCAGGCCTTCAAATTTGTAGTGATACCCGCCCTCCTGTGTGGCTCAGAGACGTGGACCATATGCAGTGACATACAGTAGCTGAGTGGTTATACAGTACTGGATTAACAATCATGGATCAAATCCACCATTGCAAATTGTGAAATTGAATTTATTGTATCTGGTAATTTGTGAGCAAGCTTTCGATTGTCGTCCAACTGATTCACAAAAGTACTTTAGGGAAGGGAGCCAGTCATCCCTATCTGGTCTGTCCTACATGTGTCTCCAGTTCCACACTATGTGGTTGATTGTTTACAAATAGGCCACTTAACATTAACAATTACTAAAATGTTTCAGAATAAGAAGAAAATTGACCAATTGGTAACAACACAGGCATCCTCTCAGATTAAGATTACAGTAATCTCAACCCAATCGATCCTGCAAAGTTCTCCTCACTAACTTCTGGGGTTAAGAACATAAGAACATAAGAATTAGGAACAGGAGTAGGCCATCTAGCCCCTCAAGCCTGCTCCGCCATTCAACAAGATCATGGCTGATCTGGCCGTGGACTCAGCTCCACTTACCCGCACGCTCCCCGTAACCCTTAATTCCCTTATTGGTTAAAAATCTATCTATCTGTGACTTGAATACATTCAATGAGCTAGCCTCAACTGCTTCCTTGGGCAGAGAATTCCAGAGATTCACAACCCTCTGGGAGAAGAAATTCCTTCTCAACTCGGTTTTAAATTGGCTCCCCCATATTTTGTGGTTGTGCCCCCTAGTTCTAGTCTCCCCGACCAGTGGAAACAACCTCTCTGCCTCTATCTTGTCTATCCCTTTCATTATTTTAAATGTTTCTATAAGATCACCCCTCATCCTTCTGATCTCCAACGAGTAAAGACCCAGTCTACTCAATCTATCATCATAAGGTAACCTCCTCATCTCCGGAATCAGCCTAGTGAATCGTCTCTGTACCCCCTCCAAAGCCAGTATATCCTTCCTTAAGTAAGGTGACAAAAACTGCGTGCAGTACTCCAGGTGCGGCCTCACCAATACCCTGTACAGTTGCAGAAGGACCTCCCTGCTTTTGTACTCCACCCCTCTCGCAATAAAGGCCAACATTCCATTCGCCTTCCTGATTACCTGCTGCACCTGCAAACTAACTTTTTGGGATTCATGCACAAGGACCCCCAGGTCCCTCTGCACCGCAGCATGTTGTAATTTCTCCCCATTCAAATAATATTCCCTTTTACTGTTTTTTTCCCCAAGGTGGATGACCTCACACTTTCCGACATTGTATTCCATCTGCCAAACCTTAACCCATTTGCTTAACCTATCTAAATCTCTTTGCAGCCTTTCTATGTCCTCTACACAACCCACTTTCCCACTAATCTTTGTGTCATCTGCAAATTTTGTTACACTACACTCTGTCCCCTCTTCCAGGTCATCTATGTATATTGTAAACAGTTGTGGTCCCAGCACCGATCCCTGTGGCACACCACTAACCATCGATTTCCAACCCGAAAAGGACCCATTTATCCCGACTCTCTCCTTTCTGTTCGCCAGCCAATTCTCTATCCATGCTAATACATTTCCTCTGATTCCGCGTACCCTTATCTTCTGCAGTAACCTTTTGTGTGGCACCTTATCGAATGCCTTTTGAAAATCTAAATACACCACATCCATCGGTACACCTCTATCCACCATGCTCGTTATATCCTCAAAGAATTCCAGTAAATTAGTTAAACGTGATTTCCCCTTCATGAATCCATGCTGCGTCTGCTTGATTGCACTATTCCTATCTAGATGTCCTGCTATTTCTTCCTTAATGATAGTTTCAAGCATTTTCCCCACAACAGATGTTAAACTAACCGGCCTATAGTTACCTGCCTTTTGTCTGTCCCCTTTTTTAAACAGAGGCGTTACATTAGCTGTTTTCCAATCTGCTGGTACCTCCCCAGAGTCCAGAGACTTTTGGTAGATTATAACAAATGCATCTGCTATAACTTCCGCCATCTCTTTTAATACCCTGGGATGCATTTCATCAGGACCAGGGGACTTGTCTACCTCGAGTCCCATTAGCCTATCCAGCACTACCCCCCTAGTGATAGTGATTGTCTCAAGTTCCTCCCTTCCCACATTCCTGTGACCAGCAATTTTTGGTATGGTTTTTGTGTCTTCCACTGTGAAGACCGAAGCAAAATAATTGTTGAAGGTCTCAGCCATTTCCACATTTCCCATTATTAAATCCCCCTTCTCATCTTCTAAGGGACCAACATTTACTTTAGTCACTCTTTTCCGTTTGATTCCCCAGTCGGGAGAAGTAGTCAAGCAACAGCCTGACATTGTTGTACTCACAGATTCATATCTATCAGATAACCACCAAGGCACCTTCACCACCCTCCCTGTCCCATCAGCATATTAGGACCATCAAAAGACAGGGGAGGGTAGTGCGGCAGGGTGCATGGTGATGCACAGTGAGAATTACCCTGGGAGGCCTCAACATTGGCTCTGGACCTCATGATATCTCAGAGCCAATCACTATCTACCTGCCCTCCCTCAACTGTACTCCTCTATATTGCACATCACCTGGAGGAAACTCTGGAGCAAATGCACAGATACCTGTCATAAACACGTCTGACCACAATAGAATTGATGGAAGTGACCACCACACAATCCTTGTGAGAATGGTCTCATTTCCATCATTTACTGTCATGTAGTGTGGCACTACTATTGTGCTAAGTGGGACAATCTGAAGACCTATCAAGCCACCCAAAACTGGCATGCATTCGGGTGACCAAACCTGGTGTTCCAGGAGCAGCATCAGGCATATCTTAGAATGAGGTATAAACTTAGTGAAGTTACTTCACAGGGCTACCTGCATGCTAAACACTAACAAATGCAGGCTATAGACAAAACTAAGTGATCCCACAACCAATGGAACAGATCTCCATTCACAACTCCAATAATTAAGCAGCCCATGCCAGCATCCAATAGGACCTGGCTAACATTACAAGCTTGGGTGACAAGTGACAGGTAGCATTTGCAGCACATAAGTACTGCATAATTATAATCTTCACACGAGAAAGCTCAGCCATCTCATCATGACCTTCAGTGGCACCACGATCAATAAATTCCCCACGATCAACATCTTGGAGATCACCATTAACCAGAAGCTGAATTGAACCAGCCGTATCAACACCTATAAGAATAGGATTAAGGTTGGGTACTCTGTGATGTGCCTCACCTCCGGACCTCTGAAAGCCTATCCATCGTCTACAAGGCTCAAGTCAGGAATGTGATGGAATAGTTACCACTCGCCTGGAATGTAAAAGCTCTTTTAGGTGGCTTTGATCAATAAACTATTATCTTCAAGTATTGTTATAAGAATACTTGAAGATAATAGTTTATTGATCAAAACCACGTAAAAGAACTTTTACATTCATTGAAGCTGTTGTGTGTGCAATAACTGTTAGACTGAGTACTGTTTAATTCCAAGAAGTATGACTTTGGCTCTCCTTTATTAAGGCCCAAAGTGACTAATATACAAAATGGCTGGCCTTTTATAGTTGGGCTACACACACGTGCAGCCCAATGGCCTCCAACAGTGACGCCATCTAGTGGCTAGTGCTCCCAAAAGTACATGTTTGACAATAACCCTCTCTGAGAAATTAACACAGTCTTTTACAAATTGAGATGGGCCAGTGTTTTATGCTCCCGGGTTGACCGTCTTAGTTCAACTCCAGCCTAGGATGAGTATTCAGAGTCTGTTGTGACTGGTGGCTGGGTGGCTGACCTGGTAGGAGTGGCAATGGCCATGTCAGGGATTGAAAGTCAATCTTCATTGAACATGTCAGTGTTTGCAAGTCCCGATTCACTGATGACCACTGAGTCCTCTGATGACTGGGGGTAGGTTGGTTGGTCGTTGATTGTCTCTTCCTCCAACTGTTCCGGTTCGTCTATGCCGCAGCTTTGTCTGATCCATATGTTTTCTGCATGTTTGCCCATTTTTGAGCTTGACAATAAATACTCTGTTGCCCTCCTTGGCCATGACAGTACCAGCGATCCACTTGGGACCCTGACCATAATTCAGCACATTTACAGGATCATTTACAGAAATAGCGCATGACACAGCTGTGCGATCGTGATACCCTTGCTGACTTTGTCTTCTATGTTCAACATGATTATTTAAGTCAGGGTGTACAAGAGAAAGCTTGGTCTTAAGACCTCTCTTCATCATTAATTCTGCAGGTGAGACCCCGGTAAACGTGTGTGGTCTTGTGCTATAACTAAGCAGTATGCATGACAGGCAGGTCTGCAGTAACCCTTGGGTTACTTGCTTCATAATCTGCTTTATGATTTGGACAGCACATTCTGCTTGCCCATTGGATGCAGTTTTGAACGGTGCTGACCTTACATGTTTGATACCATTGAGTTTCATGAACTCTTGAAACTTCTGACTGGTGAAGCACGATCCGTTGTCGCTAACAACGATGTCAGGCAGACCATGTGTCACGAACATGACACTAAGGTTCCCAGTGGTAGCTGTGGATGTGCTGGATGACATGATTATACACTCTATCCACTTAGAATATGCATCCACCACAACCAGAAACATCTTCCCCAGGAAGGGACCTGAAAGTTTATGCGGATCCTGGACCATGGTTTGAACGGCCATGACCACAATTCCGCTGGTGCTTTGCTGAGCTGCATGCAAGTGTTGCACTGATGCATACATAATTCCAGCTCAGAGTCAATTCCCGGCCACCATACGTGAGACCTGGTGATGACTTTCATCATTACAATGCCGGGATGTGTGCTATGTAGCTCACGTACAAATTTCTCTCTCCCTTTCTTGGGCATAACAACACGATTGGTCCACACTATACTCCGACTGAATAGACAGTTCATCTTTGCGATGAATGTAAGGTTTGGTCTCCTCATACATTTGCTTGGCTATGGCAGACCAATCACCTTTGAGGATGCAACTCTTCACCACCGATAAAATCGGGTCCTGGCTGGTCCAGGTCTTAACTTGTTGAGTCGTGACAAGGGTTCCTTCATTCTCATAAGCATCCATAAATAACAATAGGTCCGCCGGTTGTGGCGTTTCCACCTTCGGTGTGGGCAACGGCAAACGGCTCAAAGCATCGGCACAATTCTCGGTGCCAGGTCTATGGCGAATGACATAATCATAAGCGGATAATGTCAGCGGCCACCTCTGGATGCGGGATGAAGCATTGGTATTGATACCTTTGTTTTTAGAGAACAGTGAAATGAAATGGGCTTGTGATCTGTCTCCAGTTCAAACCAAAGACCAAACAGGTACTGATGCATCATTTTAACCCCATACACACAGGCTAGTGCTTCTTTCTCTACCATGCTGTAGGCTCTTTCCACTTTAGACAAACTTTTTGAAGCATACGCGACTGGTTGAAGTTTACCCGACTCATTAGCTTGTTGGAGTACGTAACCAATTCCATTTGACGAAGCATCACAGGCCAATACTAAACGTTTACAGGGGTCATAATGTACCAGCAGCTTGTTAGAGCAAAGCAGATTAGTGGCTTTCTCAAAAGCTCTGTCTTGGGACGCACCCCACACCCAGTTGTCGCCTTTCCTTAGCAGCATGTGCAGTGGTTCTAATAAGGTGCTCAATTTCGGTAGGAAGTTACCGAAGTAGTTGAGTAGACCCAGGAATAAACGCAGCTCCGTCACATTCTATGGCTTGGGTGCATTCTTGATGGCCTTGGTTTTCTGTGGGCCTGATGCCGTCAGCAACATTTTCCTCCCCAGGAATTCAACTTCTGGTGCCATGAAGACGCACTTCAAGCGTTTCAGTCCGAGTCCCACTTTGTCCAGATGATGTAGAACCTCTTCCAGGTTGTTCAGATGTTCCTCGGAGTCACGACCTGTGATCAGGATGTCATTTTGGAACACAACGATTCTGGGAACGGACTTCAGTAGACTCTCCATGTTGCTCTGAAATATTGCTGCAGCCTAGCGAATTCCAAAAGGGCACCCGTGATAAATAAACAGTCCTTTATGCATGTTAATGCACGTGAGTCTCTTCGACGTCTCGACCAGCTCCTGACGTTAAGTCCAGTTTGGTGAACGACTTCCCCCCAGCTAGCATTGCAAACAAGTCATCAACCTTCGGTAACGGGTACTGATCCTGTTTAAAAACTCAGTTGATCGTAGCCTTGTAGTCTCCACAGATTCTGACCGTGCCATCACTTTTCAGCACAGGAACAATGGGGCTGGCCTGCACAGGAACAATGGGGCTGGCCTATTCATTAAATTCAACCGGTGATATGATCCCTTCACGCTGGAGTCTGTCCAGTTTGATTTCGACCTTCTCTCTCATCATATACAGAACTGCCCGAGCTTTATGATGGACAGGTCTTGCATCCAAGTCCACGTGGATCTGCACCTTAGCTCCCGTGAACTTGCCGATGCCTGGTTCGAACAGCGAGGGGAACTTGCTCAGTACTTGGGCACATGTATCTTTCTCCGACGACAATGCCTTGATGTCGTTCCAATCGTATCTGATTTTTTCAACCCAGTTCCTGCTGAACAGTGTTCGGCCATTGCCTGGGACAATTTATAGCGGTACTCGTGAACCGCACCATCATACGACACTTTAATTGTGACATTGCCAATCACCGTTATGAGTTCTTTGGTGTACGTGCGCAACTTGGCATTGACTGAACTCAGCTTGGGTCTCACAGCCTTAGTATCCCACAGCTTGTCGAATGCCTCTGGCTCATTATCGACTGACTCGCCCCCCCCCCCCCCCCGAGTCCAGTTCCATCGATACCGGCACCCCATTAAATTTCACACTGATCATTATCGGTTTGCTCTTAGTTATGAACAGGTGCAGTCCATACACTTCCTTCTCTGGTATCTCGGATTGCGTATCTGGATCCACGCTCGTCTGACCATCATCCTTTATGTGGTGTGTTGCAGCACGCTTGCTCATCTGCAGACACTTGCGCTGGAGATACCCCACTCTCAGACAGCCTTTGCAACTATATTGCTTAAATCAGCACTGCTGGTGCCGGTGATTTCCCCCACACTGCCAACACGGAGAAATCAGATGCATTCGCACTGGCGGACTTTGGGCAGCCACAGGTTTCGCGTATGCAGTCGGGTAGGCCCTGCCATGTGCCGCTCTGCCGAATGCCGAATCAATCATGTTTACAGTACTTAGAGTTTCGATTTTTCACTGATATCTGCTTTAGACTTCTATCCGTCATCATGCATGACTGAGCAATCGTGATGGCCCTGTTCAAGTCCAACGTCTCCACCGCCAGTAGTTTACGCAGGATCACCTCGTGGTTGATGCCGATTACAAAGAAGTCCTGCAGCATGTCTGCCAACACAGCCCCGAACTTGCACGGTCCAGCTAGACGTCTCAGGTTGGCAACGCATTCCGCCGCATTCTTGCCCTCTGAGCGAACGTGCGTGTATCTCGAGATAATGTTGCCTTCGTCTGGCTTAAGGTGGTCCTGTACCATTGTACACAATTCTTCATATGTCTTCTCTGTTAGACTCACAGGCAGGAGTAGATTCTTCATCAGACCATAAATTTTTGGACCGCAAGCCGTGAGGAACACCACCCGGCGCCGATCTACGTCGCCGACCTCCTCCATTTTGTTGGCCACGAAGAACTGGCTCAAATGGCTCACAAAGTCTGCCCAATCTTCTCCTTTCACAAATCACTCCAACAATTCAATTGTGCTCATTTTTGCATGCAAAGGTTCTTGTTGTCTCGTCGCCAAATGTTGTGTATGCAATAACTGTTAGACTGAGTACTGTTTAACTCCAAGAGGTTTGACCTTGGCTCTGCTTTATTAAGTCCCAACGTGACTAATATACAATATGGCTGTCCTTTTATACTTGAGCTGCACACATGTGCGTGCAGCCCAATGGCTTCTAATAGTGATGCCATCTAGTGGCTAGTGATCCCAAAAGTACATACTTGTCAGAAGCCTTGTTGTTAGCAGTGTCCCCATTTCTGTTGCACACAAATAACAGGGATAAGAGCAATTGTTAGGTCACTGTTGCTCCAGCATTTGAATGAGATTTCATGACATCAAAAGTGGAAAACAAATAAACAAATACAACTATTTTCCAGTGCAACTGGGGGGAAAGCTAAACTGTTGCTCAATGTGTAATGAAAGCATTAAACTGAATCTCATTCAAGGCATGACATTTCTCAATTATTTTTCTGTTTCCGTACTGAGTAATCTGATTGCTGGTAAGAGCAACCGCTGTCAAATTATTGATCCACCAGTAACTGAAATTATTCACAGGCAATGTAGCAGATTATTTTAAGTTACAGCTGTACATGGAAAATTATTGACCTTTTAATTGGTTTGGCCTATTGGTGAGCACAGTTGAGAGACTCACTGAACTGTTAGATCGATGGACCAACCAAAAACAGATTTTTCAGTAAAACATGGCAGGTGTGTTCATCAAAAAATAAAGTCAAAAGATCATACCTGATAAATCTATTTGCTAGTGTTTTAGTGCATTTGGCTTAACCAAATTGGATTATTATCCTCACCGATATGTAAAAAATAAATCTGTTTCATGAAAAAACGCAACATAAATCACAAAGGAAAGAGGTAATGCAGATACTGCTATAGAGGAGGAGTGTGATATTCTGGATGAAATAAATATAGTGAAAGAGGAAGTATTAAGGGGTTTAGCAGCTTTGAAAGTAGATAAGTCCTGGATGAAATGCATCCCAGGTTGTTGAGCGAAGTAAAAGAGGAAATAGCAGAGGCCTTGACCATCATTTTCCAGTCCGCTTTGGATATGGACATGGTGGCAGAGGAGTGGAGGACTGCTAATGTGGTACCCTTATTTAAGAAGGGAAAAAGGGATAGGCTGAGTAATTACAGGCCTGTCAGTCTAACGTCAGTGGTGGGAAAATTATTTGAAAAAATCCTGAAAGACAGGATAAATCTGCATTTGGATAGACAAGGATTAATTAGGGACAGTCAGCACGGATTTGTGAAGGGAAGACTCATCTGATTGAATTTTTTGAGGAGGTAACCAAGAGGGTCAATGAGGGTAGTGCGTACGATGCAGTGTATATGGACTTTAGCAAGGCTTTTGATAAGGTCCCGCATGGTAGACGGGTCATGAAGGTTAAAGCCCATGGGATCCAGGGCAAAGTGGCAAGTTGGATCCAAAATTGGCTTGGACGTAGGAAGCAAAGTGTAATGATTGATGGATGTTTTTGTGACTGGAAGGGTGTTTCCAGTGGTGTTCTGCAGGGCTCAGTACTGGGTCCCTTGCTTTTTCTGGTATATATCAACGATTTAGATTTGAATATAGGAAGTATGATTAAGAAGTTTTTAAATGACACTAAAATTGGCTGTGTGGTTGATAATGAAGAACAAAGTCATAGGCTGCAGGTTATCAATCTACTGGTCAGGTGGGCAGAGCAGTGGCAAATGGAATTTAATTCAGAGAAGTGTGAGGTGATGCACTTTGGGAGGGCTAAGAAGGAAAGGGTATACACATTAAGCGGTAGGCCACTTAATAGTGGAGATGAACAAAGGGGCCTTGGAGTGCTTGTCCACAGATTTCTGAAAGTAGCAGGCCAGGCGGATAAGATGGTTAAGAAAGCATACAGAGTGCTTGCCTTTATTGGCCAAGGCATAGAATATAAGAGCAGGGAGGTTATGCTTAAATTGTATAATACTTTGGTTAGGCCACAGCTGGAGTACTGCGTGCAGTTCTGGTTGCCGTATTATAGCAAGGACGTGATTGCACTAGAGAAGGTGCAGAGGAGATTTACTAAGATGCTGCCTGGAATGGAGAATCTTAGTTATGAGGACAGATTGGATAGGCTGGGTTTGTTCTCATTGGAACAGAGAGGAGGTTGAGAGGAGACCTCATTGAGGTGTACAAAATATTGAGGAGCCTGGACATCGTGGATAGTAAGGGTCTATTACCATTGGTGGAGGGGGCTATTACGAGGGGGCATTATTTTAAGATGGTTGGTGGAAGGTTTAGAGGGGATTTGAGGGGGGGCTTTACACAGAGGGTTGTGGGGATCTGGAACTCGCTGCTTGGAAGAATGGTGGATGCATAAACCCGCACCACTTTTAAGAGATGGTTGGATGGGCACTTGAAGTGCCGTAACCTGCAGGGAGCTGGTAATTGGGATTAGACTAGATGACCTTTTGTTGGTCGACGCAGATATAATGGTAAGTACTGCAGGGAATAGAATACGGCCAGGGTAATCTCCTGGACTAGTTTCGATCGCCTGGGTGGGTCGGAGAGGAATTTTCTCAGATTTGTTCTCCCTAAATTGGCCTGGGTTTTTATCTGTTTTTTGTCTCTCCAAGGAGATCACATGGCTCCAGTTGGGGTGGAGTGTAGCTGTTTTTAGTGTAAGGGGTGTTGCAGTGGTGTGGGGCAGACTGGTTGGGCTGGGTGCTGATTGCCTTTCCGTTATTGTTCATGGGTTTGTATGTAACCTTTGGGGCTGCTGACGAAGGGCCGTGCGGCTCTTTGTCGGCCGGCGCGGACACGATGGGCCAAAATGGCCTCCTTCTGCGCTGTAAATTTCTATGTTTCTATGTTCCTTATAGCTAAGTGAGTAAAGACAGCATGTAATTGAACCATAGAAAACCAAAATGGTGATGTGTTTGCTTTATATTTTAGGGCCTGGAGTTTTCTTCACCTTTGTGCCCAGAAACACTTGTAATATGGGTGCAAACAAATTACATGGCTTTAAAAAAAAATTGGAGAATTTTGGGAGTTACACACCTAACTACAATACTCCCAAGTCTCCTCGATCTTTTAAGTCTGTCCATTAAACCCTTCATCCAAATTAATCTATGCCCAACTGGCCACACCTCCAACTTTCAAAGACGATTATACCTGTACTCCAATTACACTTGTTTGGCGGTGTCTTAACATTGCAACCAGATCTTTAGAAAATAAATCATTTTTTCGTTCTTTTAATATCAATTTTTTGAGCATTTTTAAAAATTATCCTCACTGAAACCTTCCCTGTATTTTCAGTTTTTAAATGCATTTTTATGGCATAAGTTTTAGTTACATTAAAAATTGAAAAGCTTCTCTGATTGTAGGTTGTTAATTGTGTTAATGTGCATGAATGATGGTTAAATGTGGTGAAACAAATTTTAAGACTCAAAGAAGAGATATACTGGTGTGGGTTCAGCGTTTTATGGGCCCCCGATTGTTTACGTTGATTTCCGCCCGTTATAAATTTGGGCTTAATCTAATGCAATCATCATTCGTCATTGGGAAAATGAGCACAACATTGGGCACATTTTTTAATCTAACTTCAACTTTGTGCCCATGGTTATTTCAGGAGTTTTCTCTTCTCAATTGGAAGGAGGAATTTATAGTGACAGCGTTTGAAAATAATCCAGCAAGCTTTAAGAACATAAGAAATAAGAGCAGGAAGTAGGACATTTGACTCTTCGAGCCTGCTCTGCCATTCAATAAGATCATGGCTGACCTTCAAGTCGACCTTCCCACACTATCGCCATATCCCTTGATTCCCCTCGGGTTAGAAATTGCGTAGCATCCCGTTTGGGGCGCTAACTTTTGCAGGAGCACAAAAGTATCACTGGGAACTACATAATTCCAGTGGACACGAACTTCTGGTTTAGCGCTCCAGAAGGGAAGTGGTGTGCTAAATCAAGGGCTACCACTTCCCTTGGAGCGCTAACCGGAACCAGAGGGGTGGTAGTCGCAGAGCTCTGCACAATGTCCTGTGCAGCGCTGCCGGAATCACAGGCTCCTTGCAATATAGCCTTGCAATCTTTTCTATTTCAAGTATATATCCAATTCCCTTTTGAAAGTTACTATTGAATCTGCTTCTACCATCTTTTCAGGCAGTGCATTGCATCATAACTCGTGTAAAAAAAAAAAAATCATCTTGTCCCTGCTTTTGCCATTTACCTTAATTCTTCATCCTCTAGTTACCAACCCTCCTGCCAGTGGAAACAGTCTTAGCTTATTAACTCTTATCAAGACCCTTCATAATTTTGAATGCCTCTATTAAATCTCTGCTTAACCTTCTCTGCTCTAAGGAGAACGATCACAGCTTCTCTAGTCTCTCCAAATAACTGAATTACCTCATCACTGGTCCCTTTTCCCACCACACGGAAGTAATTTGAATGTAAGCCTGGAAATGGTGGGCGACGGAACCTGCAATCCACGCAGAGCAGCCCCAAGCACTGCACGAGAGTGTAGGGCTGCTCAATTGCGCCATGGGAAAAATTCAAAAAGCAGCACAGAGGGTTCAGAATAAAATTTTGGCCTACCTGGCCATCAATGCCTTTAATTACCACTCCCCAAGCGGCTGGCCGAGTTCGCAACGCCTCCTGCAGCTATCGTTGACGCCCGGCAATGCTGCAGGGGGCGGAAGCGAATTTAAGATAGAAATATAGAAATCTACAGCGCAGGAGGCCATTTCGGCCCATCGTGTCCGCACCGGCCGACAAAGAGCCACACAGCCCTCAGTCAGCAGCCCTGAAGGTTACATATAAACCTATGAACAATGAACAATGGAGGAATGGTAAAGAGCACCCAGCCCAACCAGTCCGCCCCACACAACTGCGACACACCTTGCACCGAATCATTCTACATACCATCATCGGAGCCACGTGATCTCCTGGGAGAGACAAAAACCAGATAAAAACCCAGGCCAATTGGAGAAAAAAAGATCTGGTAAAATTCCTCTCCGACCCATCCAGGTGATCAAAACTAATCCAGGAGATCACCTTGGCAGTATTCGATTCCCTGCAGTATTTACGATTGTATCTGCGCCAGCCAACAAGAGGTTATCCATTTTAATCCCACTTACCAGTTCTAGGTCTGTAACCCTGTAGATTACAGCACTTTAAGTGCCCATCCAAGCATCTTTTAAATGTGGTGAGGGTTTCTGCATCCACCACCCTTCCAGGCAGTGAATTCCAGTCCCCCACAACCCTCACCGTGAAAAAGCCTCCCCTCAAATCCCCTCTGAACCTTCCACCAACCACCTTAAAACTATGCCCCCTCATAATTGACCTCTCCATCAAGGGAAATAGGCCCTTGCTGTCCATTATATCCAAGCCCCACAAAATTTTGTACACCTCAATGAGGTCTCCTCTCAACCTCCTCTGTTCCAGTGAGAACAAACCGAGCCTATCCAATCTGTCCTCATTGCAAAGATTCTCCATTCCAGGCAGCATCCTAGTAAATCTCTCCTGCACCCTCTCTAATGCAATCACGTCCTTGCTACAATACCGCAACCAGAATTGCACGCAGTATTCCAGCTGTGGCCTAACCAAAGTATTATACAATTTAAGCATAATCTCCTTGCTCTTATATTCTGTGCCTCGGCCAATAACGGCAAGCATTCCGTATGCCTTCTTAGCCATCTTACCCACCTGGCCTGCTATTTTCAGGGATCCGTGGACAAGCACTCCAAGGTCCCTTTGTTCATCTACACTATTAAGTGGCCTACCGCTTAATGTGTATTCCTTTTCTTTATTAGCCCTCCCAAAATGCAATACCTCACACTTCTCTGAATTAAATTCCATTTGCCACTGCTCTGCCCACCTGACCAGTAGATTGATATCCTCCTGCAGTCCATGACTTTTCTCTTCATTATCAACCACACAACCAATTTTAGTGTCATCTAAAAACTTCTTGATCATACTCCCTATATTCAAATCTAGATCATTGATATATACCACAAAAAGTAAGGGACCCAGTACTGAGCCCTGCGGAACCCCACATACACTACATCGTATGCACTACCCTCATCGACCCTCCTGATTACCTCCTCAAAAAATTCATCAGGTTAGTCAAACACGATCTTCCCTTAACAAATCTGGGCAATAATGGGGAGCTGCGTACCGGATGACATCATGATCTCCAGGGCGCAGGAGATCGAGGCAGTAAGGTGTAGTGCCAGCGCTAACCTGACATGCAACTTCACAGGCATTGGTAATTTCACCGTGCACGGTTGGTAAGCCGTTAATGCCCCATTATCGCCCCCTCCCAGAGGCGCTAACAGGAGGCACAAAGGAGGCCAATTTCTCCCCTTTAGTGTCCAAAAATCTATCGATCTCTGTCTTGAATATACTCAATGACTGAGCATCCACAGCTCTCTGGGGTAAAGAATTCCAAAGATTAACAACCCTTTGAGTGAAAAAATGTCTCCTCATCTCAGTTCTAAATGGCCGACCCCTTATTCTAAGACTGTGATTCCTAATTCTAGACTGCCCAACCAGGGGAGACATCCTCCCAGCATCTATTGTCAAGTCCCTTCAGAATTTTATACGTTTCAATGAGATTACCTCTCATTCTTCTAAACTCTCGATAATAAAGGCCTAGTCTTCTCAATCTCTCCTCATATGACACTCCCCGCAGCCCAGGAATCAGTCCAGTGAACCTTTGTTGCACACCCTCTCATACAAGTATATCCTTCCTTAGGTAGGGAGACCAAAACTGTACACAGTACTCCAAGTGTAGTCTCACCAAGGCCCTATATAATTGTAGTAAGACTTATTTATTCTTATCTCCAATCCCTTTGTAATGAAGGCTAACATACCATTTGCTTTCCTAATTGCTTGCTGTACCTTCATGTAAGGGGTATGGCGAGAAAGCAGGAATGGGGTACTGAAGTTGCATGTTCAGCCATGAATTCATTGAATGGAGGTGCAGGCACGAAGGGCCGAATGGCCTACTCCTGCACCTATTTTCTATGTTTCTATGTACAAGGACATCCAAGTCCCTCTGAATACCAACATTTCCCAGTTTGTCACCATTTAAAAATATTCTGCTTTTCTATTTTTCCTACCAAAGTGAACAATTTCGCACTTCTGATTGACACAGATTTGGTAATGTTTAATATGCTGTTATCCAATTTAAGATTGTGATGCTTATAATTTCTTTTTAAACAAAACAAATATAAGCAGGAAATACACTGAGAGAAATGCAAGAAAGAACTGACACAAAACACAGGGAGGAATATTGAACAAAACATAGAAAACTTTGTAAGGAATGAGACCTTGCAGTGTGAAAGTGAGCTGTCTGGATGTTGCTTATATGGCCCAAACTTATTATCATTCCTTGAGCTTCAAAATCATAGCTTTACTTTAAAAGTGACCATAAAATCTGCCAATGCTATTCGTCCACCTCACAACTCGTTTTGAATGTTTTGCCTACTCCTATCTTTCACTAATATGTTTTCATGTGTACAGACTTAAATTCCCATAACTACTCGTTATACTTTCATACAAACAGAAATGGAAAACAGGTCAGGTACACCCATTTGCAAGTCCCCAAGTAAGGAAATGTGCCAATGAAAGTTATTTTACTAAGGTGATTGACACAGGAAATGTGGTTATTCCTTTCCATCATATATTTTGTCAGTTCATTCAGAATTGCCAATTATCTTGTAGGAAAGCCTAAAATTTACTTACAAGTATAATTCATCATTTTATCATCACATTAAACATTTGTTTTGTTAGAAAATTGAAATAAATAGATTTTACAAGGAGAGTAATATGACAAAGTATTGGTGCTGTGGGATTCTGAAGTAACTGCTAACAGCTATATGAGGAACATTCATGTTGTACTATTAAAATGATAGCAACAGCATGAAATGATAGCATTTTTCAGCACAAAATATTTAGGATTATGTTTTAGTCAGATATCATTCCTCAATTCTAAGATAAACTGTCGCTATAGCCATAATAATTTGAAGGATACAATTTAGACAAGGTGACCTCCCTCGAATAGAGCACTGGATTCTGAATTTAAAACCCCTAACTTCAAATCTCTGTCTCAATTGATATTCCCATGGATTTCCTTTAGGAGTAAAATATGCTTTTTCTTAAATGGTTTATATGGAGGAAAGAGTGAAAACCTTTCAAGTGCTCTTCTTGCTAGTTTAACAAAAGAACCATGTTGACATCTGTGAAAAGTCCAAAGGCTAAACAGCCATATGTTTTAAATCAGAAGGCTGGAGTGCATGCAAGGAGCTAACTACAAAGGGAAAATTCACAAAAATAAATGTTTTACTTAAATTATTGGAAAAAAATGTAACCTACGTGTTCTCATCTGCATGATGATCACCATTTTGCTTTTGAAGTCAATGGCAGCATTGTGGTCCAACACTAATAAGAGTTTAAGTTTTGCTCCATTATATTCACGTGAATGAGATCTCAAATTTCTGATGCATTTTGACAGTCCTTGACCTTTTGGATTATTTTGCCTTGGAAAAGTTTTCTTCCTGGTGATTGAGGAAGTTTTTGGGTTTTAATAACTTTCCTCAGTTGCATAAAAGTTGGATGGTTTCTGATTTTAAAACGTTATCTGAGGAGACTGATTTGAGATGGGAATCTTTGCTTTTTCACTGATGAGAAGCTTATGTGAATCCCATTAAATGGCAAGAACGGTGAGATGCTATAGAAATTCAAACCTAAACATAGGTTCGTTTTTAAGTTTGAATTACCTGCTGTAAAACACTCTGATATGTTCTTTTATGTGAGAGATGCAATAAAAATGGAAGTAGTTGTAACTGTTGTTTCACTTTGTAATGGATGCCCTGGAAAGGTTGTCAGGAATAATTTCCTTACAATCGGATGATTCCTCTTTCTTAATATTGACTGTGAATAAAATGAGACCACGTCTCCTCAGTGGTGTCCACTCCTGTCACCTGATCCACCCCTCTATTTGGAGGATACTTGTTCAAATCTATACAGTTATGCTACATTATTAGAAGATCTTGGAGAGCCGAAAGATTGTCCTTGTATTTTTCAGGTTTGCAATACTTTGTACTGTTTCTACTGAGACTAGGGCCATAGCTTTATATTTTGGTTGGTTCGTCTATATGGGTTTAGTTTAGGAAAGTAGTTTTATCTCAAGATTGATCCATGGGCAGAAATTTGCTTTAGCTTAGGAGAGCTTAGCTTAGGATAAGTCTAGAGGATAGTTATACTGAACAAAACATTTTCCAAATGTTAAAAAGAGCCACAGGTTTTTAAAGAAATCATAACATGAAAATTCCATGTCGAAGCAGTCAATGTTCAGAAGATTATATCTGCGTGAAAGGTATTCATATTTACAATTCTATTTAATCATACAATTTTGTTCTTTTAAACATTCTTGAAATGAAAAATCCTTTAGAATCACTGGTACACATTTGAGAAAATATTAGCATGTTAGTATTTTGATGCTTTAGGATATTATAACATTTTTGCTTGAATAATTCCTCAGCATATGCATAAATGTGACTGAGCTAATTAATAGATTGATAATATTATAGTGATACTGTTTGTAATTAACCTATTGAGTACATTGGACATACCCTACATGTTTGCCTGTTCTTGCCAGATCCTGTGATCTGAGTGACCTGGAATATTTGGATGAGGAATTTCACCAGAGTCTGCAGTGGATGAAAGACAATGACATCAATGATATTTTAGACCTAACATTTACTGTGAATGAAGAGGTCTTTGGCCAGGTGGGCTAACTGGGTGAAGCTTCTAAATGATAAATTCTTTTTGGATATTAATGATATTGAAATGTATTGTGCTTTTTTTTGCTATGTAGGTAAAATTAATATCTCATTAAGATAAAGAAGAAAGTGTTACTATATGAGACATATGTAAGGTAAACTCAATGGTAGATCACTGATTTTTCACTTTTTTGCATGCCTGATTTATTTTCTTCTTTTATACCAACAGTTTCTTGTATAATTCTATCATGGCAATTCTATCATAGCCAATCCTTCCATTGGCCTTTCCTGGTAATCTATTCTACAACGCTATTAACCACCTTACCCCTAACTTTCTAATAACATACATCCTCTGGAAAAATGTTGCCAATTTCTTCATAATTTTGATAATTTCAATTTGATCACAATACCACAAGTCCAACTTCTTTAGCCTTTTCTTATAAATTAGATTCTTAACACTCAGAATCATCTTTGTCACACAGAATCATCTTTGTCGTTCCCTTTTGTATCCTCTCTAGGGCAATAACTAGGTGACTGGAGATCCAGAGTCAATCTGAACAATGTCTTACCCAGCAACAATACAAGTTTTTTTTAGAGTTGTACTGTGCTGATGCATTACAGTACCACTTATACAAGAAATAATATACCTGAGTTGGACCTATATATGTAAATAAACATGTTCACTGTTTAATATCTATACTTAAAAATTAAGCGCAAAGAACAACTATTAAAAGTGGGTTTGATAGATGGAAAGAATGCTTTGCATTATCTAACTCAATTAAACTAATTTCACATCATTTATGCTTACAAAATTGAATTCGGAAAACATGGCAGTATTAAATTTAAAGCAAAACTATTCTGCCAATGTTTTCTGATAACGAATCATTGCAATTCTTATGTATACCTAATCAGCTTTGAGATTTAATGTTCTATGTGGACTACTACACGTTTTTGTGGACAACCAAATCAGATAGGCTGGTTCCTGGTGTGAAAATGAAAAAAAAAAATTCTGCCTCTATTTGAAGCACAGTGAGCTGCTCTGCCCCAGTTTCAGGTGTTCCAGAAATGCCAGCACATGTTTCTTTCTTGAAAACTTAGCTGGGATGGAATAACACCCTATTATAGCTTATTATACCCAGTCCAGATACTCAGGTATAACTTGTAAGTGACTCCAAAGGAACAGAGTCCACCAATTCCACATGAACCATCTCTAGCTTGATTCCTAACCAGAATAGGTCTTGAAGGTATTATCACTAAGGCATTGGGTAGTTTTGATTAATAGATGAAACATTTATTTTGGAAAGGTGTGATAATATTATAGGGGTGATTCCACCATCCTGTACTCACAGCAGGGAAGAGGCAGTTTCAGGGAGCATGGGTCAGAGACAGGGCTACAACAATTTAGCCCCAATTCTTTGACCCGCAATCCTGCTGGAATCATAGGATCATGGAATCACCTTTTATTTCTTTGGTACAAATCACAGCAGGAATTATGTTTATTTTTTCTTTGATCAAAGTACAAATTTTGCAATTCATAGGAGAGATGTAGAAAATAAAAATCATATATTTTTCAATCTATTGAGTAATTGCTCTGTTTCATTTCTTCTCCCTCTATTTTTAATATAGCTGTTTTGTCTATTTTGACCGCTCCTTATGGAATGCTATATTCATGAAGCAAATATTTTGAAACATTAACCACCTTACAGTGTAGATGTAGGAATCTTGTAGACAATATATGAAAAGTTACAAGAAGGTGTGACAAATGTTATAATTTCATTTACACTGGGAATTGAGATGTTTTTTGTCGAATAAATAATGTATTAATTTAAACCTACTGCCAATGGAAAATAGATCCCCCCCTCCCCCAAAACCTGGCCCACATTTTAAAAATGGCTCGGTTGAATACATAGAAACATAGAAATTTACAGCACAGAAGGAGGCTATTTCGGCCCATTGTGTCTGCGCCGGCCAACAAAGAGCTGCCACCCTAAAGGTTACATACAAACCCATGAACAATAACGGAAAGACAAACCAGCCCAACCAGTCCGCCCCACACAACTGCAACACCCCTTATACTAAAAACGTCTACACTCCGCCCCAACCGGAGCCATGTGACCTCCTGGGAGAGGCAAAAACCAGATAAAAACCCAGGCCAATTTAGGGAGAAAAAATCTGGGAAAATTCCTCTCCGACCCACCCAGGCAATCGAAACTAGTCCAGGAGATCACCCTGGCCGTATTCAATTCCCTGCAGTACTTACCATTATATCTGCGCCGACCAACAAAAGATCATCTCGTCTAATCCCAATTACCGGCTCTAGGTCCGTAACCCTGCAAGTTACGGCACTTCAAGTGACCATCCAACCATTTCTTAAAAGTGGTGAGGGTTTCTGCATCCACCACTCTTCCAGGCAGCGAGTTCCAGATCTCCACAACCCTCTGTGTAAAGAAGTCCCCCCTCAAATTCCCTCTAAATCTTCCACCAACCACCTGAAAACTATGCCCCCTCGTAATAGCCCCCTCCACCAATGGAAATAGACTCTTACTATCCACGATGTCCAGGCCCCTCAATATTTTATACACCTTGATGAGGTCTTCTCTCAACCTCCTCTGTTCCAATGAGAACAAACCCAGCCTATCCAATCTGTCCTCATAACTAAGATTCTCCATTCCAGGCAGCATGCTAGTAAATCTCCTCTGCACCCTCTCTAGTGCAATCACGTACAAAGAAGTTCAAAATATTAATGTAATATAAGGCACAAGTAAAACTAAAATTCAATCACACATGCTTTAGAAATGTAACGTTTAATCCAGGAAAGGATATATGGAGCAGATTCTTCTAGCTCTCAATTATGGAAAGAGTGGTTGTATTAAATCTTTTCAGAAGTTAAAATTCCCTCTCACCTCTGAATTAGTGAAGCTGATTGCTCATATGTACTACAATGCCAGTTTTATTTTTGTTTTATATATATATATATATATACACACACAAAATGGCTTACTGTATGTAGCAATTATATATCAGCATAAGAATTCTTGATGAAATGGTTTTAAATTTGGTGTTGCCTTTTATGGAAAATGTTGGGATGAGCCACAGTAGTTTGACTGTATTTAGAAATAAGTGGTTTCATCTTTTTTTTTAAAATCCTGATGTATGTTTGTTATAAATAAGTCAATTTAATAATTGACCTACTTTGACTGTAAGCTGATTCTGTAATTATATAGTGAACCGAAGGAGCATCTGTACAATTATGCAAACAGATTGATAGTTTCCAAAGGGTTGGTAGTAATCTGGCTCATTTATATCAATTTTACTTCTTCTGTCAAACCTTCTAATCAATATATATTGTCCACGTAATGGCTCCACGTCTGCAGTATCCCAGTGAGGAATTTTTTTTAAACTAGTAGCAGAGATTTAGGGAATGTTATGAGTCTGAACGATGCACAATTCACAATCCCCACAGACACAGGAGTGAGAGTGTGCATGAACTGGTTGTTGATTCGAACAGCCTTGATTTATTCAATTAATCCATATACCCTGCCAAAAATTAAGATAAATCTTTAAATGCAATCTGACTGCTGTTTTGAACATTCGCACCCGTGAATAATATTTGATTCAAAATACCACTCCAGCACTCAAAGACTATAAATATAGTACACTTTGGTATGCTAAACTGCAGAGTACACTATTTAATCAGCTCATAGGCTAGGTTGTCCTTGCTGTCAAAATAAATTCTATCCCCTGTACCTCACTGTGCGCCCTTTAGTTTGTACTTGCTTCTTCATATAATTAATATACACAGGGCTGTAATATTTAAAAATAAAATTTGTAGCTTGTAAAATGCCTCTTTATTTACCATTGTAGTGCAGTTTGTACTCTTATTTAATAATTATTACAAATTTTTAAGCTTAATATTTGTTGTCAAAAAACAATATATCTACAATCAGAACAATCACAGGCAATAACTCAATCTCACTAGCTGAAACATAAAAAAAACAATTAGCCAAACTCATCTTGACCAATTGTGAACAGTGTCACCTCGATCATTTTTAGGCTATCACTAAACAAATGACAATACCTTAACCCTTGATAATTATTTACTTGCAACATTTTCATTGAGGAATGCCCATAATTCCTAGCAATAGTAATTGGAATAATATTTAGCTGTTATACTTTGTTGGTTAGATTATGGACACGACTTCATAACTGATAATATTGCTATATCATATTGAAGATACCCATTTTTACACTGTTAAAGGTTTACTGTGAACTGAACTGAAATTCAATTCCTTCAAGGGTAGAAATGATTGCTTGATTGTTTTCTTTGGAATAGATTACAGAGAGAGAGCTGAAGCCAGGTGGTGCAAACATCCCTGTTGCAGAAAAAAACAAGAAAGAATACATTGAAAAGATGGTAAAATGGCGCATTGAGAGGGGTGTTGTGCAACAAACGGAAAGCTTAGTGCGAGGTTTCTATGAGGTAAGGATAGCAGATGCACAATACATGCAATCCAAAGGGAACTTTTGCTAATTTGACAATTCTTTGCAGGTCCTTGTATAACATGTTCTTGTGAAATCAGACCACGCTGCCCTGCCAAATAATTTCATTTTATACAAGCAATTGTTGAGATAGAGCCAAATTTCACTATTATTGTAAATGATTGTTTATTGTTACACTGGGATATCTTGCCAAAAATTTGCCAGTGTCCTTTTTTTCTTCAAAAGAGCAAATACATCTCTATATCCTTAATTATGAGAGGAACAGGGAAAATGCAGGAAGCAGGGCTGCAAAGAAAGTTAGGATTGCTGTTTATCTTCAGTGTGAGAATTTGATGGGATGAAGGACACATACCTCTTTGCAGACCAAAATCATCCTTGATACTGAAATCTAAAGAATATTGGCCCTGAAATTCCGATGTCCTGGGTCCGTACGAAGTTTCTACGGACCTGGGAAGGCATCGGAAAAGCCGGTTTTCAGCGTGCAATGCGCATGCGCTGAAAACCAGCTTTTCTGATCTGTCAGGTTTCTGGCTTGACAGATCCAACGCTTATTGGGAGCGAGGATACTTGCAGAGCAAGATTTCTGATATTTATGAATATTTTGCCCAGCAAATGTCCTTTAAAATCTTGTGCCTGAAAAAGCAGGCATATAGCCTAATTTTACAGGTACAAGTGTTTAAAAATACACAAAAACATTTTAAAATAAAGTTATAAAAACACATTTTATTGTTAAAAACCCTCCCCACTATGGTAAGTTTATTTTAAGGCTTAATTAAAAAAACTTTTTTAAAAGTTGGGAAAATATTTTTTTATTTAACAACTTTAATTTAAATGAATGTTAAATATGTAGTTTATTTTCCAGTTTTTGATTGTGTTTTGGGTGTTTGGGGGGAGGTTTCTCATTCATAGTAATAGGAGTTCCAGACTTACGGAACTCCTATTACAATGAATGAGAATCTATACTACACCTGATTGGCTGCTGTCACCAGATCCCGGCCTGTGCACGTCCCCACGTCCCCACGTGCATGCGCAGTCACGAGAGGACTTAGGCTCGGAAGTTCCAACGGGCGCAGCAGCAACAGGTAAGTGCGCATCTTTTTTCTCTTTTTCTTTCGTTTGCCCGCGGGAAGAGCTCGACTGTAATTTCAAGGCCAATATATTAGGGGATCGGGTGATAGTTATCATCACTAATCAAGATATGCTGAATGGAGACAATGAAGGTATCCTAAATATCCTGTTTTATAGTCACTCTTATCTGTGATCAAATTAAACTAATTGGCTCCAAGTATATAAAAGCAAGTTCGAACCACAAATCCAAGGTAACTTTCAGATGTTATTTAAATTAGTGTTACTCTGTTATTTAATGACAATTACTTGGTCTAGGTGGTGGATGCTCGGCTTGTATCTGTATTTGATGCACGGGAATTAGAATTAGTGATTGCTGGCACAGCAGAGATCGATTTAAGTGATTGGAGAAACAACACAGAGTACAGAGGAGGTGAGATGATCTGAATTATTTTAATCACTCTATTAGCTTAATGCTTGGGAAACTCAGCATCTTATAAATGTTCATTTATTTTTCCAAAGGGTACCATGACAACCACATAGTGATCAGGTGGTTTTGGGCTGCAGTGGAAAGGTTTAACAATGAGCAGAGACTAAGATTGTTACAGGTACAGTAAAACCAATTAAAAGTTCACGGGGTTGGGGGTAATATATTAGCATGGATAGAGGATTGGCTAACTAATAGAAAACAGAGAGTCGGGATAAATGGTTGGCGATCAGTGCTGGGACCCCAACTATTTATAATCTATATTAACGACTTGGAAGAAGGGACGGAGTGTAATGTAGCCAAGTTTGCTGACGATACAAAGATGGGAGGAAAAGCAGTGTGTGAGGTGGACACAAAAAATCTGCAAAAGGACATAGACAAGCCAAGTGAGTGGGCAAAAATTTGGCAGATGGAGTATAATATTGAAAAGTGTGAGGCAGAAAAAAATCAAAGAGCAAGTTATTATTTAAATGGAGAAAGATTGCAAAGTATTGCAGTACAGCGGGACCTGGGGGTACTTGTGCATGAAACACAAAAGGATAGTATGCAGGTACAGCAAGTGATCAGGAAGGCCAATGGAATCTTGGCCTTTATTGCAAAGGGAATGGAATATTAAAGCAGGGAAGTCTTGCTACAGCTATACAGGGTATTGGTGAGGCCACACCTGAAATACTGCGTGCAGTTTTGGTTTCCATATTTAAGAAAGGATATACTTGCTTTGGAGGCAGTTCAGAGAAGGTTCACTAGGTTGATTCCGGAGATGAGGGGGTTGACTTACGAAGAAAGGTTGAGTAGGTTGGGCCTTTAATTGGAATTCAGAAGAATGAGGTGTGATATTATCGAAACATATAAGATTATGAAGGGGCTTGACAAGGGGTTATGGGGAGCGGGCAGGGAAGCGGAGCTGAGTCCATGATCAGATCAGCCATGATCTTATTGAATGGCGGAGCAGGCTCGAGGGGCCGTATGACCTACTCCTGCTCCTATTTTTTATGTTCTTATGTTCTTAAGTACCTTAGTGAGATGCTGTACTAAGCATCTGTGTTACCCACTAATGTTACCTAATACTGTATTTCTTTGTTAGTTTGTCACAGGTACATCAAGTATACCCTATGAAGGTTTTGCATCACTCCGTGGCAGCAATGGACCCAGGAGATTTTGTATTGAGAAATGGGGCAAAATCACCTCACTTCCAAGGTATGAGCAACATAATGTAGTAAACATTTCCTATTTCATTACTGTGTTGGCATTCACAGCCTTGTAGTGCCAGTTATATAAATTAGTTTGTTTTTGTTGTAATTTCGTAGTCCTATAATCATACCACAGAATTTATTTAGACTCTCTGGATTGCAGTGGTTGTTTACATATTAAGAGCGATAGAATATAAATAAGGATGACCTCTTATGGTAAATTCAGTGCCCCTATATTGCCAGTGTTAAGCTGCACTTCAAACTAAGACAGATCAGAGAATTATATAGCAATTAAATTAGGGCAAGTATTGTAGGTCCCTTTGAGCATAGCTCAATATTGAAAGAAAGGATTGCTGAATGTACCTACTTATGCAAAGCTTCTTTGCTATGATTTAATTTCCACTTCGACATCAAAAAATATCATGTTACGATGAAAAATGAAGTGCAATGTTGTAGATCCAATCCTATAAAAATAGTATTGTTTGAAAAATGTACACAAATGCTCACAAAACTCAGAGTTTTCCACCTTATACTGGGGTGCAATTCATTCAATGTTTCATTTATGGTGTCTGTAATAGAGCCTTCCTATATTGTGTGCATCATGTACTTGCAGGAATAACACTTAATTACTTCCTCCTGTTGGGTTATTTATATCACACCTAGCTATCTATACTTTGTATGTAAATTTACCTTTGATTGAATATTCCAGCCCCCATCTCTGGTTCAGTGGTGCTGTGCTCACAGCGCCACCCAACTGAAGTCCATTCAACTGCGACCTCTTGGCTGTTTTGATCCTGGTGCTGGATTCCTACTGTCAGTCGCAACCAGCTTTAAGTTTCTTAAGTATTGTTTAAATGTTGTTATTATTTTTACAGCATTTAAGAATCTTCCAACTGGCCCCTATTCAGTGCAGGAATCCACTCTTTTGGAATTGCGGGGACAGGATTCCCTGGAGGGATTTCCCGCACTTTTACAAAAACCCTGCCACTGCTGCCTACACTCCTCCCAGAGCACTCCGGCCATTTTTCTGCTGTGACCCGAGCCCCTATCCCAGTGCTATCAAATGTCAGGTTCCCGCTGTGAAAAGGAACTCGGTTTGTTTTTAAAAACATGGTAGTATAATAAATTTAAAGCGATGCTAGCTCACACTAGAAACTTCTGTTAGTATGGCAACAAGTTTCTGTACAAGGATTTCCTACATTATGTGAGAAGGCTCTGCTTTAGTTAAACAGCAATGTTTGCCATTCAAATAAAATTGAGTTTTCCAGTAAAGCATGGAAACACCTGTAGATTTGAAGTCTTCTGGAAGAGGGAGGGGAAGTGTTTTCTTTATTTTCTTACTTTTCCCTCGCTATTCTCTCCTTGTTCACCGCCCGAACTCTCTCCTTTCAGCTCACACCACATCCTACCAATCTTTTTTTTGCGCATCACCAAACTCTGCAACCATTAACCTTTCTCCTTCATCCCTTAACCTTTCACTGTCTCGGACACTAAAACTGTGATATATTCATAGAGCACAGCACACACAGCTCCTAACATGGCAGGCAGCTCTCTCGGAAGTCTCTGGAAATCTGCCTGGTTCTGTTTATTATTAACCCTGCATTTGCAGTACACAATACGTCCACATCCACAGTGTGGGGCTACAAACATTACAAGCTTACAGACATTACACTTCTCCCTCCTTAATGAAGAAGCCATCATAACAAACATCATACATAACTTTCATGTTTATACATAACACAGGATGCAAACTTATTTTTTTTTTATATTTACAAATTTAACTTTACCACTTGTTTTCTGTTTCAAAGAGGATACCTTCGCTCTCGAACAGAACCTTCCAAACATGGTGTCGAATCTAGTGTCATTCGAGGCTCATCCTGAGGAACGTTTTCCTCCATGGAATTTCCTTGATTTTCATTTGAACTCACTCTAACTTCAGGCTCTTTGTTTTCCTGACTCGGACTCAGACTTTCATTCTGATTCTCTCCTGGATTTGTTTCCAGTACATTAGATTTAGGATTTGCTACTAGTGTATCAAAACTATCTGAGGAGTCAGAAATAATTGAAATCATTCCCACCTTCAACTCCTTCCATGTCTGTCGGTAAAGTATTATCAATATGAATAAACCTAACCTGTCCATTACCAAACATCTTGACCAAATATGTGCGAGGACCACATATCTTCACCACTCTTCCTGGTAACCACTTTAACCATTTATGGTGATGGTTCTTCACTCTCACCTTCTGGTTTAATTTCACTCTTCTCTCTTTTACTCTACCTCTATCATGATTCTCTTTCTATCTTAATTGTGTCTCTTCTACGGACTGTGCCAAATTTGGCTTTAACAATGAGAATCTGGTTCGTGGCTGTCGTTTGAGAAGCAACTCTGCTGGTGTTCTACCAGTAGTTGTAGGAGGAGTATTTCGATATGTAATCAACAAATTAGCCAATTTGTGCTCCAATGACAACTGTCGTTTCTTTGGATTTGGATCTAACATTTGTTTTATGAGGGCACGTTTTACAATTTGTACAGTGTGCTCTGCTGCACCATTCAAAGCAGGATGGTATGGTGGAACTTTGGTATGTTTCACATCATTTTTGCTCGTGAATTGTGCAAATTCTTCTGAACGAAATTGTGGTCCATTATCTGAAACAATCTCTTCAGGGAGGCCAAACGAAGAAAATAATTTTCGTAAAATGTCCATCGTTTTACTTGTTATTTTCCACATTGGAAACATCTCAACCCACTTCGAATGGCTATCAATTACAATGAACAATTGTTGTCCTTCTAACTCAGTAAAATTAATATGTAGCCTTTGCCACACCCTGGGAGGCCATTTCCATGGCTGTAATGGTACCGTGGTGGTTGCTTGCTTACCGATTGACATGTCGTACACTGACTCACAATGTACTCCATATCTTTATCAAGACCTGACCACCATAAATAACTGCATGCAAAACTCTTGGTCAAGCACATTCCCAGGTGCTGGTCATGGAGGTCTCCTAATAATTTGGACCCGAATTTACTTGGTATAACCACTCTTGCACCCCACATGATACAATCTTTATCGACTGATAATTCATTCCTACGAATGAAGAATGGATGTGTATCTTTGTCTGTTACCTGGTTTGGCCATCCATTTGCAATACACTCATACACCTTTGACATCACTGGGTCACGTTTGGTTGCTCTGCCATTCTCTTCAGCTGTGACTGGCAGTTCATCAATGTATGAAAAATAAAACACTTCTCCCCTATCGGGTGTAACTTGTGATGGGGAAGGCAATCTAGACATTGCATCAGCATTACTATGATCAGCTGATCATCTGTACTCAATATCATATGTATATACCGACAAAATCAAAGCCCATCTCTGCATTCGGGCTGCAGCTAATGTTAGAACTGGGGACTTTGCATGGAGGATTGCTGTTAGGGGCTTATGGTCCATAACGATGGTAAACTTACGACCATACAGGTATTTGTGAAACTTCTTGACCCCAAAAATTAATGCCAAAGCTTCCCTTTCAATTTGCGCATAATTACTCTCACTGGCACTGAAAGGGCGTGAAGCAAAAGCAATTGGTCTCTCCTCCCCACTACTTAATACATGAGAGATTACTGCCCCCAACTCCATACGAAGAGGCATCACATGCTAGCTTAATCTCCTTAGATATGTCATAGTGAACTAACATGGTGCTCTCTACCAATTTGCTTTTACACTCCTTGAATGCTGTATCGCATTCTTTTGACCACTTCCAATGGACCAGTTTTTTCAAAAGCTCATTCAGTGGATGTAATACTGTAGCCAAATTTGGTAGGTACTTCCCACAATAGTTCAAAAGACCCAAGAATGAACGAAGTTCAGTGACATTCCTGGGAGTGGGTGCATTTCTAATTGCATCCAATTTTTCCATGGTTGGATGTAAACCATCCTTGTCTACTCTGTACCCTAAGTACTCCACTGAGTTTTTAAATAACTCACGCTTATGAGCAGACACTCGTACTCTGTGCTTCTCTAGCCGTTTGAGAACTTCATTCAATATGTTGTAACGAATTTGCCTATTTGGTGCTGAAATTAGTATGTAATCCAAATAACATACTACCCCTTCAATACCTTGCAAAATCTGGTTCATCACCCCTTGGAATATGGCAGGGGCGGAAGACACGCCAAACAGTAGCCTATTAAATTGATATAGGCCAAGATGAGTATTTATAGTCAAACATGACTTGGACTCCTCATCTAGTTCAAGCTGTAAGTAGGCATTTGTAAGATCCAGTTTTGAGAAGATCTGACCACCTGTCAGTGTTGTGAACAAATCTTCTATATTCGGCAATGTATTGGGGACATTACCCTCTAGAACCTGGTTTACGGTTACTTTATAATCATCAAACAATCTTACCTTACCATCGGACTTAGGTACAACAACAATGGGTGTAGCCCAATTACATCGATCTATCTTACAAATAATGTTCTCAGTCTCTAGTCTTTTTAGTTCTTGCTCAACTTTCTCCTTGAGTGCATATGGTATGGAACGTGGCTTGTAGTAAACCAATCTAGCGTCCTTCTGTACCCTGACACTCACCTTGAAGCCTTGGATCGGACTGCCCGTTTCGCAGAACACCTTCGGATACTGCTTGATAACCTCATCCGTTGATGAAAATCTCGCTTCCACACAGAAAATCTTACTCCAATCCAGCTTCAGTGAGCTCAACCAATTTCTTCCTAGTAAGGCAGACTTGTCTCCTTTCACTACTATTAGAGGCAAATTCTGAAATTGATCTGACTATTTCACCGGTACGGTGATACAACCTACCACAGGAATTTTCTCTCCCGAGTAGCCTTGCAGCTCTATCTTGGATTTCTCCGGTTGGAAATCACGCAATTTGTCGAGGTAGAGTGACTCCGGTACTACACTCACGGATGCACTCGTGTCAAATTCCATTGGTATCTTGAATCCCGCAACATCTATGTGGATTTTGATGCTTTCCAAATCGCTGTCCATTAACCTCAAGCTCCTGATGACGTGTAACTCTAACATCTCCTCGTCCTGTTGTTGTTCTTCCATGCTATGTAGTCTCTTGGAATTTCTACTCATAGCTTTGAACGTTGGATTCATAGCTTTGAAAGCTGGTTTACCTTTCAGTCGGCATGCCTTCGCAAGATGCCCAGTCTTTCTGCAGAAGAAACACTCTGCCTTCACATATGGACAACTTTGAGCAATGTGTTGTCCTAGGCACCTATAGCACGACTTCGACGCTCTGTTAGAATTTCCAGTCTCTGAGACTTTGGGCCCCCACCGTCTTTTACCTTGAACCTGCAGGTGATTTACTTTGGTTGACTGACGACCGTAATCATTATTTAATTTTCGGGAATATTGTTCGGCCATGCCCATCGACCTCGCTGTCTGACAAGCAATCTCAAAAGTCAAGTCATCCGTCGTCAATAACTTCCTTCTGATCGCATTATTTTTCACCTCACAAACAAAATGATCCCATAATGCTCGGTTTTGAAAGTTTCCGAAATGACAGTGCATTGATAGCTTTTTAAATGCTACGATGTAATCACTGATACATTCATCAGCCTTTTGATTCCGAATCCTGAAATGATAGCTTTCAGCAATTTCTAATGGTTTGGGGTTATAGTGCTGCTCCAGCTTCGTTAAAATCTGTTTAAGCGTTGTGTCCTTTAGCTCGTCAGGCACAAGCAGATTTACAAGGGTTTCGTATAATGTCGGACCCGTCTCCGATAAGAAGATCGCTTTCTTATGTTCCAACACAGCCCGGTTCTGGACTGCATTGTCTGGAACTTCGATTATGTTATTTGCAGTGAAATACATTTCTAGCCGGTCCACATACACTTTAAAACGTTCCTGGTCGTGTCTATATTCTCCCAAATGTCCCAATACACCTGCCATTTTAATTTCTAGCTGTTCACACCGTGTGCTGTATTTTACCTCGGATTTTTGTAGCTTTTTTCCAAAGACAGAAACTTCCAAAGTCTCTCTGTCGGCTGGCTGAATCCTTCACTAACAAAATTTAAGCTTTAAATCATCCGAAAAATCCCATCTCAGTCGCCAAATGTGATATATTCACAGAGCACAGCACACACAGCTCCTAACATGGCAGGCAGCTCTCTCGGAAGTCTCCGTAAAATCTGCCTGGTTCTGTTTATTATTAACCCTGCACTTGCAGTACACAATACGTCCACATCCACAGTGTGGAGCTACAAACATTACAAGCTTATAGACATTACAAAAACCAAACTCCCACTTGCTAATACCCACACATGTTTTCCACCACCAACTTCTCCACAGCCTCATTTTCTTTCCCTGTTGTTTCCTCCCCATATATTTTACATCCCTCCATGCCTCACACTACCAATTCCACATAACAAGCTCCAAAATGGCCCCACTTAAACATGCCCCCCCTTCAAATTCCTGCCTCATGATACATCTATTATTTAATTATCAACATAAAAACCTTTCCCAGCAGAAAAACTGGCATTCATAGGAATATAACATTCTATAATCCTTCATTATATTCATATACAAAATATTACTCCATACAAATTGTATTAATACAAATAAAAAATAATTACACACATACACTGTATCTACATTGCAATATATAAAAATGCATTTTTTATCTTGTATATTTTACATTTATTTTAATGCCCTTTCCTATTATTTATAAACTTTTACAATATATCAAAAACTTCCAATAGACAATTTCATTTTTTAAATTAAATTAGTTAATTTTAATTTGAATCTTTCACTTGCTCTATTTACAGAAATATCTTTAATTTGGTCAACATTCCTTTTGTTCCCACCGAACAATCCAGTACCGTAGTCCATTCTCCATTACATGATTTAATTCTCCTATAAAATCATAGAGTAGTATAGCACAGAAGGAGGCCATTTGGCCCATCGGGTCTGCGCTGGCTCGTTTGAAGAACAATCCAGTTAGTCCCATACCCCTACCCTTTCCCCATATTCTTGTAATATTTTTTCTTCTAGTATTTATTCAATTCCATTTTGAAGGTTACTATTGAATCTATATTCATCATCTATATCAGGCAGCACATTCTAAATCCTAACCACTCGTTGCATAAAAAGGTTTTCCTTCTGTCGCCTCTGGTTCTTTTGACAATCACCTTAAATCTGTGTCCTCTGGTTCTCGACCCTTCAACCACTGGAAACAGTTTCTCTTCCATCTAAACCCTTCATGATTTATCAAACACATAATGTGTAAATATGCACACAATCAATTCAAGCTTGAAAATATCACCAGCACTCCCACGCTACTCAGTAATAAGAATACCATTTGACATTCAATCACCATAAATCAGTGAATCTAACGATATTGTACATTACATGTGATAAAATAACGTATCCTCCTCTGAGTCGCTGTGAGCAACAACTGGAGTTCGATCGTGTTTTTAAAGAATGTTTCGTTCTTCGTTGATTGTTACAAAAAGCCTGTGATGGAAGGAACAAGTCGGGAAAGAAAATGTTTCTTATTTAAAGTATTGTTTAAATATGTTTTAAAAAGCAAAATCCCATACAAAAAAATTGTCCTTCTTAGACCAATACTTTTTTGGTAAGATTGTAAGAACGATCTTATTTTGTAACCATTTCCATAAAAGATAGTTATCCTTTCAATGAAAGGTTAACCTGCAGTTATTGAAATTCTATTTGTGTGAAAAGTGATAAATAATAAGGGGGTTAAGTTAAAAGGCCGCCTGAGGAAAAGAGTGTTTGAAGACCAGGCCCTCAAAACTGCCACCAAGCTCATGGTCTACAGGGCTGTAGTAATACCTGTCTTCCTGTATAGCTCAGAAACATGGACCATGTACAGTAGACACCTCAAGTCGCTGGAGAAAATCCACCAACGATGTCTCCGAAAGATCCTACAAATCCCCTGGGAGGACAGACTCAGCAACATTAGCGTCCTCGACCAGGCCCAGCATCGAAGCACTGACCACACTTGATCAATTCCGCTGGGCAGGCCACATAGTTCGCATGCCAGACACGAGACTCCCAAAGCAAGCACTCTACTCGAAACTCTTTCATGGCAAACGAGCCAAAGGTGGGCAGCGGAAACGTTACAAGGACATCCTCAAAGCCTTCCTGATAAAGTGCAACATCCCCACTGACACCTGGGAGTCCCTGGCCAAAGACCATCCTAAGTGGAGGAAGCACATCCGGAAGTCCTCGAGTCTCGTCGCCGAGAACATGCAGAAATCAAGCGCAGGCAGCGGAAAGAGCGTGCGGCAAACTAATCCCACCGACCCCTTCCCTCAATGACTATCTGCCTCACCTGCGACAGAGACTGTGGTTCTCTTATTGGACTGTACAGCCACCTAAGAACTCATGTTAAGAGTGGAAGCAAGTCTTCCTCGATTCTGATGGTCTGCCTATGATGATGATGATAAGTTAAAGGGCTAGATTTTGGACAGATTTGCAACTTTTGTTTTGCCTGGGCGAAGCGCAAAAGCTACTTTTTTTAGCGTTCAACGAGTCGCACAATATTTTGCGCCCGGGCTGAAATTTCAGCAGTGATTTTGTGGCGGCGCTAAAATTTAGTGTCCGCCTGATGTTTCCGCCGTTTGGATGGTGTCAATCGATGTGCAACGCTGCGCTATCGGACCAGGCGGAAAATTCGGCGATATGGCCCAATTTACTGTCTGCCTGGGAACCTGCCAGAAAGAAACTAGTTGAACCCAGGGCACACCCGGCGCTAACGGATTTGGAGATGAAGGCTGCGTTTTATACAGTGAAGTTTTATGTGAGTTTATAGTAGTTTTAAGGATATTTAAGGACATTTTAAAAAATGGGGGCTATACTATGTCAGCCATTATTCCTAGCTGCTTTTTCTATGCAGCGTCAAGCTGGAAGAAGGCTTATTGATGATCATTTTGAGCATAATCGAAGAGGTCACAGACGTATGGGGAGGAGGCCATACCCCCCACGAGTTTACAGGCAACAGCACTTATACCTGCAGCTCTCTGAGGCACGGTGCATTACAAGGCTGCGCTTCCGAAAAGATGTGGTCACAGAGATAGGCAGACCTACAGCCCACCAGTAGCAACAGGACTGCACTGCCCGTCGAGGTGAAGGTGACTGCGGCACTTGCCTTCTATGCCTCTTGCCTTCTATGCCTCCGGCTCCTTTTAGGCATCAGCAGGGGACATATGCTCCATCTCGCAGTATGTTACCCATTGCTGCATTCGCCAGATGACTACTGCACTGTTAAGAGTGTTAAGAGTGGAAGCAAGCCTTCCTCGATTCCGAGGGACTGCCTATGATGATGATGACTGCACTGTATGCACGTAGGATGGACTTCATAAACTTCCCAATGACCAAGGAGGCACAGAATGAGAGGGCTGTAGGTTTTGGACAAATTGCTGGCTTCTCAAGGTTCAGGGTGCCATTGACTACGCACATCGCCCTGTGAGCACCTTTACTCAATCCAGAAGTTTACCGAAACCGAAAGGGATACAACTCCATGAACGTACAGATTGTCTGCAATCATACTCAGCGCATCATGGCAGTCAATGCCCAATATCCAGGGAGCATCCATGATGCTTTCATCTTGTGTGAGAGCAGTGTCTCAACCACAAGGCCAGAGTTGGATGCTGGGGGACAAAGGTTGTGGCCTCGCCACCTGGCTCATGACCCCCCTCCGGAACCCTCAGACAGAAGCCAAGCATCGCTATAATGAGAGCCATATAGCCACATGCAACATCGTCGAACAGACAATTGGAGTGCTCAAGCAACGCTTCCGATGCCGAACCCGGGCAATAATTGTCCGGCTGGTCGGGAAGTCGGCCAGCAAAAAAAAACATGCGGCCGCGGCAGTGCACCCTGCCCTTGAAGGGCCACCGTGCTGCCGTGCCGCACACATACACAACAAGGTGCTCCGACAGAAAAAGCTGTTGGGGCACCGCACGGCAGATCGTGGATTTTTGGAGGTAAATTTAAGACGGATTGCGATGTAGGTATGGGAGAGCAGCGGTGTGCACTTTGAAAACGCACTTGCAACGGTCGGCAGCAATGGGGCGGAAGGGGGGACTGGCCGGAAAAATCCCCAAGATGAATTTGGGTAGTGGCGGCTGAATTTGGGTAATGGCGGCCAATTGATTGCAACGTGGCAGCCACCCGATTCATCTACACGGTTGCCACAAAATGGCGGTAACAGGCCTTATCTGGACCCTTAATTTCAGCCCATTGAAACAACACTAACAATAATGGTGTGCTCCATATCCGCTAAAGAGGATAAGGAGTCACAGTCTAAGGATAAGGGGTAAGCCATTTAGGACCGAGATGAGGAGAAACATCTTCACTCAGAGAATTGTGAACATGTGGAATTCTCTACCACAGAAAGTTGTTGAGGCCAGTTCGTTAGATATATTCAAAAGGGAGTAAGATGTGGCCCTTACGGCTAAAGGGATCAAGGGGTATGGAGAGAAAGCAGGAATGGGGTACTGAAGTTGCATGATCAGCCATGATCATATTGAATGGTGGTGCAGGTTCGAAGGGCTGAATGGCCTACTCCTGCACCTATTTTCTATGTTCTAATGAGCAGGGTATGTAAAAACAGTAAGATTGTACTAATGGGTGACTTTAATCAATCAACCGAATATTATCTGGGAAATCTGTAATAGAAGGGAGACAACAGAATCGGAGCTAGTGAATGTGGTACAGATCACCTTGATTGAATGTGTCGAGGTCCCCACAAAGTGATGACTCCCTGCTCTAGACCTGGTCTTAGAAGTGATCAGAATAGCATATATATAATATATAATATATATACACATAGAAGTAGATCCCCTCAGAACTATTGAATACATTTAAGATTATCTGGCAATCCGAACCAGTAAAGTAACGAGGACAAAAAGATGTTAAAAATGCAAGCATCAAAGCAATGAGGACGAACTGCAAGAAATTAACTGGAAAATGGAATACTCTTAAAAATATCATAATGAGCATGCAAGATTAGCATTTACCCAAGAAGAACAAATATAACTTAGCTAGTCTTCAAAATGGGTGAATAGATCAATTAAAATGGATAAATATAAAGAAACTTTACAAGCCTATAGCGAAAGAGGTGGGGGGAGAAGTCTGGTAGTAGTATTAAAATTTGCTGAATCAGGTTTTGAGGTTTATTAAGGTGCACAGAGGAACTGAGAGATGAGCATAGCTAAAGACGTTAAGCAGAATATTAAAAAGTATTTTCAGTAATCAGCAGTATTTAGGTGTCAGCCATTGTTCAGTGGTGGCATTTTCGCCTGAGTCAGAAAGTTGTGGGTTCAAGCCCCATTCCAGCGATTTGAGCACATGATCAAGGTTGGCACTTCAGTACAGTACGGAGGAAGTGCTGCACTGTCAGAGGTGAAGTTTTTCAGATGAGGTGTTAAACCAAGGCCTCTTAGGTGGATGTACAAAATCCCACTACACCATTCGAAGAAGGGCAATACTGTCCTTCCAGTGTCCTGGCCATCATTTATCCCCCAATCATCACTTAAAACAGATGATCTGGTCATTTAATTTATTGCTATTTGTGGGACCTTGTTGGGCTGGTGCAGATCTTGAATCTCCTTAAATCTGACCTTTGATTGCTGGTATAAATATGCTAAATTTTTGTGTTCCAGGTTGGTCCTGGTACAAAGTAAATCTCCTTTAAAGGACCAATTTGGGAATGGTGTTCTGCAAGCAGTTACCCAATTTGTGACCACATCCACTCATCCTAGGCTTTTGAAGGAAATCGCCTTGAGTTCTGCTAATTTTGTCAGAACCAATTTCTTTGACAATTTTAATTGCTCCACATCCTTCTCTATTAAACCCGCATTCTTACCAGTATTTTTAAAAACTGACACAAAATATTTAATAATGCCACCAAATATTCATCCTTCACAATTGCGTGGTCTGAAGCGTCTCTCGGCAATGTCCATTTCGAACAAGGGAAAACGCAGCCATCTCCCCATGACCTTCACTGGCACCACCATCACTGATTTCCCTGGTATCAACATCTTGGGGTCCATTGACCAGAGGCTTAGCCACATCAATGTTGTGCCTAAAAGACCAGGGCAAAGAGACTGGGTATTCTGTGACAAGTGGCACGCCTCCTGATCCCTCAATGCCTCTTCACAGTCAACAAGGCTTAAGTCAGGAGTGTGATGAATATTTATTTGCCTGATGATCTGCAGACACAATAACACTTGAGAACCTCAACAGCATCAAGAACAGAACAATTCACTTCAATGTCTCTGCCACTGGACTCAATGTATACCCCCACCAATGCCGGTGAACTATGGCTGCAGCATATACTATCTATATGATTAATTGCAGCAACTCACGAAGGTTACTTTGGCAGTGCATCTCTTCCCTGAGTCAACATCTCCGGACTAGGACAAAAGTAGAAATGTCATCACCTCCATGTTCTATTCCAAGTAACACATCAACCTTAGTTGGGTATATATCACTGTTACTTCATTGGTGCTGGGTCAGTATCCTGGAATTCACTACTTATCATTGTGGGAGCACCATCACTATAAAGTCTACAATGATTCAAGGAGAAGGCCCACTACCACCTTCTTAGGGCAACTAGGGATAGGCAATAAATATGGTCTTGCCAGTAGCATCCGCATCCTAATAACAAGTAAAATCTCAACCCTGAGTGGTCTTATCCGCTCAAACTATTTTCTTACTCGTCATATGCTTAAAGTCCTTACTATTTCTATTTATTTTATCTACTAGGCCTTCTAATCTCACATTTCACCTTCCTGCTATACTAATCCTAGGATCTTGTCTGTTGAAGCCAACTTTTTAAAGGTAGGTGGTAGGTTTTATGGATTTGATATCGACTTGGACATCAGGAACAGGATTTCAAAGCACAAGTAGGCAGTTTGGCAAACATCGAATGGGTTGTAAAAGACTACAGGAAGACACAGACAGATTAGAGGAATGGGCAGATAGGTGGCAGGTGCATTTTAATGTGGAGAAGTGTGAGATAATACAGTTTGGGAGGAAAAACAAAGAATAAGGGTATAAACTCAATGCAAAGACACTGAATGGTGTGGATGAACAAGGACATTTATAAGTTCAAATGTATAACTCCTTGAAAGTGCCAGTGCAGGTAGAGAAAGCCATGAAAAGGCCAACAGCATTTTGGGTTTTATAAATAGGGGCATGGAGTATGAGTAAAAAATTAATACATTTGTTAGGTCACAGTTAGAGTATTGCAATTTTGTGAGACCCATTATAAAAAGGAGATTAAATCTATCGAGAGTGTATAGTATCGATTCATCAGGTTGATGCCAGGGATAACAAACTATAATTATGAGGCAAGACTTGAGATATTCGGATTATTTCTGGCAGAAAAAAGGGTTCAGCAATTTATAATTGTCACTAAGAGCGTGAAGAGAGGAGACAAGAATTTTTTTTCCCAACAGAGGAGAAGAGAGAGAGGTTGGAACAGAGACCACTGCATCTTTTAGGGAAAAAATTCGATAAATATTTGAAGCAGAGAATGATACAGGGCTAGTATGGGGAAGTTCATTTTCTTTTGGATTGCTGGTATAGCCTTGATGGGCTGAATGGGCTATGAGCTTCTATGGTTCTAAAAGTGCAATGGTTGTTTGCAGTGTTTGAAATCATACCACTTCCTCCCCTGCTAGATGGGTGTAAGAGTTCACAAATTGGCTTTGTATAACATTTAATGGACCCCACCAGAAATGTGTGCAAAAATGAAGCACTTTGCTCCTGTAACTAGCACATGTCTTCCTTAGTGTCATTATGCAGAAGATGGGTGACTACATTCACTGACTTGGTTAGCGACCTTCCTTCATGCAGTTGGCACCTTTTCTTTAACTGGAGGGTGGCCTTCTGTCCCACAGAGCCACCACCAGCAGCAGGAACTTCAACTCTTCAGCATTAAGAAGAGCAGCGTTGCTCACGTCCTTTGTGTCAGCTGTGGCTCAGTTGGTAGCACACTCGCCTCTGAGTCAGAAGATTGTAGGCTCAAGTCCCACTCCAGGGACTTGAGCCGAAAAATCTAGGTTGACACCAGTGCGGTGTTGAGGGAGTGCTGCACTGTCGGAGGTGCCATCTTTCGGATGAGATGTTAAACTGAGGCCCCTTCTGCTCCCTCAGGTGGATATAAAAGATCCTATGGCACTATTTTGAAGAAGAGCAGGGGAGTTAACCATGATGTCCTGGCCAATATTTATACCTCAAATCAAGACAACAAAAAATGATTATCTGGTCATTACCACATTGCTAATTATGGCAGCTTGCTGTGCGCAAATTGGCTGCTGCGTTTCCCACATTACAACAGTGACTACACTCCAAATTGGCTGTAAAGCCAATCCGATGGTCGTGAAAGATGCTATAGAAATGCAAGTCTTTCTTCTTTCTTTGTTTCTATGTTACATGGTGAACAATTAGTTCCCCTTTTATGATGAGCTGCAGCCCTGTAAGAGACAGATCTTGGGCCCGAAATTCATCGACCTACTGCCCGATTACTGCCCAAAATTGCAAATTTGATCAAAAAATATGTACATACCGCTCGGCAGAAGATTCATCATTGGCATCTCACCGAGTGGTATGCACACCGTCCGCCATGCAGAACAGCCCGCATACCGCCCAAAAAGTGCAAGTTTCATGACATAACGCCGACATACCACCGGAGCTGCATACTGTCCTGAAATGGTGGTTTTACTCAATCTTAAGTGGGTAGGAATGGGCGCTAGTGCTTGGTGCTGCCATTTTGAAATCGGGAACAGTCAGCACCTCAGTATTTCTGATGTGAACAGTGACTTTACAGTGCGATTTACAGTAAGAAAGGTATTTTTATTGGTACTGAGTACATTATTAAGATAGAAGACATTTGAGTTAATATTTTTTTAATTGAAAAATCATTTGAGTTTATCTCAGGATATTTGAGGAGATTCTGGAGATTCAAAAAGAATGGGGCCTGTACTATCTCAGCCTGTATTGCTGACTACCTGTCTAATGCAGGATCTAGATGGGAGAAGGTTTATTGAGCAGAGTTATCAGGGTAATGGAAGAGGTCGCAGACTGACGAGGCGAAGGAGGCCTTACCCCCAAAGGATTTTCAGGGAGAAGCGCTCATACTTGGACCTGACCGATCGACAGTGCGTTCGAAGGCTGTGTTTCCGAAAAGAGGTGATCAATGAGATTTGCCAGCTCATTAATGTCATGTATCTCACACTACTGTATATAACTGTATCTTACCATGCTATACATGACTGTAACTAGATATGACCTGTAACCACAAGTATACTTTACCACTGGGGGTGCACTTGCAGGAGACACTGCATACCTGTTCCACACAGGTATATAAAGGCAGGTCTCAGGCAAGTGAGGCACTCAAGAGCTGTGAAATAAAGGTGCAGGTCCAGAGTGACCTTGACTTCAGCATGTGCGTCGTGTCAGTCTGTACTGCAGGGTCAGGAGTTTACAGTGGCGACGAGTTACGGGATCACAGAATCCACAGAATGGCTACCAACGGCTCAGATGAGAAATACAATGCTGGAGACAATTGGGAGGACTTTAAAGAAAGGCTCCAGCAAAGTTTTGTAACCAAAGACTGGTTGGGCAATGATAAGAGAAGAGCCCATCTCTTGACCAGCTGTGGCTCAAAAATATACGCCTGAAAGAAGGACCTGCTAGCACCCAAGAAACCAGCAAGCAAGTCGTTTGAGGAGTTGAACACACTAGTGAGAGACCACCTGAAGCCAGCGAGCAGCCTACACATGGCCAGACACAGGTCCTACAATGACAGCCGCTGTGTGGGCCAGAGCATACCCGACTTTGTGGCGGAACTTCGATGGCTGGCTAGTTTATGTGAGTTCTCCGATGAACTAAGGAGAGAAGTACTGAGAGACTTTTTTATTGAAGTAATAAGCCACGCAGGCATATTGCGAAAGCTTATAGAGACCAAGAACTTGACCCTAGAGGCAGCAGCACTGGCCGCACAAAAGCAACAGACCAAAACTTACAAGGATCGACACCAAACTAAGGACCTATACCAAAGAAATCGTCTCAGTCCTTGGCAGCGCCATGCTCTCAGTCACAAACAAAGGGACGGTGAACCGACTTCCCCTGTGGATTGTCCCCGGAGATCTCCCAGCACTGTTGGGGAGAAGCTGGCTGGCAAAACTAAATTGGAAATGGGATGATGTTCACGCCATGGCATCAGAGGAACGGACCTCCTGCTCAACAGTTCTAAGTCGTTTTGAACATCTCTTTCAGCCAGCTGTGGGCACCTACAAAGGGGCTAAAGTTAAAATCTACATCACATAGGATGCCAGACCGGTCCATCACAAAGCTAAAGCTGTGCCTTATGTGATGAGGGAAAAGATTGAACACGAACTGGACTGGCTTCTGCGGGAAGGCATTATCTCACCCGTATAATTTAGCAACTGGCAAGTCCCATCGTCTCCGTCATGAAGCCTGATGGATCCGTATGAATCTGTGAGGATTACAAGTCTACCATAAACAGAGTCTCCCTACAGGACCAATACCCGCTGCCCAGAGCGGAGGACCTATTTGCCACATTGGCTGGAGGAAAACTTTTCTTGAAACTGGATCTCACATCTGCGTATATGACGCAAGAACTGACCGAAGAGTCGAAGCTGTTCAACACCATCAACACACAACGAGGCCTTTTTATGTACAATCGATGCCCATTCGGCATCAGGTCGGCAGCTGCTATAGTCCAGCGCAACATGGAGAGTTTGCTCAAGTCCATCTCGGAGACGGTTGTGTTTCAAGATGACATACTCATCACGGGCAGGGACACTGACTCCCATCTTCGCAACTTGGAAGAAGTACTAAGTCGATTGGATCGGGTAGGCCTAAGAGTTAAGAAATCCAAGTATCTGTTTCTCGCGCCCGAGATTGAATTTTTGGGCAGAAGGATTGCCGCTGATGGAATCCGCCCAACAGAATCCAAAACCGAAGCAATTCGTTTGGCACCCAGGCCCCGGAATGTCTCGGAACTGCGTGCCTTTCTCGGGCTACTCAATTACTTTGGGAACTTTATGCAGAACTTGAGCACGCTGCTGGAGCCTCTCCACGTGCTACTCAGAAAGGGATGCGACTGGTTTTGGGGGGGACGCCCAAGAACGCGCCTTCAATAAGACATGCAACTTTCTATGTTCCATTAGTGTTTTAGCCTTTTTTGACCCAGGTAAAAAGCTAGTTCTTACATGTGATGCGTCAGCGTACAGGGTCGGGTGCGTTTTACAGTATGTCAATGATGCGGGTAAATTACAACCCATTGCTTATGCCTCCAGGTCACTTTCGCGGGCGAAACGCTGGTACGGTATGGTTGAGAAGGAGGCGCTCGCGTGCGTGTACGGTGTCAAAAAGATGCACCAATACCTTTTCGGGGCCAAGTTCGCGTCGGAAACCGACCACAAACCTCTCACGTCCCTGCTATCCGAGTGCAAGACAATAAACGTCAACGCCTCGGCGCGCATTCAGCGGTGGGCACTCATGCTGGTGTCTTACGACTACACAATAAGGCACAGACCAGGCACAGACAACTGTGCCGACGCGCTTAGCAGGCTACCCCTGGCGACCACGGAAGGGTTCGACGAACAGGACTGTGAGATGGTCATGGCAATCAATGCCTTTGAATCCACAGGTTCGTCCATGGCAGCTCGCCAAATCAGAGTCTGGACGACCAGTGACCCCACGTTATCCTTAGTCAAAAGATGTGTTTTAACTGGTGACTGGGCAGAGCTTGCGATGCCTGCCCCGAGGAGATCAAACCTTTCCATAGGCGCATGCATGAACTATCACTACAGACAGACTGCCTGATGTGGGGCAGCCAAGTAGTTATGCCCTTGCGAGGCAGAGAGGCGTTTGTCCGGGAGCTCCACCATGAGCACCCGGGGATCATCCTTATGAAGGCCATAGCCAGATCCCACGTCTGGTGGCCTGGCATTGACGCGGACTTGGATCTCTGCGTGTGGCGGTGCACCATTTGTGCACAACTCCGTAATGCCCCCAGGGAGCCCCCCTAAGCCCCTGGCCCACCAAACCATGGTCGCGGGTGCATGTAGACTATGCGGGCCCATTCATGGGCAAAATATTCCTCGTAGTCGTTGATGCATTTTCAAAGTGGATCGAGTGCACCATTTCAAACTCGAGCACCACCTCCACCACTGTGGAGAGTCTTAGAACCATGATTGCAACGCACGGAATTCCTGACATATTGGTTAGTGATAACGGTCCGTGCTTCACCAGCGCAGAATTTCAAGATTTTATAGTTGACCACGGCATAAATCACGTTAAGACGGCACCATTCAAGCCGGCCTCCAATGGCCAGGCGGAGCGAGCAGTGCAAATCGTTAAACAAGGTATGCTAAAAATCCAAGGTCCCACGCTGCAGAGCCGCCTGTCGCAACTGCTGCTGGCATACAGATCTCGTCCGCATTCGTTGACTGGGGTTCCCCCCCGCACAACTGTTGATGAAACGGACCTTAAAGACTAGGCTCTCGTTAATCCTCCCAGACATGCATGAAATTGTTGAGGCAAAGCGCCGGAAGCTAACTGAGTACCATGACCGAAATTCGAGGGGGAGGTGGAATGAGATAGGGGACAAAGTGTTTGTGCTAAACTATGGCAGGGGTCCCAAACGGCTTGCAGGGACAGTAACAGACAAGGAAGGAAATAGGCTACTGGTTGTACAAATGGACAATGGCCAAACCTGCCGGAGGCATGTAGACCAAGTAAAAAGTAGATTCACCAACAACACTGCAGAACCAGAGGCAGACTACAATGTGGAACTTACACCACACCTGGTGGACAGACAGAGGGAACAATCTGAGGAAAGGGCAGTCTCAACAGACAGCCCAGGCGAGATACCAGCAATCATACTGAACGAAACAGACAGCCCAGGCGAGATGCCAGCAATCACACCGAAAGAAAAATAGGCACCAAGGCAAACAACTGAACCACAACTAAAACGCTCCACGCGAGAGCGTAGACCACCTGAGAGACTGAATCTATAAAAGGCAATAAGACCTTGGGGGGAGGGTGATGTCATATATCTCACACGACTGTATATAACTATCTTACCATGCCATACATGACTGTAACTAGATATGACCTGTAACCACAAGCATACTTTACCACCAGGGGTGCACTTGCAGGAGACACTGCATACCTGTTCCACACAGGTATATAAAGGCAGGTCTCAGGCAAGTGAGGCACTCAAGAGCTGTGAAATAAAGGTGCAGGTCCAGAGTGACCTTGACTTCAGCATGTGCCTCGTGTAAGTCTGTACTGCAGAGTCAGGACTTTACAATTAAGGCAGACCTGCAGCCCAGTACCACCAACATTACTGCACTCTCTGTCGAGATGAAGGTGACTGCGGCACTTTCCTTTTATGCATGCGGCTCTTTTCAGGCATCAGTTGGGGACATATGTTGTATTTCTCAGCACGCTACTCATCGCTGCATTCAAGAGGTAACATGTATGTCGGATGGAATTTATAAACTTCCCAATGACCAGGGAGGCACAAAGGGAGAGGGTTTTGGGATTTGCACGCATTGCCAGCTTCCCCAAGGTGCAGGGTGCTGTTGACTGTACCCATATTGCCATGCGAGCGCCACTAGAGAAGGCGGGGGTGTACCGAAACTGTAAGGGATTCCACTCCCTCAAAGTGCAGCTCGTCTGTGACTATACGCAGCGTATAATGGCAGTGAATACCTACTTTCCAGGGAGCATCCAGGATGCACACATGTGCACTGTGTCTGACACGTTGAAGTCTGAGCCACAAGGTAAATGCTGGATGCTGGGGGACAAAGGGTATGGCCTCGCCACCTGACTCTTGACACCCCTGTGGAACCCTCAGACAGAAGCCGAGCAAAGATCAGAACCATATAGCCACACATAATATTATCGAAAAGACAATTGGAGTGCTGAAGCAGTGCTTTCGATGCTTGGACCACTCAGGAGGCAGGCTGCAATACCAACCTGAGCAGGTTGTTCAGTTCATAGTGATGTGCTGCATGTTGCATAATTTAGCAATCATGCGGGGACAGGAATGGCCACAGAGGACTGGGGACTACCTGAGGAGAGAGTGCAGGAGACGGAGGAGGAAGAGGAGGAAAATGAGGGGGAGGAGAATGAGGAGGAGCTTCCAGATGAACCCAAGGCACCACCCCTCCAACACCACAGCCGAGGGCACGTATGCCACTACAAAATTGTTACGTCAGCTCATCAATGAACGCTTTGCTTGAATGTGGAGAGCTGCAATTTGGGACCCTGATGACTGTTACCCCAAAAGTTTGACACTGTACAAGAGTGCTTAAATTCAATTGAAACATTTATGTAAAAATGTTAAAAATATACAACAATTGTAAAACTTTGTAAAACGTATAACTATAACTTTGAACAACTTGAAATAAACTTTTAAAAATCAAACTTCAACTATTTTAAATGAACAATGAACACTTTATTACAACAAAGCTATTGTGTTCTTAACACAGATGAGTCTGCACACAGGGAGGTTAAAGTAACAGTGACCTCAGTCTTTAATAAGACACTCCAGAGTGACGAACAGGCCTTAGCGGCCAGCTTATATACAGTGCTCCCAAGGGATGCTGGGATCCCTTGGGACTTCAGGGGATAAACTCCCTGGTGGCGGAACATGGGAGTGCATGCTTTACAGATACACAACACTACTTCCCTCTTCCCCCCCCCCCCCCCAAAGCCAAAGTAAAAACTATTTACAAGGTGAGGCGGTCGGGAGCCTTTCTTTCCCTGGTGGACCGCTTCGGTACAAATGTCTGTTCTGGTGTGTTGGTTGTGCCCTCACTGGGCTGGCGTGTTGTTGGCCCTGCAGGGCTGCTGGGTGAGCCTGGCCTTGCTGGGCTGTTGGGCGTGATGGCTTCGGTTTCCTGGTCCGGGGTGGTGTCGTTGATCCTTTGGGTGTGTGTTGTGGGCTTGAAAAAGGTGGTGTCTGCTGTGGGTTGTTCAGGGCAGTCTGTGAACTGCAGCCTCGTTTGGTCCAGGTACTTTCTGCAAATTTGTCCACTGACTAGTTTGACCACAAACACCCTGTTCCCGTCTTTAGCTATCACCGTGCCTGCGATCCACTTGGGACCATGTCCATAGTTTAGCACATACACAGGGTCATTCAGATCAATTTCCCGTGACACAGTGGCTCGACCATCGTTTACATTTTGTTGCTGCTGCCTGCTCTCTACCTGATCATGCAGGTTGGGGTGAACCAGCGAGAGTCTGGTTTTAAGTGAACTTTTCATGAGTAGCTCAGCCGGGAGCACCCCTGTGAGCGAGTGGGGTCTCGTGCGGTAGCTCAGCAGTACTCGGGACAGGTGGGTTTGGAGTGAGCCTTCTGTGACACGTTTAAGGCTCTGATAGTTTGTGCTGCCCGCTCTGCCTGCCCATTGGAGGCTACTTTAAATGGGGCCGAGGTGACATGTTTGATCCCATTGCGGGTCATGAATTCTTTAAATTCGACACTGGTGAAACATGGCCCGTTGTCACTGACCAGTATGTCAGGTAGGCCATGGGTAGCAAACATGGCCCTCAGGCTTTCAATGGTGGCGGTGGTGGTGTTTCCCGACATTATTTCACGTTCAATCCATTTTGAAAAAGCATCCACCACCACCAGGAACATTTTACCGAGAAACGGGCCTGCATAGTCGACATGGATCCTCGACCGTGGTCTGGAGGGCCAGGACCACAAACTTTGTGGTGCCTCTCTGGGCACGTTGCTCAACTGAGCACATACACTGCATTGTCGATACCGGGCCACCACACGTGGGATCTGGTTATCGCTTTCATCATTACTATATCTGGGTATGTGCTGTAGAGATCCGAGATGAACATTCTCCCTGACCTTTTTTTAGTAGCACTACGCAGTTACCCCACAACAGGCAGTCTGCCTGAATGGACAGCTGGTCCTTTCGCCGCTGGAACGGCTTGATTTAAATGCAAGAGCCAACCGGGATGCTGGCCCAGTTCCCATGCAGTACACAGTTTTTTTACTAGGGACAGCAGAGGATCTTGGCTGGTCCAAGTCCTAATCTGGTGGGCCGTGACAGGTGATTTATCATTTTTTCAAACGTTTCCATGACCATCAACAAGTCTGTGGGCTGCGCCACCATCAACAAGTTTGCAGGCTGCGCCATTTCCGCCCCCGTGGTGGGCAATGGTAGCCAACAGAGCATCCGCACAGTTCTCGGTGCCTGGCCTGTGGCGGATGGTATAGTTGTACGCTGATAGCGCGAATGCCCATCTTTGTATGCAGGCTGAGGCATTAGTATTTATCCCTTTGTTTTTAGCGAACAGGGATGCGAGGGGCTTGTGATCGGTTTCCAGCTCAAATTTGAGGCCAAACAGGTACTAATGCATTTTCTTTACCCCGAACACACACGCTAATGCCTCTTTCTCAATCATGCTGTAGGCCCTGTCGGCCTTTGAGAAGCTCCTGGAAGCATTGGCGACAAGTTGCAACTTCCCCGCAATGTTAGCTTGTTGTAATACACACCCGACTCCGTACGACGATGCATCACATGCTAGCACAAGTCTTTTACACGGGTTATGCAATACAAGCAGCTTGTTGGAGCATAAAATGTTTCTGGCTTTCTCAAAAGCAATTACTTGTTTTTTTCCCCATACCCAGTTCTCACCTTTGCGCAAGAACACATGTAGGGGCTCTAAAAGGGTGCTTAACCCCAGTGGGAAGTTACCAAAATAGTTGAGTCGTCCCAGGAACGACCGCAGCTCCGTGACGTTCTGTGGCCTGGGCGCGTTCCTGATAGCCTCTCTCTTGGTGTCTGTAGGCCGAATGCCGTCTGCCGCGATCTTTCTACCCAAAAACTCCACTTCTGTTGCCATGAAGATGCATTTCGACCTCTTCAGCTGCAGCCCTACGTGATCCAGTCGCTGGAGGACCTCCTCCAGGTTTTGTAGGTGCTCGGCGGTGTCCCGACCCGTGACCAATATGTCGTCCTGAAAGACCACCGTGTGTGGTACCGACTTGAGTAGGCTCTCCATGTTTCTCTGGAAGATCGCTGCAGACGACCGAATTCCAAACGTGCATCTGTTGTAGATGAACAGTCCCTTGTGCGTGTTGATGCAGGTGAGGCCCTTCTAACACTCCTCCAGCTCCTGCATCATGTCGGCCGAAGTCAGGTCGAGCTTGGTGAATGTCTTGCCTCCTGCCAGCGTCGCAAATAGGTCGTCTGCCTTAGGTAGCGGGTATTGGTCCTGTAGTGAGAAACGATTAATAGTTACTTAATAATCGCCGCAAATCCTGACCGTGCCATCACTTTTGAGTACTGGAACAATCAGGCTGGCCCACTCGCAGAATTCCACTGGGGAGATAATGCCCTCGCATTCCAGCCTGTCCAGCTCGATTTCCACTCTCTCCCTCATCATGTGAGGTACCGCTCATGCCTTGTGCTGAATGGGTCGTGCCTCTGGGATCAAGTGGATCCGCACCTTCGCCCCGGAAAAGTTTTCAATGCTTGGCTCAAAAAGGGAAGGAAATTTGTTGAGAACCTGGGTACATGAGGCCTCATCGACATGTGATCGTGCTCAGATGTCATCCCAGTTCCAGCGGATTTTGCCCAGCCAGCTCCTTCCAAGCAGTGTGGGGCCAATCGCCCGGGACAATCCAGAGTGGCAGTTCATGCACCGTGCCCTCGTAGGTGACCGTGTCCATGGCGCTGCCCAGGACAGTGATAAGCTCTTTGGTGTACGTTCTCAGTTTCGTGTGGATGGGGCTCAGGGCTGGTCTGAATGCATTCTTGCACCACAGTCTCTCAAACATCTTTTTACTCATGATGGATTGGCTAACGCCAGTTTCCAGTTCCATAGCTACCGGTAAGCCATTCAATTTTATGTTTAGCATTATAGGTGGACATTTTGTCGAAAATGTGTGCACCCCGTGTACTTCAGCATCTGCCTCCTCCCTCTCAGGCTCGAAATTGCTTTGATCCACCATGGACCGATCTTCCTCTGCCACGTGGTGGTTAGCAGGTTTTGCAGAGCTTGCAGCTCGTTTGCAAGCTCGTTGGAGGTGCCCCAGGGTTCCACAGCTCTTGCAAACATACCTTTTGAAGCGGCATGAATAGGCTGAATGGAAGCCTCCACAACGCAACAAGTTGTGAATTGCCTTGCATTCATCCTTTGTTGGGGACTCTGAGTCATCTGGGTCACCTGAGGCCTGCTGGCTGTTGCAGACTCGTGGGTTCTGCCCTGTACATTTCTGCTCGCAAACACAGTTCCAGTTAATTTATGAACATTGCTAGCACTTGTGTGCTGAGAGATTTTTTTGGTGTTATTACTGGTGGACATAAATGCCTATGCTATCGCAATGGCCTTACTGAGGGTCGGTGTCTCTACAATCAAATGTTTTCGTAGGATGGTCTCGTGGCCAATGCCCTGTACAAAAAAGTCTCTGAGCATTTGCTCCAGGTAGCCATCAAACTCACATTGTCCTGCAAGTCGCCTTAGCTCGGCGACGTAACTCGCCACTTCCTGACCTTCAGATCGCTGGCACATGTAGAACCGATACCTCGCCATCAGCACGCTCTCCCTTGGGTTAAGATGCTCCCGAACCAGTGTACACAGCTCCTCATACAACTTATCTGTGGGTTTCACCGGAGCCAGAAGATTCTTCATGAGGGTGTAGGTCGATGCCCCGCAGACTGTGAGGAGGACCGCTCTCCTTTTTGCAGCCCTTCCTTCTCCGTCCAGCTCGTTGGCTACAAAGTACTGGACTAGCCGTTCAACATAGGCTTCCCAGTCCTCACCCTCCGAGAACTTCTCCAGGATGCCCACAGTTTGCTGCATCTTTACGTTGGATTCGTATTGTCGTCGCCAGTTATTGTGTTCCTAACACAGATGAGACTGCACACAGGGAGGTTAATGTAACAGTAACCTCAGTCTTTAATAAGACACTCCAGAATGAGGAACAGGCCTTCGGGGCCGGCTTATAAACAGTGCTCCCAAGGGATGCTGGGATCCCTTGGGACTTCAGGGGATGAGCTCCCTGCTGGCGGAATATGGGAGTGCATGCTTTACAGATACACAACAAAAGCAACCTTTACTGTCCTCCACCACGTCCTCCACCACCCTTCGGACTCACTCCCCCCTTTCTTACTCCCGACCTTCCCTTTCCCACTGCTCTTGGGCCCGACCTCCCCGTGGTAGTACCAAGCTGGCTGGAAGAAGTGCACCCCGCGTGCTGTAGCTGTCATTGGGGGTCAGACATTGCAGACACAATGAATGGGACCTCAGGAGAAGCTCGTGATCTGGAAGGCACGGCTTCAGGGCTGGAATCTGCTGGCAGCTCCCCATCCTCGGGTGCTGTCAACCTGACTACTATGGCACTGGGGCAGTCCACACCATGTCCCGATCTTGTCGATTGCTGCATGGCATCGACGGAGTCGGCAGTATGCTGCATTGCGGTGATCAGTCGCAACATATCCCCTGTCTGTCGTTCTGATAGCGCCGCGATGTTTCCAGCTATCATAGCCATGGCCTTGATCAGCTCTCGACCTCTAGAGACGCTGGCCTGTGACAGACGCACCATGTCCTGGTATGCGCTTATCTGTCGTGCACCAACCTCTGCGGCAAAGGCGCTGAAACACTGGGGGTGCGCTGCTGCGCACTGCTTGGTCCCGCAGAATCAGAGAAGGCATGGGGTAATCCTCTGAATAGAGAGTCGGTGGTGGAGGATGTTTCAGCTGGCCCACATGGAACTGCTGTATCCTCCTCCGTCTCCACCCCTATCTCCACCAGCTCAAGGATCTGCTGCTCTTCCTCTTCTTCATCTCTGGCAGAGGTGAAGTCAGGAGAGGGCTGCGTGATGCCAGAGATAGAGGCAGTGGGTCTGTTGTCTGGTCTCTCTGCGGTGGTCTGGTCTGCATCCTCCGAGTCTGGAAGTACAAAACAACATTTAAAAATGCTTGGCAGCAGGGAAGGGTCAGGGTACAGTGACGTAGCGCAATCTTACTTAAATGTCCACCACTGCTGCATTACTGCATTACATATCACAGACAGACAATACATTCATGCATATGCATTCTGTGACATGCCCCCAACATTGCAGAACATAGAAAATAGGTGTAGGAGTAGGCCATTCGAGCCTGCACCACCATTCAATATGATCATGGCTGATCATCCCATTCCTGCTTTCCCTCCATATCCCTTGATCCCTTTAGCCATAAGGGCCACATCTAACTCCCTTTTGAATATATTTAACAAACTGGCCTCAACAATTTTCTGTGGTAGAGAATTCCACATGCTCATAACTCTCTGAATGAAGAAGTTTCTCCTCATCTTGGTCCTAAATGGCTTACACCTTATCCTTAGACTGTGGCCCCTGGTTCTGGACTTCCCCAACATCGAGAACATTCTTCCTGCATCTAACCTGTCCAATCCCGTCAGAATTTTATATGTTTCTATGAGATCCCCTCTCATTCTAGTAAATTCCAGTGAATATAAGCTTAGTCGATCCAGTCTTTCTTCATGTCAGTCCTGCCATCCCGGGAATCAGTCTGGTGAACCTTCGCTGCACTCCCTCAATAGCAAGAATGTCCTTCCTCAGATTAGGAGACCAAAACTGTACACAATATTCAAGGTGTGGCCTCACCAAGGCCCTGTACAACTGTAGTAAGACCTCCCTGCTTCTATACTCAAATCCTCTCGCTATGAAGGCCAGCATGCCATTTACCTTCTTCACCGCCTGCTGTACCTGCATGCCACCCTTCAATGTCTAATGTACCATGACACCCAGGTCTCGTTGCACCTCCCCTTTTCCTAATCTGTCACCATTCAGATAATATTCTGCCTTCCTGTTTTTGCCACCAAAGTGGATAACTTCACATTTATCTGCATTATACTGTATCTGCCATGCATTTGCCCACTCACCTAACCTGTTCAAGTCACCCTGCAGCCTATTAGCATCCTCCTCACAGCTCACACCTAGTGTCATCTGCAAACTAGGAGATATTACATTCAATTCCTTCGTCTAAATCATTAATGTATATTGTAAATAGCTGTGGTTCCAGCACTGAACCTTGCGGTACCCCACTAGTCACTGCCTGCCATTCTGAAAAGGACCCGTTTATTCCTACTCTTTGCTTCCTGTCTGCCAAGCAGTTCTCTATCCACATCAACACATTACCCCCAATACCAAGAACATCACATGAACCCAAAATGACAGTGCAATAAACTTAGATTACATTACATGAGGCCAAGATTACAGTTACAATGCATGACATGACATTAACACAGACTGGGGTTTGCATTAAACTGACCAACCTGTGTGCGTGGGTCAGCTCCAATGCCGGTGGTGGCACGGTTGCTGTCCCCGACCAGCGACAGGGCACGGATTTCAATCTCTGTCAATGGTTCTTGCGTTGGAGGTCCTCTCCCGCTGATCCGCTATTGCAGATGTCTTCTGCAGAAAGTAAAATAAATGAAAGTAAAAATCTTCAACCCATTTAACATCGCAGACACACAGGTTTACACACACACACACACACACACACACACACATATATACAGCGTTGATCCTCGTCATTGCCTGAAAGCACAAATACATCGCCGTAATCTTGGGATAAATATCATCCATGTGACACTGAACCTACATTTACATGGCACATGGGGGTGCATAAATAAAATCATTACTTTTGCTACCCTCACCAGGTCGTTCCCCCTCTTACAACACCTTTCTCCTGTGTATACCATTGTACTTATGGGAGGACACAGCCTCCCCGATCTCGTTCCGTATTCTGTTGTACTCCTTTGGGGGGGGGCGGGGTGGGCTTTCCATGACCACCCTTCGTTAAATCAGACTATCTCTCTGTAATATTCTCCAGCAGGGCCGGTAGCTCTGTCTCGTCGAAGGCGGGTGCCCTCAACCTCCCATCCTTCTTGATGTTCCTGCATTTCGAGTTCTTTTTCAGCATTTCCATTATATATATATATTTATTAGGATTTTTGATTTATAAAATATGTATTATTGTTGTTGATATTGTATAATTCTTATTTGATAATTTTTTTGACTCTGGAATCTCTGATTAAACCAACTGACCCTCGAATACCTTGCTGCTCCTTCTCTCACTCTCCCTCGAATTCAACTCTCTGCGCATGCGTAGGTGACCCCTGACCACCAAAATCGTGGGGCAAAAGCATTGTGAAATAAAAGCAAAAAAAAAATTTGCACAGTGCAGTGCCGCACCGTCCATCGACAAGAAAGTCGATCTTGATTGACTATAATATTGCATACCACCCGCTGCACACCACTCTCATACCACCGAAAAGAATTCCACCAAACTAGCGCTCTTCGGTCTCGGCGATATTCTGGCAGTTTTAAACAACATACCGCCAGAATACTGCCGAGAAATGGGCGGACCTTATGTCCTGATGAATTTCGGGCCCCTTGTGTTCTCTGCCTATGTGTGCTACAGGCCAAGCTCTCTGGGAATGCTTTGTTTATGTCTGTCTCGTAGCCAAATTAAGGTGTGAACTTTGATTTAAAATTTGAGAGCACCAGTCCCCTGGTGCAGTATTGCCTAACTCTCATAATTGGGGCTTAAGTCTTGGGGGGAGAAATTCGGCTGCTTAGTGCCTCCTGTTCGCGCTTGAGGTGGGGGTGGGGGGACGGGGGCGACTAAGGAGTTAGCGACCGAGGCGGTGAATTTAGCAACACCTGCGAACTTCAGTGCCGTTTAGCAATGCACTTCACATTGTTTAGCACTCTGCCAATACCGCCCCGCTCCCGCACTTTAGTGCCCTAAGAGAAGTGGTTAGTGCTGAATTTCATGGGAGAAGAAAATCATTAGCGCCTGGCACTACTTTTTCTAGATTTCAAAAGTTAGCACCCCAAGCTTTTTACCTACCAATCCACAATTGGTGACTATGTTTTTCTCTGGCTAAATGTAAACACTTATGAGGAATGTCTGGTAAAATGAATTGATGTATTTACACCAGACTGTTATCTGTAGAACTGAGAATCAGAGAGCTGAAAGTAAGGCTATTTTTATATTTGTTTTCACACTTTCTCCCCTCTTTAGGTCCCCACTTATGCCCTCCCCCCCCCCCCCCCCCACCACCTCCCCACCTGCTGCACACATTTCTCTGGCCAGCAAAAGATCTGCTGATGCCATTCTTTTGTGGCTCCTTAGAAACATGCAGGCGTTACCTGGTGTCTTTCCTGTCAAAGTCTGACTAAGATACCATGGCCGACGCTGTTCCCCGGCAGCTCAGTAGCTAAACGCACCATGTGGTGTGGTACTGACTACTGAGCTATATATAGATGGTGCTAGGTTTGTTCATTCGTCTGTGAGGAATCAGCTGGTCTGTCAGATAGCAGTAGCGCACTACACTTGGCTTCAATAACCTTAGTTATTTTGCAAGTTCAATATTCTTGATACTTTTTAATTTAATTTAGTGAAAATAATTACATTTTAATTTAACCTATAATTTGATTTTTTTCCCCATGTGTAAATGGAATGAATATGCTAATGATCATATCTTTTTCTGTACTGCTCCTGCCAATTTCTCCATTGGAGAATGAGTGCTGTCAACATTGTTGAATGAGTTTACTGGTTTCTCTGGATAGAAAGATTTCTGGTTAGGAAGATTTCTAAAGTGCATTTGGTTGCAAATTGATTTGATCAGGGATGAGATTATTTTATTCCTTATTTTAAATCATTTTTAAAATCATAATATGTTGGCGTCATGCAGTGACAGTAGCACTGACAACATGATGCCTAATGTGGCATCTGGAAAAACTGCGGTGTGGGGGGGGTGGAAATTAAATCTGAAACACAAATGTAACTATAAAGAGAAATATTTTAGTTCAATATGGATATTTCTAATTACTGCAAAATCTAATCTTTACCTAATTGGTAGTTGCAGATATATCCACCGCATAGTCCTGTATAAGACTTCAGTTATACTGCATATACCAAACTGAGACTGCTTTGTGTTTGAGTGAATAGCTGTCAGATTAGAGTCAGGTTGCTTGGATTTTTCAGCAATTCTAAAACTCGTTGTAAGCCCAGGATATGGACACATGATAACCCACACATGTTCATGTACCCATCATGCCAAGTGGAAATATCAAAAGTGAACATTTAGGAAGAAATCTTTGCTGAACATATTGGGCTTTAGATACAAAATATAGCAATTTCAATATCCATTGTTGCTGAACTCCAATATTAGGTTCCCATGAATGTAGAAGGAAATAAAGATTGTATCTTTATCATCATCATATAGCACCTTTCACATCCTTGGGACATCCCAAAGCGCTTCATAGCCAATGAAGTACTCTTGAAGCGTATTCACTCTTGTAACGTGGGCAAGCAAAGCAGCTGGTATGTGCATAACAAAGTCTCCCAAACAGCAATGAGACAAATGACCAGGTAATCTGTTATAGTAGTGTTAAGTGAACATAAGAATTAGGAGCAGGTGTAGGCCATTCAGCCCCTTGAACCTGCTCCGTCATTCAGTAAGATCATGGCTGATCTTCTGCCTCAACTCAACTTTCCTGCACTGTGCTCATATCCCTTGATTCCCTTAATATTCAAAAATCTAGCAATCTCCATCTTGAATATATTCAAAGAGTAAGCCTCCACAGCCCTCTGGGGTAGAGAATTCCAAAGATTCACCACCCTCTGATTGAAGAAGTTTCTCCTCATCTCAGTACTAAATGGCCGACCCCTTATTCTGAGACTGTGACCCCTGGTTCTCGACTCTCCAGCCAGAGTAAACATCTGCATCTACCCTGTCAAGCCCTGTAAGAATTTTATATGTTTCAATGAGTGGGCAGATGGAGTATAATGTGGGGACATGTGAGGCTATTCACTTTTACAGGAAGAATAGAAAAACAATATTTTTAAAATGGTGAGGAACTATTAGATGTTGGTGTTCAGAGAGATTTAGGTGTGCTCGTATAGGAAACACAGAAAGTAGCATGCAGGTACAGCAAGCAATTAGGAAGGCAAATAGCTTGTTGACCTTCATTGCAAGAGGGTTAGAGTGCAAGAGAAAGGAAGTCTTACTACAATTGTACAGGGTTTTGGTGAGACCACACCTGGAGTACTGTGCAGTTTTGATCTCCTTATCTGAGGAAGAATATACATGTCTTGGAGGCAGTGCAACAAAGGTTCACTAGATTGATTCCTGGGATCAAAGGGTTGTCCTATGAGGAGACATTGAGTAGAATGGGCCTATACTCTCTGAAGTTTAGAAGAAAGAGAGGTGATCTCATTGAAACATATAGGGGTTGAAATTCGGTCTCGCTGTTTTTGAGGTGGTGTCACCGGCGATACCTACAGGCGGTAGGTGCCGTCTCAAACTGCAAAATTCAGATTTTCCACCCAAAGATGAGAGAGCAGCGCTAAAAGTGGCACTGCACGCTCATCCTTGGGTGCCAACAGAGCGGCAGCTCAGGAGGTCGACTGAATTTCGTGACCGTAGGCTACCGGCATGTGAGGTTTTAAAAAAAAAGTTTCCCATGCTTTCCTTTACCCACACTTCCTCACTGATCCCATTAATAGCTAAATGCTAAAAAAAATAAACACTTACCTTGATCCCTGGATGCTACCACCCCGGGATCCCCGTTGTCCAACCGCCTTTCTCAGGCTGCCGGTAAGGCCACCATACTCGCCAAATATCGCATTGGCGGCGGCAAGGGCATGTTGCATGCTTGATGACGTCACCATGTGGGTGGCGGTTGAGCGCACAGCAGTACGTCTTGCCACCGCTCCCACCCACCCAGCTAAATTTGACAACAGCCCTGGAACCTGGTCGCCAGCGACGGTAAGTACTTAGCTGCCCATTAGCCACCCCTTTCCAGCGGTAACGGGTGGCATAAGAAACTGAATTTTGACCCCATAATATTCTGAGGGGGAATGACGGTAGATGCTGAAAGGTTGATTCCCCTGGCTGGAGAGTCGAGAACTAGGGGACATAGTCTCAGGTTAAGGCGTCAGCCATTTAAGACTGAGATGAGGAGGAATTTCTTCACTCAGAGCACTGTGAATAATTTTGTCCTGTCGGTTAATTTTCTGCATGAAATTAATATAAACATGCATTGCCTGAGGAAACAAATTAAATAATTTTGTCCTGATGGTTAATTTTCTGCACGGAATTAATATAAACAGAAGTGAGTTAGTCCCCTATGGGGCTGGCACCTACGCTCCAGGCAGGGTTTGTGTATTCCTCACTTCCCTTACAGGCAAAGACAAAGGGCTCAATTTTCCTCAAAGCTGTTTTTTGGCGTACTTGAAGAGTTACGCCCGTTTTTTTGGGGCCCCAACTACGTCAAAAAACAATCATCCAAGTTTCCCCGTTTGAATTGTTGATTTTGGCACCACCTAGCCTATCCTTTAGCTTTAGGGGTGGAGCCTAAGATCACGCCAAAAAGATTGGGTTGCCACAGTAACCAGGGACGCACTGTGGGCTGAGGCTGGAAAGTGACACATACAACAGCCAGCTCACAGCAACCTACACAAGCACCTTACACATTGCAGCAACTTGCCACCATTAAATTATTAAAGTGTTTACAACAAAAGTCTATCTCCCCCTCCCCTATCCCTGGCTGAAGGGCCTCCCCCTCCCGGTAATCGCTACTATCCTAAGCCGATGGGCCTTCCCCTCCCGGTAACCGCTATTATGCCAGGCAGTAGGGCCTCCCGATACTGGTACCCGCTACTATCCCAGGCCAAACGGCCTCCCGGTACCCGCTCCTAACTCTGGCCGAAAGGCTTTCCTCTCCTGCCGGTGCCGGTATCTGCTCCTAACTCTGGACCAAAGGCTTCACCCTCTCTGCTGCTGCTGTCCGGGTCCTGGAAGTGCATCTGCTGCGCTGATTTCCGTACCTGCGCCGATTTTCTTAACTGCCTAGAAGGTTTTTCCACAGCGGTCACATACGCAGTCCTAAGGAAAATTGGAGTAAATCAGAGCTGGCCAAACTTGCTTAAATGGTCAGAATTGGCACGGGTGGCAGGTTACGCCCCCAATGAGGTATAAAAAAAAACAAACCTAAAAAAATCGTAACTAACTGAGTTACACTGACAATCTTTAGGGAAACTTGGATTTTTAAATAATAGCCAAAAAAAGCGGCACACGACAAAAAAATGGTGCAAATAACTGGGGAAAATTGAGTCTAAAGTGCTGTGGACGCGGAGTCGTTTAGATTATTCACGGCTGAGATAGATAGATTTTTGGACTCTAGGAGAATCAAGGGATGTGGAGTTGAGGTCGAAGATCAGCCTGATCTTATTGAATGGCGGAGCAGGCTCGAAGGGCCGTGTGGCCTCCTCCTGCTCCTAATTCTTATGTTCTTAGGTGTTTGGATGAGGGATAAATCTTAACCAGGACACAGGGAGAACGTCCTTGCTGTTCCTCAAATAGAGCCATTTGTTCGCAACTATCTTATTTAAGGCCCCTAGTTTTGGACACCCCCCACAAGTGGAAACATCATCTTTACATCTAAGTGGAAACTTCTCTCTGTAATTTATTGTAAGAATTAAGATTACATAGAAGCAAGAATAAGTCAACAGCAGACGAGACCATAATAAAACACTTAAATTTCATACTTACTATAATTTGCTTTTGGAATCTAACAATGAATTGTTTCCAGATTCTTGGAATCTTTTAATCAGAATTCTGTAACTGACATATGCCATATGTAAGGTCTAAGCATCCTGCTGTTAGTTCTTCAAAGTCTAGTAGAATCTTAACTGGCTAAAGGCTATGGTACATGTATGTCAGGAGATCTCGGAGTGTAGAACTGTCAATCAAGCTAGACTTTGAAGAGATAACAGCTGCCTTCTGTACCTGATTTCAAGCAGATCTTTAAACCTTCCAGACAGTGCAATCTTGTTAGACTCTTCTTTCCCCCTGCCAAATTGGGGCAGCTATTATAGACCTGACACTTACACTGCCAAGTTCCACGTACATTGCTTGAGGAAACGAATTAAATAATTTTGTCCTGACAGTTAATTTTCTGCACGGAATTAATATAAACAGAAGTGAGTCAGCCCCCTTTGGGGCTGACATTTACGCTTTAGGCAGGGTTTGTGTGTTCCTCACTTCCCTTGCAGGCAAAGACAAAAAATAATTTGCTTCAAAGTACTACTAACAGAAGCCCAGTGTAGAATTTACTACACTACTTAACCTAGGTACAAATTCATATTAAAAATAAAATGTAGAATTTCTTACAAATTGAAACAGGACTGATGCTAGATTGTCAGTGACTTTACAGTAATGGAAAGTTGGAAGTAAATCCTGTGTATATTCCTGAAAAAATAATTAACAGAATTGAAAGGCAACCATGCAGATGCATTTTTATTTGAAGATACTCTATGAATCAGATGAATTCCATTACTGTCAATGTGATATGATAGGATTTTTTTTTTTTTAAAGTGCATTAATTCAAAATTATCTTGGACATTCTGCATGTTTATTTGCTGAAAATGTCAGACATAATTTATATCAGAAATTGATTCATTTATTGAATGCTATACGTGTTAGAGTACTTAAAGTATATTTTTAACTAAATCTTCTGACATTGATCTTAAACAGACACCAATCTACCTAAAAGCTGTGATCATATCATTAAAATAACAATGTTAATAGGCCTTTTTTTAATAGTTTAAGCTGATCCTAATCCCATGTATTAAATGACTTCCACAAAGAACTTTATAAATTACACTGGCAAGCGAAAGGTGCCAACTGCTTTAATTTATTTTGTGTAATTAAACTGTCAGAAAAAGCGGAGCTTGACTTCTAATTAGTTTGTGGCCAGAGATGTCCCTTTGGCTCACATCTTTGTGACCATTGAGAGAGAATTTTTAATTTTCAACTTTAATAGTTCCTGCTTTAAACAAATATTTTGCCAAATTGTGTAGTGTTATAAATAATGCACTTATCAAGTTATCCTCTCACTGCACATCAACAGTAAAATATTCTAATGACATTAAAACATTGCTGATGAATATATTTACTGTCGACGTATTTACTGAGGCACACAAAAGCATGGGCCTTACGCTAAACATCCGTAAGACAAAGGTCCTCCACCAGCCTGTCCTCGCCGCACAGCACTGCCCCCAAGTCATCAAGATCCGCGGCGCTGCCCTGGATAATGTGGACCATTTCCCATACCTCGGGAGCCTCTTATCAACAAGAGCAGACATTGACGACTAGATTCAACACTGCCTCCAGTGCGCCAGTGCAGCCTTCGGCCGCCTGAGGAAAAGAGTGTTTGAAGATCAGGCCCTCAAAACTGCCACCAAGCTCATGGTCTACAGAGCTGTAGTAATACCCGCCCTCCTGTATGGCTCAGAGACATGGACCATGAACAGTAGACACCTCAAGAGGCGGTGTTTAATCTCTGACTGAATGAATATATATTTAGTGTCAACCATGGCTGGATGTATTTGGAGTGGTGTGGTAATCTAATGCAATATTTAGCATAATGGGTAGATGATGTTTTTGAAGCTACATATGTGGAAGTCTCACAAAGGGTAAGTAGTTTATGTTGAAAGTGACTTCACTATGTTGTAAATCATGGCTTTGTAATTTCCTTTTGCTTTTTCTCGCTGGAATTGAAAGGAAGTGGAAATAATACAATGGATGTTAAGTTATTCCAGGTTTCATAGTGGTAATGGAAGCTCTTTATCACATCTATAGAGTGTGATTTTGCTGTCTCTATAGATAATGGGAAAGCCCCACTTCCATAATGTTCTTTTGCTTTCACTATCCAGCAAGAGAAAGCAAAAGAAAACTATGGAAATGATACTCACGTTTGCAGTCAGGTAGCACACGGTTAGAAGTAGGAAAATAAAACTAGGAAGTAAAAAGACAGAGGGCCAATACTGTACCTCAGTGGAAATGTACAGCAGCTATATTTGCAGGATTAAAATATGCCACATACATACTGAATTGAAGAATACACTATTTGCTCTATTTTCACAGAAGTAACTAGGATCCACATTTTCACTTCTTGCATCATTGTGAAGTTGGGAAAGGCTGGGTTCCACACAGGACACTCAAACACATGCAAAGAGACTCACTAGCCTCCCACCATCGGTATGATTTTTAATGATCAGCTAAGATCATCATTTTTATTCGATTATTAAAAGATGAATGACGTTACAGCAGGATAACAGATTTTGCTTTTACGGTAAAAGTTTATCTTATCTTGCAGAGCTGCATTAATGCTCCAGCCAATGTCTATCCTTTCCTATGTGAGATTGTCGCTTTCAGATCATTTCCATGTGATGGACACAACTTGCTTTAGCTATGTTTAAGTTTTGGTACAAGTTGATGTTTTAGGTGCATGGTTGATGTGCAACTAAACACTTTGGATTTGCACAATGCTGACAACTCAGGATGTGAGTATTATAACAGTGTCTACACTTTAAAAGTATTTCATTGGCTTTAAAGCACTTGGGGATGTTCTGCGGTCATGAAAGGTGCCAACTAAATGCAAATTTCTTTCTTATGAACAAAATACATCAAATGTTCAGTCTTACTTTACTTATAAACATCTGGTGGGTATTGTTTATCTGGATTTTATGTTACTTTTCCATCTGATTTACATGGACTGTAACACATATACACCATTATGAAATCAGTTTGTATGAACTAATTCAAATAATTCCTTTATATGATAATCCTTGTTGCCTGAACTGCTATTATTATCAAGCTAACTATTGTACTGCTTAAGATGGTGGGACATAACAACAGCAACATTTTTGTTGGTTTTGCAGGGCTCATACCTGTTTCAACCGGCTCGATCTCCCTCCATACCCATCCTTCTCTATGTTGTATGAGAAGATGCTCACTGCTGTGGAAGAGACCAGCACTTTTGGACTGGAGTAACAAGATGTGCTGAAATGGAAGCATATTTCTTCTACTGGATTTTTCTCCTGGACCTCCTGGAAGTGGAGGGTATGATGACAGCAGCAGACACACTTTGGTGAATTCCTTGCGGGATTTGGATTAACCAAGAATTGTTCTTCATAGACTTACAGGACCTACTGGTGAGTTAGTATGCATGCAGAAGATGAAGCAAGATTACTGAGTGCAGACAATCACTGTACACATTCTGCTAAATTATTGTGTGTCTGGTATGAGAAGTGAAGGGAAGAAACCGAAACCTTGCACAGTGGTCACCTCATACACAGTATTTGGCTATTCTGTCGAGTATAACATTAAATATGCTTTTGTAAAGAAAAGCATTTCAGAAACGACCAAGGCTTGCACAGAGACAGGTCAATGCTACTTCGGAATGACTGTGAAAATACTATGAAAATGGATGATATTTGTTTTCATACTTCAACACCTGAAGAGTTAGGTTTATGTTTTTTTTTTAACTCAGTGGTATATCTATAGCTTCTAAAGCTCTAAGCAGAAAACAGATGTACTTGTTAATGAAAATAATGGTCTTTATATACCTGTTATTGCATGGTATACAATCACAAAGTATGGAAATGTCTAGAATTACAGCTCCATTGTTACTTTGGTGCAATAAAAGTGCCAACAGTTGTGCAATTCAGTTTTATTTAATCTTTTTAATAAATTCTGTACAATTCCTATATAATCGTTAAACTATCCAAACCTTGTTGGATTTGAGGGAGATGTCTCGCAGTTCACTCTTTGTGCTTGTTCTAATCAAATTTGTTTAGGTTATCTGCTCCAGGGCATCAAAAAGATTGATGCCATTTTTTATTTTATACAAAGTTTTCAAAAACAAGAAAATAAACTTTTTTTAAATTACAATGAATTTACCAAAGTAAAAAGGGATAAAATTGCACCGTTCATATAAAGTAGGTACGATGGTATAATCATACACAGAATTATTGAAACTATTTTTCAGATCTCTTATATTATGCCTTGAGCAATAGGACTGCATACAAAAAATATGTCTTGGCTTGTTTTAAAAAATTACCTCCCTCTCAAACAAGGCAGAATAAATAGCTTTCCAATAGTAGATCAGACATATCTGCTCTATGCAAACTTAAATCTTGTTAACAGCATTTCCGTGATAAAGAAATAGAGTTCAAATTACTATAAAACAGATTATTTTTACAGCATTTGAGCGAAGGCAGTTGAAGACTTATTTTAACCAAGGAAATTTAATTTTAAATATTGAATGGTACGCTATTAACAGTGGCAATGAATTTACATGAAAAAAACATTGCCTTTGGAGCGATAAGTAAAACTTACTGATGTAAAAATACTCTGTTTTCTAGGACTTATTATCCATGTAAAATTCCAGCAGTTTTTGTTCTTTTATATTACTGCTAACATTTGAAAACAGAATATACTCAGTTAATGTGTGCTACTTCAGATCAACAGTGCTCGTGAATTCAAAAATTCTGGTTAATCTTCTACAGCTCAAAGTCTACACTTTAAGCATTGCAATGATTTGAAGAAAAATGGATTCTAGTCTAAAATATTAACATTTGATTTTAAATTTATATTGTTTTAACCATTGTGCGAATGCAAACTCGGCTAGATCCATACCTTCTGGGTACAAAGTTTCAACTCCTGTATATCTATTATCGAACCACACCTTAGCACATATTGATACAATGGATCATGTGGACAATAGTGTTCAATTTTTTGATTTGGATGTTGCATCATTTTTTAAGAATTTCTTGCCAATATACAAAACTAATAGTAACATCTTTTTCTTATCCACTGATGTGTGAGCTGACCATTGACTTATTGTTATATAGGATAGGGTTGGTGCTGAAATATCCATACACATAACTGAATAATGTAAAAGACATTGCATGGATGTCAATTTTCTTGACATGAAGAGAATATTTAGCTCTGGTCATGGCATAAACATTGACATTTCTGGTACTCTTGTCCCATTTTATATGGTGTTTAAAAAATTCAATTTTGTTTGACACCCAAGTTCATATTATAAATGAATATATAACACACATGGCTAATACAACACAAACCAATGGAAATGTGTCATAGCCATATTTGCAAGTTAGTGTTCTGCTTCATGTCACAGTTTGAATCAGTCTATTGGGATTATGCAGAAATGTGTACACAATTGTTATTAACTATGCTGAAAACATTTAAGATTATTGTTAAGTTTTTGTCAACTATGATTTAATGGAAAGAAAATGTTTTTAATGTATCAAAATATGAATTACTTTGTTTTATTTTCATAATGTATATATTTTATTTAAAACCATGCTGCATCATTTAAAAATCATTAATTGGAAATAAAGATTCATAGAAACAACAGTGAATATTAAAAAAAGATTTTGTTTATTGCAAAACAGAATTTTTACATTAAATATTAACTTCTGACCACACTTTGTTCAGGTTATACACTGGATTATTCGTTGGTAAGTTTGTTTGGATAAAATTTATCAAATTTGATATTTTCTCATTCTGATAATTCGCTGCAGTATATAATTCAGTGCATTGACTCACCCACTCCACATACTGTGTTCTTAAGAGCCACTTAGATAACAATCAACACTGTCTCCAGAAAAACTACAACCGATATACTAATTTGTAAAGGAAGACCTTCATAACCTGCTTGTGTGCAAAGCACCAGTGAGTTATTTGACTGATATCTGCTGCCATTATAAAAACAGACCTTAAACTCTCCCTCCCTCTCCCCAGGCCCACCCTCCCCACACTCAGAACTCAATTTTACAGAGTATTTTTATTAGTGTATATTGATCAAACCCAGAATGTTTTTGGATTTCTATTATTACCCTTTTTTACTCTAGATATTTTTGGCTTGTGTGTTTCAGGGCTCTTATTCATGAGCCCTAAGTGCCTATATTCTAGGGACTTTACTTGCCCTGAAATCTAGGTAACTTTCGGCGTGTTCGGGATAACAAAGAGAGACCCCTTTTATAGATTACTCTAGCAACTGATAGTTGTGGATCAGCAGCTTGTTTTGCAATTGATTTTAAGGAATTTTGTGTGAGATGTATAACCTGCACCAAATGTATAACCTGCACCAAAAATGAAAATTACACCCTAGATGCTATTTTAGATCTTAACTGTCAAATAAATTTATTAAACAATAGAACAGCAAAATAGCAGGAGTAACAGAACATATTTTTACATTAATTTAAGTTTAGCTAGGGTCTCATTATAATTGATAATGAATAGTTCAGAACTTCTACGCTAAGCTATATCCATTTATCTCTGACTGACTAAAAACTATTGAATCTGCATACACCTTCTGTTCACATTTATAATGGGTTCTGCGTGTGTAAACTTGCCATTCTGCACAATCTGGCCACTTTGTTCCCACAAATTGCTCAAAATGTTTTCTGAAAATATTTCCATATTCTATTTTTTGACAGTAACTGAAATTTCTAATTTCAAAAATTATGGATTAAACAAGTTTAAGAAAAAACACGTGAAGGCCAAGCCGCTCCCAAAAGCCTGGCCTTGGATTCACATTTTTGCACAGAGCTATGACTGAGCTGAATTTGGATTGTACAGCCTGAGAATTTGCAGTGTACCTAATTTCTCAGGGTGCATCAGATCTGTTCGGTCAGTGGTGCTAGCTTCTAGCACTTTGTATACGGTAGTTTTCCTTCAAATAATTTTATCGAGGTAAAATGTAATTTTTTTGTAATCAGAGAGGTATGTCAGAGAAGTGATAAAAGTTCTGGTTACACATCTGTTATAGTTTTTTAATATTTTGTTCTATAAACTTTAGGAAGTGTATTCATCTGAGCAGGAGGAGGAGAAGAGTCAGAATATTTCCTAGTTTAATGTTCAGAGTTTTTTTTAAAGCACAAGTTGAATGTTGAAGCTAACTAATGATCTTACCTATATTTTGCTAAACCTTTGAAAAGGCAATGTTGTTCACTTACACCCGCAAAAACAGTGATTCTAACACCTGTGAACGCCATCATGGATCATGAGCCCCAAAACACCACTAACTTTCCCACATTGTGAAATAAAAACAGATTTACTTATTTAATCACTGAAAATCAATAGGCCTAATAATGTATGTTACATGAGAGAAAACAGCAAACCCTCTCACTCACAATGAGCAATGCCTCATGAGTGGACAGGGGAATGTCTATGGATATTATTTATATGGACTTCCAGAAGGCATTTGGTAAGGTCCCTCATAAGAGACTGTTAGCTAAAGTTGAAGCCCATAGAATTGAAGGCAAATTATTGACCTGTTGGTGAAATTTGCTGAGCGGCAGGAGACAAAGAGTAGGGATAATGGGCAAGTACTCTAATTGGCAGGATGTGAAGAGTGATGTCCCACAAGGATCTGTGTTGGGACCTCAACTATTCACTGCATTTATTAATGATTTCGATGATGGGATAGAAAGTCACATATCCAAATTTGCCGATGACACAAAGATAGGTGGCATTCTAAGCAGCGTAGATAGAAGCATAAAATTCCAAATAGATATTGATAGATTAAGCGAATGGGGAAAAACTATGGCAAATGGATTTCAGTGTAGGCAAATGTGAGGTCATCCACTTTGGACCTAAAAGGATAGAACAGGGTACTTTCTAAGCGATGAAAAGCTAAAAACAATGGAGGTCCAAAGAGACGTAGGGTTCCAGGTACATAGATGATTAAAATGTCATGAACAGGTACAGAAAATAATCAAAGAGGTTAATGGAATGCTGGCCTTTACATCTAGAGGATTAGAATATGTAGGGATAGAAGTCATGCTGCAGCTTTACCAAGCCCTGGTTATACTAGACCTCACACCTTGGAAAGGATATGTTAGCCTTGGAGCAAGTGCAGCTTAGGTTTACCAGATTGATACCTGGACTCCAAGGGTTACATTACGAGGAGAGATTACACAAACTAGGGTTGTATACCCTGGAATTCAGAAGGTTAAGGGGTGATTTGATTAACGTTTTCAAGATATTAAGGGGAACAGATAAGATAGAGATAAACAATTTCTGCTGTTTGATGAGTCTAGGACTAGAGAGCATAGTCTAAAAATTAGAGCCAGATGTTTCAGGAGTGAAATTGGGAAACAGTTCTACACACAGTAGGTTAATAGAAGTTTGGAATTCTCTTCCGCAAATGGCAATTGGTGTTAGATCAATTGTTAATTTTAAATCTGAGATTGATAGATTTTTGTTTACCAAAGGTATCAGGGGATATGGGGAAAAGGCCGGTATATGGCGTTAGGTTGCAGATAAGACAGGATATCACTGAATGGCAGAACAGGTTCAAGGGTCTCAATGGCCGACTCCTGTTTCTATGTAAGATCTACTACTGATATATCATAGAATGATACAGCACAGAGGGAGGCCATTCTTTGGTAGAGCTAATCAATTAATCCCACTCCTCTGCTCTTTCCCCTCTGTCAATGTTTTATCCATTTCTCTTTTGAATCTGTTTCCACCAGCCTTTCAGGCAGTGCATTCCAGATCACAACAACGCTCTGTATAAAAATGTTTCCTCATGTTGCCTCTGTCACCTTAAATCGGTGTCCTCTGGTTACCAAGCCTTCTGTCACGAGAAACAGTTTCTCCATATTAACTCTATCAAAACTGTTTATAATTTTGAACACCTCTATTAAATCTTCCTCCTAACCTCTGCTCTTCGGAGAACCCGGCTTCTCTAGTCTCTTCACATAACCGAAGTCCCGTATCCCTGGTACCAATCTACTAAATCTCCTCTGCACCCTCTCTAAGACCTTGAAGAGTGGTGTCCTGAATTGGACACAATACACTAGCTGGGGCCTAACTAGTGATTTATAAAGATTTTGCATAACTTCCTTGCTTTTGTATTTCATGCATCTATTATTAAAGCCAAGGAACCTGTAAGTTTTTTTTTCAAACCACATTCTCAACTTGTCCTGCCACATTGAAAGATTTGTGTACGTACACCCCCAGGTCTCTCTATTTTTCACCCCCATTAAAATTGTACTATTTTGTTTATATTGGCTCTCCACACTTCTCGGCCATGTGTCTGTTCATTTCACCAATCTGTCTATGTCCTCATGAAGTCTGTTACTATCATTCTTACTGTTTACTATATTTCCAAATTTTGTGCCATCTGCAAACTGAAATTATGCCCCCTATACTCAAGTCCAGGTCATTAATATATATCAAAATATATATTAAAAAGAGCAGTGGTCCTAACACTGACCCCTGGGGACACTACTGTATACTTCCCTCCAGTCTGAAAAACAACTGTTTACCACTACTCTCTGCTTTCTGCCCCTTAGTCAATTACGTATCCACACTGCCACTGCCCCTTTAATCCCATGGGGCCGAAATTGATGGTTCTACTGCCGGCTGCTGCCGAGTTTTCTCGTGGTTTCCCCGCTTTTTCAGCGCTCTCCCCTCCGTGGGAGATTGGTGAGGCCTTCACGCCGGCGGTTTGGAAGGACCGCTGGGGAGCGTCCGCCGGCGTGCAATGCTGAAAAAAGTCTCCTGCCCGCTCCCACCCGAGATTCAGCCGAGCGGTCTTCCGCCCCTGCAGGAGAAAAGACTGGAGTAGGTCTTACCCAGACGGTAGGTATGAAGACCTGCAAGAAAAGTTAAGTGAGATTTTTTTTTTCACTTCTTTTTGCAGCGATTTTGTGTTAAAAGGTCCTCTGAGGTTTTGTGATTTTTTTTGAACATTGTTTTTTTGTGCGTTCCCCCCTCCCTAGGGCCGACTCCAGCCTCGACGCAACTTTCTCCAGGATTCCATTTGCTGTCCAGAATCCCCCCTGTCGCCCTGAATCGGCATGTATTGGCCATTTTTGCAGCTGGGCGCTTTTTTCCTACTTTTTTGACCAAAGTTCCACCCAAAGTACCTTCAGGATCTTAGCGGTCTTTGACGGTAAATGGGTGGAACTTGCCTTTGATCAATTTCGACCCCATGGACTTTTGCTAACAAGTCTATTATGTGGTACTTTATCAAACACCTTTTGAAAGTCTGTATACACATCAACCACATGACCTTCATTAACAACTTCCGTTACTTCATCAAAGAATAACTCAATCAAGTTAGTCAAACACAATTTGCATTTAACAAATCTGCACTGCCTGTCATTTATTAACTCATATTTTTCCAGGAACAATTAATTTTGTCTTCGATTAGTGTCTCTCAATACCGACTGTCTTGTAGTTGCTGGGTTTATCCCTCTCGCCTTTTTTGAAAAGATGTGTACCAGTCCTCTGGCACCCATCGTGGCCAGTCCTCCACCCTTACTTTCCTCAACAACCAAGGATGCAACCCATCCAGACCAGATGAATTTTCTACTTTTCTGCTCTACTTAAGGTCTTCCGTATAGAGCACACTTCCTATAATTGTAATGCATACTTTATGTCACAGTTTGTTGAACAGTTCTGAGTCAATTGGTACCGAAGAGGTACGGAATACAGGAATCAAAAGTGGCTAGTAAACTACCACTGAGAAACTACTAACGACTTATGACCCTAACCCGACTTATGAAAACAATCAATGTTGACCATGCAGGAGAACATAGGAATAAAAGAAAGGAAAAGACAATCTTTTAGCTCAAGAAACCATTATCGAGTCATTTTGTTTGTAATGTGTTCGTTTATTAACTGAGATTCTTATGTTCAAAATATAGTTTAATAAATACTGGCCTGTAATTTGCAGTCACTGGTGAAGCAAAGGTGCTCGCTGCTGGCCTCAGAGTCCTACCCACAGAGATCTTGCGATCTCAGTGGGCAGGACTTGCGATCTCTGTGGCGGGAACTTTGCATTTTTCGACGTTCAATTGATTTATCTGTAGTGGGAATCCCTCGTGCTGTGACATCAACAAGCTGTCTAAACAGCCAATCACATTGCAGAATTCTCAGACAGGAATCCAGGAATTGATAAGCTGCTTTTATCCGGACCTTAAAAAAAAATCTTAGAGCGAAATAAACATTGGGATTCTCACATGGGGATAAGCTAGAAGCTGAAGTATCATGACAAACTTTAAAAAACATATTTTTAAGCTTTTTTAAAAGAAAATTGTAATTTTTATCAAAATGGAGAAATTTGAAACTCCAAGTATAAAAATTAGTTTATCAGGGCCAGAACATTTGTTTACCAGTTAATACGCTGTTAAAACCCCAGTTACACCTATTCCAACAAGGTCCACCTTTAATATGGTATTTAACAGTGATATTACCCAGGAAAAGCTCATGTTTTTGCCAGTTTCACTGATTGCTGGATTAGGCTGGGCTCGAGTTGCTCCTATTTTTTTGGAGTAATTAGTTTAGTATGGAGTATCTTAGAAATCGCAATTCTCGGCATTTAGTTTGCTCCAGTTCTAGTTAGTTAGAATAGTTTTGTTTTAGTACAATTTTGTTTTCAAAAGGGGGCGTTACCAGCCACTTATGCCTGTTTTGCAAGTTTAGGCAGCGAAAAGTTTAGAATGCAGTAAGTGTCGATTTTTGTACGCTCAGAAAAACCTTGCCTACATTTAAGAAATTAGACGCAGGTAGCGAGAGATGGAGGGGGGGGGGGGCCGCGGGGAAGGGAAGTTGGGGGATTTTACAAAGCATTAAACACTTCACTTTTACCAATAAAGAGCTATCATCAATAATAAATAAATCAATAAATCAACCAATAAAAAAAATTAAAAACTTAAAAATCAATCAATAAATAAAAAATTAAAAGTTTCTACTCAGCTACTGCAGAACCGGGAACCTGCCGAAGAGCTGGTCGGGCGGGCCCCGCCACCGAGGAGGTGTTCGGGCAGGGCCCGCCAACGAAGAGCTGCTGGTTGGGTGAGGCCCGGTCGCCGAAGAGCTCCACTTTGGGTGGGGCCCGCCACCAGGGAGGAGTTCGGGCGGGCCCCGCCACCGAGGAGGTAAGGGCAGTGGCGACTAGGCGAGGGACGGTGAGGCAGGCAGGCCACTCGGCCCGGGATAGGGGTGGCGAACAGCGTGATGTCCCTTCTGCCAGGGATAGGGTCGTCCGGAGACAGGACGCGCTGGGAGGTCCAGGAACTACTGCGCACGCGCACCGACTCCACTGCGCATGCGCGCAGCTGCTAGCACTCTTTTTGGCCCAGGGCTGTAGCTCTGCCTCCAGCTGCTTGTGCTGCACTATGTTGACTGTGAAACAGGCCTGCTGGACTCTGAGAATCGCGAGGTAAGTTTTAGGCGCTTTTTTGATTCTAAAAAAATAGGCGGGTCTCGGAGTGCGCCGTTCTGGGAGGACATCCGAAACTTGGGCCCAGGGGATGGGCAGGCAGCCACAGTGCAGCTAGTATCTGAGCAGTGAATAACTGCAACTTCAGGATTTCCGTGTTTAGAAACATGTGCACTATATCCTGTAGTTGCGGTCAGTTTCAGTGGGGTCATGACGACGAACGCTTTTAGTTTGCTGTCATTACCCACTACAAATTCCGGGCCCTCAAAACATTGTCAAATTCATCCACAGGAAACAGCTACTTGAAGGTAAATTAGTGTCGGAGCATTGGGAGGCATTCAAGGAGGAGATAGTGAGGGTTCAGAGCATGTATGTTCCCTTAAAGAAAAAGGGTGGGACTAACAAATTTAGAGCCCCCTGGATGTCTACGGGCATACAGGGTAGGATAAAGAAAAAAAAGGAGGCTTATGATAGATACCGAGGGCTCAATATTGCAGAAACCCTAGAGGAGTATAGAAAATGCAGGGTTGAAATTAAACAGTAATTAGGAAAGCAAAGAGAGGGCATGAAAAAATATTGGCAAGTAAAATCATAGAAAACCCAAAGATGTTTTATAAATACATTAAGAGCAAGAGGATAACTAAAAGAGTAGGGCCTATTAGAGACCATAAAGGTAACGTGCGTGTGGAGGCGGAAGACGTGGGTATGGTTCTTAATTAATACTTTGCGTCTGTTTTCACAAGGGAGATGATGCAGACATTGCAATCAGGGAGTAGGAGTGTGAAATATTAGATGAAATAAACATAGTGAGAGAGGAAGTATTAAGGGGTTTAGCATCTTTGAAAGTGGTTAAATACCCAGGCCCAGATGAAATATAACCCAGGCTGTTAAGAGACGCAAGAGAGGAAATAGTAGAGGCTCCGACGATCATTTTCCAATCTTCTCTGGCTACAGGTGTGGTGCCGGAGAACTGGAGGGCTGCTAACATTGTACCGCTGTTTAAAAAGGGAGAAAGGGATAGACCGAGTAATTACAGGCTAGTCAGCCTAACCTCGGTGATGGGAACATGATTGGAAAAGATTCTGAGGATCAGGATAAATCTTCATTTCCAAAGACACGGATTAATCAAGGCCAGTCAGCATGGATTTGTTAAGGGAAGGTCAGATCTGACTAACTTGATTGAATTTTTTGAGGAGGTAACAAGGAGGATCGATAAGGGTAGTGCATTTGATGTAGTCTATATGGATTTTAGCAAGGCTTTTGATAAGGTCCCGCATTGCAGACTGGTCACGAAAGTAAAAGCCCATAGGATCCAAGGCGAAGTGGTAAGTTGGATCCAAAATTGGATCAGAGGCAGGAAGCAAAGCGCAATGGTTGATGGGTGTTTTTGTGACTGGAAGGCTGTTTCCAGTGGGGTTCCGCAGGGCTCAGTACTAGGTTCCTTGTTTTTTGTGGTATATATCAATGATTTGGTCTTGAATGTAGGGAGTATGATTAAGAAGTTTGCAGATGATACAAAAATTGGCCGTGTGGTTGATAATGAAGAAAGCTGTAGACTGCAGGAAGATATCAATGGACTGGTCAGGTGGGCAGAACAGAACAATCTGGAGAAGTGTGAGGTAATGCATTTGGGGAGGGCTAACAAGGCAAGGGAATACTTGCCTTTATTATCCGAAGCATAGAAAATAAGAGCAGGGAGGTTATGCTTGAACTGTATAAAACACTAGTTAGACCATAGCTAGAGTACTGCGTTAAAGTTCTGGACACATTACAGGAAAGATGTGATTGCTCTAGATTGGTTACAGGAACGATTTACGAAGATGTTGCCGGGACTGGAGAATTTTAGCTATGAGTAAAGATTGGATAGGCTGGGATTGTTTTCTTTGGAACAGAGTAAGCTGAGGGGCGACCTAATTAAGGTGTATAAAATTATGATGGGCTTAGATAGAGTAGATAGGTAGGACATATTCCCCTTAGCAGAGGGGTCAATAGCCAGGGGGCATAGATTTAAAGTAAGTGGTAGATTTAGAGGGGATTTGAGGAGACATTTTTCACCCAGAGGGTGGTGGGGGTCTGGTACTCACTGCCTGAAAGTGTGGTAGAGGCAAAAATCCTCATAGCATTTAAAAAGTACTTGGCTATGCACTTGAAGTGCCGTAACCTACAAGGCTATGGAAAGTGGGATTAGGCTGGATAGCTCTTTGTCAGCCGGCACAGACACAATGGGCCGAATGCCCTCCTGGGCTGTAAATTTTTATGATTCTATGATTTGAAATGTCTTCTGTATCTTAATATCTTCAACAAAGTTTTTACTTCAAGGACTTAGCTCATTTGAAAAGCCTGTGCTTGCAGTTGATACTTTTTGCACAGTTTTCATTCTATGCCTGTAACCCCTGGATGAGCATATGCAGAACTGCCTATCATACATTAAGATGATTCTCTCACTATACAACTTGAACACTTGTTGTATAGAGAATTAAGGGTTATGGAGAGCGGGCGGGTAAATGGAGCTGAGTCCACGGCCAGATCAGCCATGATCTTGTTGAATGGCGGAGCAGGATCGAGGGGCTAGATGGCCTACTCCTATTCCTAATTCTTATGTTTTTATGTCTCATGCTGTAAGGAGATATGAGTTCCTTTCCTTTTCCAAATTATTTAAAACCAGCTGGAGAATTAATTTTAATAGCTTTATTCAAGGTAAAGTTTTGCATTCAAACTATCATCAAATCCTTAACTTCACAGAGGGACAGAGAAAGAGATAAAGAAATAAAAATAGGGGGAGTCCATGACTGTACCAGCACTTGTTGTTTTTAAGCCCTGCGTCTTCGCAGTAAAATGGAAAATTGTGATTTTTTTTCAAATTTAAAAACTAACAGAAAATGTATTCATATTGATCAATACAAATTTTGAATTGTATCTATGGTCAATCTATTTCATTTTCTTTTTCAAAATATGTGAAACAAAATAAAGTAAATAAGCTTCTTTGAACTGAAGTATTTACTGTTTAGTGTCGGAAAATACTAATTTATTTTCCAATCAAAAACATTTACTTTTGTATCTCTAGCGAGGTCTCCTACAAACTTATTTTCAAATGCCCTTAGCAGTGTTGCTAGATCTTTTGTGCAAAACCCCATGTTCTCCTTCCACAATGTTACCAATTTGCAGGACACCCATCCACTGCTGTGAAATTTAAAGATCCCCACCATATGCCAACAAACCTGAGAACTCATTATCCATGCTGCTAAACTCAGGACCCTCCTTCAGTGCTGAAAATTCTCATGATCTCCAAAGCCAGGCTGACAAAATGTTCAGCCTACCTAGTCAGTGCTGCCAATCCTCAGTAGCCCTCCTGTACTGCTATACACCAGGACCAATAAAGTGCCACAAAACTCAGGATCTCCACTGCAGTTCTGTCAGATCTCAAGAATCACATCACTAGGACTCCTGCTGCAGTACTGGCAAACTTAAGAACATAAGAAATAGGAGCAAGAATAGGCCATATAGCGTGAAGTTGTAGTATTTACCTAATCATCATAGGCAATCCTTCGAAAGCGAGGAAGACTTGCTTCCACTTTAAAAGTGAGTTCTCAGGTGACTGTACAGTCCAAAATGGGAATTACAGTCTCTGTCCCACCTGTGACAGTCGTTGAAGGAAAGGGTGGGTGGGGAATCTGATTTGCCGCACGCTCCTTCTGCTGACTGTGCTTGGTTTCTGCATGCTTTCGGCGATGAGACTCGAGGTGCTTGGTGCCCTCCCAGATGCTCTTCCTCCACTTAAGGCGGTCTTGGCCCAGGGTTTCCCAGGTGCCAGTGGGGAGATGTTGCACTTTATCAAGGAGGCTTTGAGGGTGTCCTTGAAATGTTTCCTCTGCCCCCCTGGGGCTCGCTTGCCGTGTAGTTCTACTAAACATGGCATAAAATGTTAGGGCTGGTGCATTCAGGTGTTACTGAGTTTTTAATGGCATGTTAAGTCATAATTACTGCCAAACAACCTCTCTGGCTCTAAAAAATTTAAATTTTACGTGTGAAGTCTCATTCCTTCAGAATTTAATTAGTATTGGAGACTTTTTTTAATTAAATATTTATACTTATTTAGCTCTTTTTTAATCCATTCTTTATTTCCCAACCTTTATTTTACTTTCTGCATATGATTTAAATTTAATTTATAATCCCTGGTTTATGCTTCCTCGTTTAGACTCTGTGTGTGCCTCAGTGATGATTCTTCAATCTGATTGTTGAATAGCCACACTCTTGCCTGTCCTGCTCACACAAGCCACAGATCCCCTGTAGACAGCGCCACGCTGGATCAGACAACCAATGACAGCAAGTTGCCACTCAAAATCCCGCGAAAACTCCATGGGCAACTGACCGTATAGTGAACGGCGAGTTTTCCATTCCTTCACTGCTGTCTGCAAAATCCAGGACATTGTCAAGGCTACTGATTTATTGTGACTGGTTAAGTGAAATTGTAATTTTTACTGGTGTTTTAAAGCTTGAACTCCCCAAGTGGCAGTGCTTTAGAACACAATTAAAAAAAAAAAAAATTTTTTGCTTAAAAAAAATTCCATGATATATTTAAGAGTAGTAACTTGGTTTAGTTTGATTAATACAACTGAAATTGGGTTTATCACAAAAAAGAAGCATTTTTTAATATCAGTGTTGAGTCCGCCACCTGTGAGTAACCCAATTTTAAATAACTGAAAAGCACTTAAAAAAAATACAGAACCATTTGTCAGTTATATTGGTGTACACCAGTCAGTTTCTTTAAAAAAAATTATATTCAAAAGCTTTTAAAATGTTGTTGGTGCCCTTGCGCCCAAAAGAACCACCTTAATCTTAAGAACCCCCTCGATTAGTGGAAACTCGCAATGGTGATTAATTCATTGTGGGGGCATGGCCAGCTTCTAGCATAATGTTTTCTAACAAGTGCAAAAATCGTAGAAATTCAATTTGTGTTGGATGTATTTTGCGCCTGAAATTCCGCAATCTTTTGCACTGGTTTGGCCGATTTCGGGTGAATGTGGGAACGGTAGCCTAGTGGTGATATTACTGGATGAGTAATCCAGAGGCCTGGACTAACGATCCAGAGACATGAGTTCAAATCCCACCAGGGCAACTGGGGAATTTAAATCCACTTAATTAAATAAATCTGGAATTAAAAAGCTAGTATCAGTAATGGTGATCATGAAACTACCGGATTGTCGTAAAAATCCATCTGGTTCACTAATGTCCTTTAGGGAAGGAAATCTACCATCCTTACCTGGTCTGGGTGACTCCAGATCCACTGCCCTCTGAAATTGCCTAGCAAGCCACTCATTGGTACACAACCATTATGAAAAACAATAAGAATAAAACAGGACAGATAACCCGGCTTCAACCTCGGCACCGGCTACAGACATGACAACAGCACACCCAGCCCAGTCGACCCTGCAAAGTCCTTCTCACCAACATCTGGGGGCTTGTGCCAAAACTGTGAGAACTGTCCCACAGGCAAGTCAAGCAACAGCCTGACATAGTCGTATTCACAGAATCATGCCTTTCAACCAATGTTCAAGACTCCTCCATCACCATCCCTAGGTACGTCCTGTCCCACTGGCAGGACAGACCCACCGGGGGTGGTGGCACAGTGGTATACAGTCAGGAGGGAGTTGCCTTCGGAGTCCTCAACATTGACTCTGTACCCCATGAAGTCTCATGGCTTCAAGTCAAGCATGGGCAACGGAATCTCCTGCTGATGACCACATACCGCCCTCCCTCAGCTGATGAATCAGTACTCCATGTTGAACACTACTTGGAAGAAGCACTGAGGGCAGCAAGGGCACAGAATGTACTCTGCTTGGGGGAGACTTCAATGTCTATCATCAAAAGTGGCTCGGTTGCACCACTACTGACAGCTGGCTGAGTTCTGAAGGACACTGGTTCCAGACTGGGACTGCAGTAGGTGGTGAGAGAACCAACACGAGAGAAAAACCTACTTGACCTCGTCCTCACCAATCTACCTGTCGCAGAAGCATCTGTCCATGACAGCATTAGGAGCAGCGACCAACCCACAGTCATTGCGGAGACGAAGTCCCGTCTTCACACTGAGGACACCATCCATCGTGTCGTGCGCTACCACTGTGCTAAATGGGATAGATTCAGAACAGATCTAGCAGCTCAAAACTGGACATCCATGAGGTGCTGTGGGCCATCAGCAGCAGCAGAATTGTATTCCACCCCAATCTGTAACCTCATGGCCCAGCATATCCCTCACTTTACAATTACCATCAAACCAGGGGACCAACCCTGGTTCAATAAAGAGTGCAGAAGAGCACGCCAGGAGCAGCACCAGGCATACCTAAAAATGAGGTGCCAATCTGGGGAAGCTGCAACACAGGATTACATGCATGCTAAAAAGTTGAAGCAGCATGCCATTGATAAGACTAAGTGATCCCCCAAACAACAGATCAGATTAAAGCTCTGTCGTCCTGCCACACCCAGTCATGAATGGTGGTGGATCATTAAATAACTAACTGGAGGAGGAGGCTTCCTGAATATCCCCATCTTCAATGATTGGCAGAGCCCAGCACGTGAGTGCAAAAGACAAGGCTGAAGCGTTTACAACCATCTTCAGCCTGAAGTGCCGAGTGGATGATCCATAGCGACCTCCTCCTGAGGTCCCCACCATCACAGAAGCCAGTCTTCAGCCAACTCGATTCACTCCACGTGATATCAAGAAACGGCTGAGCGCACTAGATACAGCAAAGGCTATGGACCCCGACAACATCCCGGTTGGCATGCTGAAAACTTATACTGCAGAACTAGCCTTACCTCTAGCCAAGCTGTTCCAGTACAGCTACAACACTGGCATTGCAGCAACTCACCAAGGCTTCTTCGGTAGCACCTCCCACCCGCGACCTCTACCACCTCGAAGGACAAGGGCAGCAGGAGCATCGGAACACCATCATCTCCATGTTCCCCCCTCCAAGTCACACACCATCCTGACTTGAAAATATATTGCCAATCCTTCATCGTCGCTGGATCAAAATCCTGGAACTCCCTCCCTAACAGCACTGTGGGTATACCTTCAGCACATGGACTGCAGTTCAAGAAGGCAGCTCACCACCATCTTCTCAAGGGCAATTAGGGATGGGCAATAAATGCTTGCCTTGCCAGCGACGCCCACATCCCATGAATGAATAATAATTTTTTTTTTAAATTGCACTGAAAGAAAAGTGCACCCTCACGGAAACATCAGGGCATGATCGTTACATATGCACCCACTTCATGTTAGTCGCACTTCAAATATCAGAACTGTCTTATGCAAACGTTTGTGACTCACTTGAAATAAAGTATCTAGGACAAGGGCACTCATTTGGAACATGCAGCTAAATTCTCCAGCCACAGAATCTACCAAAGCCACATAATATATCCAGCTTCTGAATTGACTGGTGTATAAATTCACTTGGTGATATTTTGTAGCTGTAAAGGAATCCTGCCTACACTTCAGCCACAGAATAGTGTCTTCCACTGTATAAATATATATAGAAAAGTGTATTAAAGTTCCCATTTTGGGATTGCTGTCTCCACACCATTTGAGGTTGGAGCATTGAGTGAGGGCAATTCTTTGCTTAGACTGGGTAAATGGTTTCCCTCACCCTCCATTGATTTAATTTCAAATTAAATATATGAAATTGTATTTTTATTGTTTGAGACTATTGTAGGATCTTATCCTGAAATGCAATTTCAATCTCAGCCCCAAATACATCATTTCAGCAATGGGGTTGATATGAATGTTTAGCTCAAATGGAAATCACCCTCTGTTATTGCTTCAGATCTATATAGTATTCCAGTAAGTATGGGGTTCATTTTTATTTAGCTGCCACCACTAAATCTGAAAAGGAATTTTCATCTTTGTTGAATCAATATGGTAAAAATAAAAATAATAACTTTTTGACTACAGCCTAAAGTTAAGTTTGATGAAGCAGCAAATTGCCCATAATTAAGGCATTTTAGGTACAAGCATTCAACCTATGTGCTCTTCCCCTCGGAGAAATTTACCCTTCACTGATTTGCTATTGTATTTCATGAATATTTTTGCTCATAACTAGTTACCATAATAAGCTACATTTACAGAGCACAATGCTGGGCAGAATTGGAATAACAATGCACTGTACTACATAGTGGTGGTAGGCAGTTTTTTTTGCCATGAAGGGGGAAATGGTGAGCAGAGAATGATCATCTCCCCCACAGAGACAGCGAAAAAATTGGAGACGCGTCACCAATGTTCCCATTAATTTTTTTGGATGCGGAGCCCATTTAATGGGTTGCGGGGCCCATTCAAAATACCATGTATGCGCAGTTTTTACCAATAAAAAGCAGGCGAGCCGGCTGCGCAGGAGGTCCAGAGAGCTGCGCTGCTGCACAGCTTAAAGGATCATTGCTCATCACTCAGTTTCACTCTGCTATGCCACCTAGCAACTGGTTGGAGTACAGCAATGGGCAAGCTCTGGTCCCTGACATCAGTATTAGGGAAAATGCTAGAATCTATTGTTAGGGACGCGGTAAGGCACTTTTGGGCAGCGTCAACACGGATTTATGAAAGGGAAAGCATGTTTGAAAAATCGAAGAGAGTTTTTTGAGGTTGTAACTAGCAGGGTCGATAAGGGGGAACCAGTGGATGTAGTGTATTTGGATTTTCAGAAAACATTTGATAAGGTGCCACATAAGAGGTTATTGCACAAAATTAGAGCTCATGGGATTGGGGGTAATATATTAGCATGGATTGAGGATTGGTTAACGGACAGAAAACAAGAGAGTAGGAATAAACAGCTCATTTTCAAGTTGGCAGACTGTAACTAGTGGGGTACTCCAAGGATCAGTGCTTAGGCCTCAGCTATTTACAATCTATATCAATGACTTAGATAAGAGGACCAAGTGTAATGTATCCAACTTTGCTGATGATACAAACCTAGGTGGGAAAGAATGTTGTGAGGAGGATGCAAAGCAGCTACAAAGGGATAGAGACAGGTTAAGTGAATGGGCAAGAGCACTGCAGATGCAATATAGGGCTCAAGTTCAGCCCCCCCGCAGTTCAGCCCCCCTCTCGTTCAGCCCCCCTCCTCTCCCATCCAGCCCCCCTCCCGTCCCGTCCAGTCCAGCGCCCCGCCCCTCCCGTTCAGCCCCCATCCACTCCCATCCCATTCAGAGCCCTCCCCCTCCAGCGCCCCCCTTCCCCCTCCAGCCCCCCCTTCCGCTTCCCCCTCCCCCTCCAGCGCCCCCCTTCCGCTTCCACCTCCCCCTCCAGCGCTCCCCTTCCTCCTCCAGCCCCCCTCCCGGTCAGCATTTGCCCCACCTCTCCTCTCAACACCTCTACCTCCTTCCTCTCCCACCCCTCCTCTCAACCCCCCTCCCTCCTTCCTCTCACATGCAGCCCTTCCCCCCCCTCCCTCCTTTCCCATGCAGCCGTTCCCGCTCCTCTCCCCCTCCACACTCCCTCCTTTCCCATGCAGCCCTTCCCCCTCTTCTCCCCCACTCCCCCTCTCCTCCCTCTCTCTCCCCTCCCTATCCTCTCCCCATCCCCTCCCCCCTCTCCCCATCACCTCTCCCTCTCTCACCTCCCCCTCCCTATCCTTTCCCCTTCCTCTCCCCATCCCTATCCTTTCCCCCTTCTCTCCCCATCCCCTCCCCCTCCATATCCTTTCCCCTTCCTCTCCCCATCCCCTCCCCCTCTCCCCCCATTTCCTCCCCCTCTCCCCTCCCCCTCTCCCCTCCCCTCCCCCTCTCTCCCCTCTCCCCTCCCCCTCTCTCCCCTCTCCCCTCCCCCTCTCTCCCCATCCCCTCCCCCTCTCTCCCCATCCCCTCCCCCTCTCTCCCCATCCCCTTCCCTCCCCTTCTCCTCCCTCCCCCTCCTCTCCCTCTCTCTGCCCCTAATCCCTCTTCTCTTCCTCTCCCACCCCTCCTCGCCCTTCGTCTCCCCCCTCCCCTCCCACCATCTACGCCCTCCCCACATCTCCCCGTCCCCTCTCCCCCCTCCTCCCTCCTCCCCTCTTTACCCCCATCTCCCCCTCCTCTCCGTCCCTTCACCTCCTCCCCCCTCCCACCCCTCAACCCCGCCCCCTCCTACTCCCCTCCTCCTCTCACCCCTCGACCCCGACCCCCCTCCTCCTCCTCCCCGCATCCCTCGCCCCCTATCCCCTCGCCCCCTAATCCCCTCCCCCCTATCCCTTCGCCCCCTATCCCCTCGCCCCCTATCCCCTCCCTCCCCCTCTCTCTCCCATTTCACTCTTCCCTCTTCTTCTCCCTCCCCACTCCCCTCCTCATCTCCTCCTCTCCCTCCCCCCTCTGCCCTCCTCCTCT